>NC_081560.1:155685087-155809305 GCF_022355385.1 Mustela nigripes
TATTTATTTAATTTATATTTAATAAATTTTAGATAACATTAAAATAGTATTTTAATTTCATTATGATCTATTTTGACTTTTCCTTGATTCATTTTTTTCAAGGGAAAAGAAAAAATTGGTTGTGTATTCAGGGATTTGAAAACCCATTATTTTATTCATTTTACTGTTTGTATATACACTACTCAAGTGTTTTTCAGAATAGATATCCAGATTGGTGTAGATAAATCATGTAGAAATTGAAGGTTTTTCCTGATTTGACTAGTTCTTCACTGCTCTAGTAAACCGAGTGTTGTAAGGTCCTCATGACAACCACTTGTGTAGTGCTTTGTACGTTCTAACCCAGTGAAGACTCTAGAGCCCTCTTCAATGCACACTGCAAGTATGATTCATTACTACTGTGCATTTGTTTCCCATTGATGCCATCTGTCTTTCCCCTTTCAGGAAGTCCACTTCTTATTACCCTTATGACTTCTGCTTTGTAACTTGAATTCTGAGGTTCAGTCATAATGTTTTCTTTGTTTCTTTTCTTGCTTTTTTTTTTTCCCTTTTATGTTTATAATCTTTGGTACAACTACGATTTGTATGAGTTTGATTCAGTTAATATATTACAAGAGACTTTGTCCTAAGAGAAGTTCTATGGGAGAAAAAAAGTAATATGTCATACCTATTTAGGTAGGGAAGATAGATTATATTTCTTGATTTTAACATTTTGCCTGTGCTTATACTGAAGATTTTTACTTGTTCTTGTTCTGTTTTGTTTTTGATGCTGCCAGATTTCAGTAAGAGTTCTTAAACATAGAGACTCTGCATGATTTGGGAGTTGGGGAAAGAGTAGATGTATTGCTATATTTTAGAAATGGGGTTCAAATAAAAGATGTATCCCTTCTACTATTTCTTATTTAGCTTATGTAATTTCATTATTTATGATGTGTGTGAAAAATTCATACCTTCAGTCATGTTCCCATATATGTGTGTATTAAATCCTCACATTGTACATCTTAAACTTACCTATGTTATATGTCAATAATACCTCAATAAAGTTGGGAGAAAAAGTCATAACTTCGGTCAGGGTTTTTCAAGTTCAGCATGATTGATATTGGGTTTATACACCTCTGTTTTGGAAGGCTCTCCTATGCATTTATAAGGGTATTTAGGAGCATTGCTGGCCTCTACTACTAGTTGCCAGTAAACACCTTCCTACCCCAGCAATGACAACCCAGAATATCTCCAGACGTTGTCAATGTCTCCTAGGGTCAAAATCACCCTTGGTTAAAAACCATCATCTTGGGATGCCTGGGTGGCTCCATGGGTTAAGCTTCTGCCTTCGGCTCAGGTCATGATCTCAGGGTCCTGGGATCAAGCCTCCATTGGCTCTCTGCTCAGCCAGGAGCCAGCTTCCCCCTTCTCTCTCTGCCTGCTACTCTGCCTACTTATGATCTCTCTCTATTTCTCTGTCAAATAAATAAATAAAATCTTCAAAAGAAAAAAAAATCATCCTTTTTTAAAAGCCTAGACAAAGAAAATATTGTTAGGAATTAACTAGTTCTGAAATTCATTAATTTTAGGACTTGGTGAAATGTGAAAATAAAAAGAATGCTACACCCAGACCTAATCTGAAGTCTCCTGTTTCTGAGCATAGAAATTCTTCTGTCAAAAAGGAACAAAAGGTTTGTCTTTAAATGTGTTCAGAATTGACCATTTTCTTAACTTACATTTATAAAGTAGAATATAAAAATAAAGATGTAAAAGTTGATCAGTAATTACTCAGAAATCCACTTTTGTCCAGTTATAACTCATTTATATTCCATTTCTTATTCATCTAACTTGGCTTAGAGTATAGCCTTCAGCATTGGGCCAGCAGCAGGCCCTTCAATACTTCGGAATCCGTCTTATCAGCCTGTCACACCCATCTTGCTATGCCTTGGTTCTTTTACCCTCCTCTCATTTACTTACTCCCAAGTTCCTTGCGTGCGAATTTGTGGCCTCTTTTTATTCAGCTATGGTTACAACTGTTTCCTGTTAACATTTCTCATTGACGGTAACAAAAAATGTTTGTTTTTTAGGTTTCTACACGTCCATCATCTAAGAAAACATACTCTTTACGGAGTCAGGCGTCCACAGTTAGTACAAATGTGACCACTAAGAAAAAAGAAGGAACACTACAGAAATTTGGAGACTTCTTACAACATTCTCCAACAATTCTTCAATCAAAAGGTTTGCAGAAAACTAAATGACCTTTTATGTTAGATGTTTTCTAATATCCAACTAGTGTGTAAACTCAACAACAGTGATTACCATTGTTCTAACAGACATTGTCTTATTTTGATTACTATGGGAGAGTATGAGAGGGTGTGATGCTTAGACGTTCACTGGAGTGGAAGAGAATGAACCATGTGTGAGTACAGTTGAGCCTTGAGCAACATGGGTTTGAACAGCACAGGTTGACGTATATGTGGATGGTTTTTGTTTTCTTTTGTTTTTAGAGGTGGGAGCAGAGGTAGAGGGAAAGAGAATCCCAAGCAGGCTCCATGTTCAGCGTGAAGCCCGACAGAGGGCTTAATTTCTCAGCCCTGAAATCATAACCTGAGCCAGAATCAAAATTCAAAGGCCTAACTGACTGAGTCACACAGGTGCCCCATGGATGTTTTTTGATAAGTACACTACTGTAAATGTATTTTCTCTTATGATTTTCTCAATAACATTTTGTTTTCTCTAGTTTATTGTTAGAATTCACTATATAATGCATACAAAATGTGTGTTAATCAGTAAGAGTTGTGATCAACAGTAGGCTATTAGTAGTTAACTTTTTGGAGCGTCAAAAGTTGAACTCAGATTTTTGACATTATGCAAGGGTCAGAACCCCAAAGCTCTGTGTTCTTCAAGGATCAAATTAATTCAAAGCGGCTTGCTTCATGTACTTATAGGGTTCAAGCAAAATGCTGTGGTAGTATTGGAGGGAAGAGAGCTATTTTGATTCAGAGGCTAAGGGAAAATTTTAATTTTTGGAAGAGATGGGATTAGCTTGGGTATTGAAATCCTGGCAGGATCACACCCTCTAGAGGTAACTACTATATTATGGTATATATTCTTAATGGTATATTTTTCTATGCATTGACAAACATTATCGATCCATATATATCAAAAATATGTATTTCTGTAAATATCTATTGGGTTTAGTTGCTTCATGCTTTTTTCTTTATAATATAGCATTAACCTTATTAACTACCTGTGTATAAACACATACTAAGACCTATACTTTTTCTGTACACATATACATAAACACAAACATACATGTATATGTACACACATACACCCACACACACATCTGCTGGAGGGGAACAGTTTTAACAGAGGCACAGTACCAGGAAAGTGTAGTGCACATGCAGGCACTTTGGGTTAACAGTACATATCTGACATGGAGAGTGTGGAGAGAGCATTGGGGAAAGGGACAGGCAGTAGAGTAGATTTTCAGGAGATTGCCTCAATGGTAGCACTTAGATAAATTAGAGACTAGAAGTGAGGAGAATGGGGGAGGAAAGGAACTAAAGCAGGGGATAGTTGAAGTCTGAATACACTTTCTGTAAAAACTTAACACAGAGGTCCCCGAACTTTCTTCGTTCACAGTGCCCTTAATGTCTCAGTAAGTGATTTTTTTGTTTGTTTGTTTTCATTGTTCCCCTGTACCCAGAGAAACACCTAATATTTTATCCATTAGTACTAAGGCCAAACAACCACTGAAAACTCAGCTTCTGAAAATCAGGGTTACAAAGATACATCATCATCAAAAGAAATGTAATATGTTATCATTTGAAACTATGAATTATCTTGAGCTATTGTGTGTCACTGTTTTCTTTGAATATTTAAAATATTTCAATATGCTCTTGTGAGTTGGCTCTAGTGTTAGTGCACAGCTTGGGAACTTCAGACTTACCAGACCCCATTTGTATATATTTTTCAAAAAATATGTACTTTTTTAAAAGGCGTAATTAGTATAAACATAGAAGGGACAAACAGCAAACTGTTAAATGTCTGAATGTGGAGAGGCAGGACTTGTTATTTTCGATCCATAAGTATTTTATTTAAATCATATTGATTAGCACTTACATAGTAAAAGAAAATAGGTTTTCAAGGACAGGGAAGTACCCATATGGTAACTGACTTCCTTATTTGGTTGACTCAGCTCTATAACCTCTTCCCTTCCTGTATACCTGGTGTGGGTCTTTATTTTATTTTATTTTTTTCCATTTCATTTATTTACTTGACAGAGAGACAGAAGAGAGGGAACACAAGCAGGGGGAGTGGGAGAGGGAGAAGCAGGCTTCCAGTTTAGCAGGAAGCCCAATGCAGGGCTTAATCTCAGGACCCTGAGATCATGACCTGAGCTGAAGGCAGACACAAGGACTGAGCTACCCAGGTGCCTGGTTTTTTTGCTGCTGTTGTTATTGTTGTTTATTTGTTCTTTTGTTTTGTTAAGTTTATTTATTTAATCTCTGTACCCAGCATGGGGCTTGAACTCACAACCCTGAGATCTAGAGTCAAATGCTTTTCTGACTGGGCCAACCAGGTGCCCCTAGTGTGGGGTTTTTAAAAGTTATTTCTAGGAGTAGAAGATACCCCTATTTTGTATTATAACTACACTGTGTCTGTTGTTGATCACTTGGAAATGTAGGGGGAAAAAACAGGTATTAATTTTAAAAATCTGTCCTAGATAATCACCGTTATTTCATTCCTTCATTCACTGGTTTTCCAACTTTTTCCTCTTATCTATCTCCTGTCCATCCAGTGTGTGGCCACCCGTGATCTTTTCAAAGTGCAAATTGATTAAGCTATGATTTTTGTTTTCTTACTTTTTGCACTACAGTATAAACTTCATAAGCGCAGCATGTCTGTATGGTTCCTATTCTCAGCTCTTAGTATTGGGCTGGCACACTGTAATGAGGGGTTTGGTGGTACTGGCCCAAATCTTCTTTTTAGGCGGACCATAGGCAGTTACAAAGGCTTTACCTGTTAGGCCTCATGGGGAAAACAGCCCTCCCCACAGCAAAGGAGAGCAGTTTCTGAAAGGAGTCAAAGACTCAGGACCCTGGCCAGCAATGCCCTGATCCATATCTGCAGTTCTAGCCAAGGTGCCTTCATTGAGAGCCTCTTTACCAGGGCCCTTCAGCGGAGAGATTCCTCAGGCACTTCTGCCTAAGACCTTCTTATGGCAGGAAAGGGGAGGGAAGCTTGAAGACACTATCTCCTCTGACTTTACTTTTCCATTCTTAGCCCTTCCTCTGGCCTCCAGTCCCAAGATCCATAAAACTGCAATGCAAGAGCTTTTTGTTCAGTACTCCCTCGGCAGGGGGTGACCCCCCAGTTCTGTGCTGATCTTCCTGACCTGGACCAACGTGGGGAAAGACAGAAGGTGGGGGTGGGAGTTGGCACTTTCTTACGTTTTGCCTCTTGCTTATTCTATTATTGCAGTAAGTAGTTAAAGGTTTAAGTGTTACTTTCATTGTGGCTTATTGACTTAATAGGTTGCTCTGACATTGGGCAGCTCAGGTCTTTCAAGGATAAATTAACACTTTACAAGTAGATTTTCAGTTTAGCATATTTCCTTCAATATTTTTTCTATTTAAAAATATACACTTGATATTATATGTACAAGGATTTTCTACCCAGGAGGTTCCCAGATGGAAATATGTTTCCTATTAAAATTAATATGTACCTGTTGAAAGACAAAAGTTCCACTTCCCAGAAGCAATCAACTATTAAGAATTTGATTTACTCTATGTGTGTGTGTCTGTGTGTATTAGTGATAAGCAAAGGGCTCACAATTCTAAACTACTTTCACTTAACATTTATTGTGGATATCTTTACATATGTGTACTGCTGCATAGTCCAGACTTTTTTGCATAACAGCGTAAGGCTTTCCAAATCATTAAAAACACCTGAATTTTATTGGCTGTACTCTAATTTACCAGACCTTTTTTGACATTAGCCAAATGATGTTTTATTTATTTGCTTTTTTGTTTTCGCTGTTCATCATTATTCATGTGTTTATGAGACAGTTAATTTTTTTCTTTGTGAGTTGACTAGTCGTGTCCTTTCACAGTGCTTTTTCTCTTTAATTTGGTATGTTTTTCTTTATTAAGGATCATACCTTTTCAATTAGAAAGTTATTTGTTTCAGGATTTAAATAATTTACACACACACACACATTTTTTTTTTTTTTTAGATCCAAACAAGATTTTTAAATTTTTTTAAATTAACATTTAATGTATTATTTGCCACAGAGGTACGGGTCTGTGAATCAGCAAGCTTACACATTTCACAGCATTCGCCATAGCAGATAGCCTCCCCAGTGTCCATAACCCAGCCACCGTATCTCTAACAGCCCCACACCCCAGCAACCTTCAGTTTGTTTTATGAGATTAAGAGTTTCTTATGGTTTGTCTCCCTCCTGATCCCATCTTTTTTTTTTTTTTTTTTTAAAGATTTTATTTATTTACTTGACAGAGACAGAGAGATCACAATTAGTCAGAGAGGCAGGCAGAGAGAGAGGAGGAAGCAGGCACCCTTCTGAGCAGAGAGCACGATACGATACGGGGCTCAATCCCAGGACCCTGAGATCATGACCTGAGCCGAAGGCAGAGGCTTTAACCCACTGAGCCACCCAGGTGCCCCCTTCCTGATCCTATCTTGTTTCAATTTTTCCTTCACAGCAAAGAAGATAATTGAAACAATGAGTTCTCCAAAGCTCTCAAATGTAGAAGTAAGTAAAGAAAATGTGTCTCGACCAAAACGGGCCAAACGGAAATTATACACCAATGAAATTTCATCTCCTATTGATATATCTGGGCAAGTGGTAAGCTACTCTTTTTGGTTTTCTTAAAAATAAAACTGTTCATGTTCTTTTTAATTTGGGAGTATTCATAACAATCTGAATTTTATAATGGTTTGAATTTTTATTCTTTAGATCAGATCTCTTGGAATATGCTTTAAATGTTATACTTTTGCTATCTGATGTGTTAAATTTATAATAATTATAAGTACTGCATTAATGTATACAGGTGTCACCTATTTACATTTGTAAATTAATCAGAGAAATTTTAATCCCATCAATAGAATTATTAGTTCAGTCATTTATTTGCTTCTAACAGCTATTTTTTTTGTTAACTTTATTACAAGAGTTGTACAAATCTGGCCTAAGTGGGCCTGGTAAAAATACAGAATTGACATTCAGTCATTTCCTCCCACCTTTCCTCTAAGCCTTCCAGGTTCTTTTAAGAAAAGACTGTAGTTTGTCATGCTGACTTGATGACTCATCTCTTCACTCAGAACAATCTGTGCTATTACAGGGAAAGTTCTAATTTTCCATCATGCTTGCATTTGCCTAGTGGATGAAAGGGATGGTAGAAAAGTAATTTAAGGAGAAGCCTTCAACAGAAAGTGGCTCAGAGAAATCAGGGCAGAGATCTTTTGCAACAGTAGATGTCAGATACCAGACACTGGAAGGCAGGTGGTGAAGAATTAGGGTCAATAGGAAATACTATTTTCTTGGTCATTTTTCATTATCTGTCTGATTAATGTATAATTTCTTCCCTTGATCGAAGTTCTTTCTTTTCTTAGTTGCAATATAATGCTCTTTCTATTCTTCTAAGTTATATACAGTAGTCCCTTCTTAGTATATGTGCTGCTGAAGCGAGCTCTACAGTAGTCCCTTCTTATCCTTGGTTTTGCTTTCCTTGGTTTCAGTGTCCTGTGGTCTTTGTGGTCTGGAAGCAGATGATTCTTCTTCTGATATATTTCAGAAGATCAGTAATAGCCTAGCACTGTGTCACAGTGCCTCCACATCATTCACCTTACTTTATCTCATCACATAGGCATTTTATCATTTCTCATCATCATAAGAAGAAGGGAGAGTACAGTAGATAAAATACTTAGAAGAGAAATACAACATTGACATAACCCACTGTAGTATGTTGTTATAATTTTTTTATTAGTGAATTGTTAATATAATAATGTGCTTAACTCATAAGTTATACTGTATCATAGGTATATAGGTATATGTATATCATATACATATAGGTATAAGTTATACTGTATCATAGGTATATATAGGTATATGTATATCATAGGTATATAGGAAAAAACAATAAACATAGGGTTTGGTACTATCCTTGGTTTCAGGCATCCACTTGTAACATATCCCACAGATAAGGGGGGATTTTTGTATTTGTTGCTGTGAAAGATTTTTTCTTAAACAGTATTTGAAGTACTTGCCTCCAAATATTTCAGTAATTACTTCAAGCTATATATTCCTGTATTCAGTATAGGGTATATATTATTTTAATCCTATGTTAGGTAGTGTTGGAAGAATCATTACAAAATCTATTACTTTAGATAATGCTTTTTAATAGATTAGTATACTTATAGTCTAAAGGGACAAAAACATTGTACCTGTTATTTCAATTATTAAGCACATGAATAGATCTTACTAAATTATAAATAATCTTTTATTTATAAAAATATGAAATTATTAATTTCAGATTTTGATGGAACATAAAGTAAAGGAAAGTGATCATCAGATTCTCAAACGACGACTCCGAACTAAAACAGCTAAATAAATCACTTATGGAAAATGTTTTAATACAGGTTTTATGTTCATAATCATTGTAACTTGAGTCCTGACTTTTCAAAGATAATTGTATATATTATGATGCATTAATTCCTGTGTATACATTGCTGTTTTATACATAGTATAATTTTAATTCAATAAAGATAATAAATTAACAGCACTATTTGTCTACTTTTCTAAGACTTTTTATAATAGTTTCTTTTTCTTTCTCTTTTTTTAAGTATAGTTGACACACAATGTTACATTAGTTTCAGGTATACAACTTAGTGATTTGAAAAGGTTATATATTAAGCTATATAAAAACTCTGTTCATTTTCCTTTTATCCTAGGCATAGGATCAGTGAAGATCCTAGGAAGGATGCTATTTTTTTGTTTTGTTTTTTTACTCATATCATAGGTCAGATATTTGGATTACTGTATTTAACAGTGTCTTATGAATTGTTTTTACTTCATTTGGCAGGAAATACAACTGATTTTACATGTCTGTTTGGAGTATAGCTAAGATCCAGGAGTAAGTGTGTATAGGTCTCTTAGTTACCAGAATTTGTGGGCACATAATTTAGAAAAGATCTCAAGTCTTTAATTAGAATGTCTTTTATTTGTTAGTGAGCAAATAGAGTTGGCTTTCCTATTTTTTGGGAACACAGAAGATCAGAAGCAGGAAGAAAAGAATCATCTAGAGGCTGAAAAGACACAGCTAGCTAGGAAAGATAGAATTTTAGATCTGGAGGGACCTAAGAAATGCATTTTCTTAATATAGATAAGAAAACTGAGACCCATAAAATTTACTTTTCATAAGATCATACAGCTAAGGTTTATTGAGCTTTGATTAAAAAAAAAAAAAAGTAAAAAAAAAGTAACCGGCAAAAACCAAAGCAGCAGTGTCAAGAACTATTGCCAACTGGGGATTTTAAATCTAAGAGTATACATTTATATATGTAAAACCTTAAAGGTTTCTTTGGATTTTATCATTGTTTAGTGTATTATAATGATGACCTTGAGTCAGGGAAACAAGTTATCGTTAGTATCTTAAGATACACTATGTTTAGGGAAAATTTCCATCAAAATAATTCATTAAAACTTTTTAAGCACTAATTTTTTTTATGTTACCTGGTTTCATTATGCTAAAAATAGCTACATAGTTGATCTTCATTCATGGATTACATTTGCAGATTTGCTTACTTGGGAAAATGTACGTCTCAGTGGGGTAGGCACTTTTGTAGTCCTTCTCAGACATGTGCAGAGTGGCAAAAAATTTGAGTTGCCCAACATGCATCTTCCCAGCTAGGTTGAACAAGTGACGTGGCCTTCTTGTTTCAGCTCTCAGAGTGTAAATGAGTGTCCCTGAATATAGACTGAAATCAAGCCTCAACGAGATTTGTGAGGGAGGCAGAGTTTACCAAATTAGAAGGGCTTGAGAAATACCTCGTGCTTTCCAAAGATTCATACGAAGTATAAAACCAAACCTACATAAAGTTGAAAGTAGTCAGTAATCAGAATGCCTCCTGGAACAAAAATCAACACTCTTCAAAGGAAGACACAATATAGATTCTCTGTAATGTATCTCTTATAATGTGTGATACAGAGTCAAAACAAACCTTGACATGCACATGTTGAATTTTGCAAAAAACGTTAAAGCAACTCTTAAGTGTATGTTCAGGGATTTGAAGGAAATGTCATCTTAATGACTATAGACATAAGGAATCTCAGCAGAGAAATGGAAAGTATAAAAAATAAAATGGAGTTGTTACAGCAGAAAAGTAAAATAAATGAAATGAGAGAGATACTGTATAGATTTAGCAGTGGAAATGTCAGAAGAAAGTGTCAGTGAACTTAAAAACAGATCAATTTAAATTGCCCAAACTGGGAGAAAAGAGATTGAAGAAAGAACAGAGCCTTAGGGTCCTATAGAACAATATCAAATGGATTGACATGTAATTGGAGATTCATAAGGATAAAAAATGAAAATAGGGCAGAAAAATATACTTGTAAAAAATGGTCATTTTATTTTTATTTATTTATTTTTTTTTAAATGGTCATTTTAAAGTTTTATGAAGAAACACTGGCTTTGATAGATATAAACCCCAATAAAGAAATCCAAAGACTACTCCTCAGAAGATCATAGTCAAACTACTGAAAACCAACAATAAAGAAAATTTTGAAAGAAAAATCAACACAGTCTTAAAAATTGTGAGGAAAACAACACAATGTATATGAGCCACTGATTGGGAGAAATATAAGATTGTAAAAAATTGTAATGTGAGCATAACCAGCCCAATAAACGTCTGGTAAAAAGACTTGAACAGATCCTTCACTAAAGAAGATACAAGCAGTGGTCAATATACATATGAAAAGACGACATTGGTTATCATGGAAAGACAAAGCTGGACATAAAGGCAAAACTATAGTGATTGCTTTGAGGCTGGGGTCAGGAGATGGGATCAGAGGACATGACAAGTAAGTGGGAATCAATTTGAGAAGCACTTAGGGTGACCAGTTTGAACCTATCTTCATTTGGATATCTTCTGGAATGTGTAAAAAGCAATAAATAAGATGTATTTTTCCATGCTACATGTTGAATAAGAACTTTAAGTGTATATATGCCTTTGATGTATTTTTCTTTCAAGGTCATCAAGTGCACATGAAGTAAAATCTGTAATCAGTTGGAAAAAAAAAAAGCCAAGCTGAGAAAGATCTTAATAAAGTCAGTTTCTAAAAAATACTTTCAAAGAACTTTGCATTTGTAAATTTCAAGATTACAGAAAACTTGCATGAATAAGAATATTACACAGAATACTTACGTTGTCTTTACTCAGATATTTTTTTTCAGCTTTACTGAGATCTAATTGACAGAATTGTGAGATATTTAAAATGTACAAAGTGATGACTTGATATATGTATACATAGTGAAAGGATCCCCCAGCCATCAAGTTAACATATCCATCACCTCACATACTTACCCCCCCCCACCTTTTTTTGGTTAGCAAATTTAAGTTGTAGGAAATATCAATTATACATTACAGTGTTTAGCAGAGTTAAAGTTTTAATGAGAGATGATGAAGGGAAAAACAGGGTCTGAGTGGGCACCAAGGATATGCTAGGGCTTTTTGTTGCTAGATGAGTGCCAGTACGCATGGGAAGATGGACTACCCATCTTCATAGGTTCTTAAGAGAATTAAATGGGAAAATGTGTAAAAATCTTCTGTAAACACCTAAACCATTAAAATTGGATTGAGACTGAGTTTTGCCCGGGGAGAGGTCTTATTATGTATTTGCTCAGCACATTGTCTCATAGGGAGAGTCACACAGGAAGTAATTTAAGTTTAGCTTTCTTATATTCTTAGCATCAACTTGCTGACTTCCCCTCTGGAAGGTGTGAAAGACCTCAGGAACATTCTAGAATTTACCTTCATAGATTGCCCTTTCTCCTTTATGGCAATCTTGCAGGAGGGATGATTCTCTAGTATCATCACCAATTTAGAGCAGCTTCTAACTCAGGGGATCTTCACCCTAATTGCATATTAGAATTATGTATCTCAGAAAAACAGAAGTGCTGCTGCTTGTATCCTTTCCCAGATCCAACTGAAATGGTCTGGGGAGGGGCCTGGGGATCCAGATTATTTGCAAGCATCACTGGGGATCCTGAGGTGCCGCCGGGCCTGAGAACCACCACCGACATTGCAAAGACAAGGTTGTCCACCAGATGGAGACAAAGCACTTCTCTGCGGAAAAGGCTCTACACACACAAAACCCATTCTCTGACTTTACATCTGTACCAACTCCAATTTGTTTGGACCAAGCAGGGCAAACATGTGGCAAGATAGGTAAAATTATCCATGATACCATTGCTTTCCCACCACAGATATTCTTGGCACGGCTGGGGGAAATTTCAGGAACCAATTTAAAAAATAACATGTAACTAAAAATATATCCTAGTCACCCTATTACCTGAGCTAGCATCTGGAAATATTTTTAATCCTTTTCCTAGCTCACTTTGATAAAGTAGACCATATAAAAAAGGAGGGTAATATTGCTTGTATAGAGTGGAAAATTTTGACGTAAGATCACCTTAAGGATTATGCAAATAGAAATCAACATCAGCATGTGTAAATTAGATTAAAATATGCTCACAAGATTTTAGGAAATAGGTAGATCTAATAATGTGACTTAGACTTTTTCTTGTCTGAAATACCTGACTGACAGTTTCTAATTTTGATTTCTCCTACCTCTGACCAGGTTCTGCATGGAAGCTATACAAGCTACAAACTTGATCTCTGTCCTCTTTTAGCCGGAGCTGGTCAGTGAAAGGTAGGTGAAAGTCACTGGAGAGCTTCTCTTCCTGACTAAAACAAGTTCCTGTTCTTCCTTGACTCTACCCATTTCCCCCTGTCTTCTTAGGGACATGAACCTTGGAGGTGGGCCAACCAGAAATCACCATCCCTAAGAGACAAGTGTGAGGACAAGTGTGAAGACAGAGAGGACGGGCAGGAGGAACCTGGGTCGCAGTGGGCAGCTCCTGTGCTAACAAGGACTGCCTGTCTCTGAACTTGTTATGTGGGAAAGGGAGGCTTCTTATGATTTGCAGACGAATTTATTCTTAACTGATCCATCACTGAAAATTATATTGGCCCATAGACATAAATATATATTTATCGTATTGACATTAGACATTTTCCTTTCTAGTTATTATCCTTTTAATCTTTCTAAAGAAACCCTGTCGGCTTTTGACAAAGCTAAGAATTTAGAAGCTCAACATCCTTTTTTGGTTATTTCTAAAAAGCTTATGTCAAATGCCTAATTGTAAATACCACACAATCTACAAAACATTCCTGCCCTAACCACATTTTCCAAGCCAAAATGCATAGTTTGACATAGCACGTGGCTATAGCGTGGTTTCAACAGACTGACGCTGGAACGTCCAGGATGTCATCTCACCTTGCTCGACATAGCCTGTGGTTTCCTCAGGCTACACCCCAGTTAAAGCACACAGAATCCTGCTGTGGCTGAACACACAGTCAACAGGATAGAAACAGTATACCAATGAGTAATAGACAACAGGTGTTTTCATCAACACAGTCTAATTTCATCTTAAAGGTAGATGACAAAGATACCTATTTGGAAAAAGAACTGGTAAAACATTAAGTGTTCTACACTTTTATTAAGCAGAATGGCAGTTTGTGATTCACAGGCTAGAATATTGAAGATGGTCCATAGGATTTCATGAAGGAGAATTTCACAGAATTCAGAGGCTGTTTAAAGAACCCAGGAGAACTGAGTGGGCAAAATAGGCATATGGTGTTGCCTTGGGAAGGTCATAAAGGCACAGGTGAACCTTCCCTGCGTCACAACCTAGGAACGTGTTCCTGAATTGTGTCACACCTCAGCTCTGAGGGGGCGGAGTTGGTGCATT
Organism: Mustela nigripes; assembly: GCF_022355385.1. Classification (NCBI taxonomy): domain Eukaryota; kingdom Metazoa; phylum Chordata; class Mammalia; order Carnivora; family Mustelidae; genus Mustela; species Mustela nigripes. Next base: position 155,699,121 of record NC_081560.1, read on the forward strand.
TCTAGAAGGCAAAGGTAATTCACTATAAAGTGGGAGGAAGTAAACCCTTTTAAATGTTGAATTTCATTAGGGTCCACTCCTGATGCTCTTCTCACTTTCATGCTTTTATCACTAGGTGGTATCTCTCACATCTTTATCTCCAAACCTATTCTGCCCCCGAGATTCAGACTTTTCCTGCTGCTTCCCGGTTATCCACACTGTCTATTTGTAGTCATTTCGGACCCACCGTCCAGAAGACAATTTATTTGTGTCTTTTTTCCTTGTATATTCCCTTTCACGAGCATAATTTTTGGCACTTATTCAGCTTTGTTAACATATAATTGACAAAGGTGCGGCTGTTTAAGGTGTACAACGTGATGATTTGGTCTGTGTATACATTGTGATACCTTTAACACACCTATCACCTCACATGCTTACCTGTTTTTGTGTGTGAAAACATTTAAGTTCTACTCTCCTAGCAACTTTCAGTTATGCACTACAGTGTGTAACTGTGGTCACCATGTGGTACATTAGACCCTTAGACCTAGCTTATCCTCCATCCAAAGGTCTGTATCCTTTTCCAGTTACTCCCCAACACCCTATTTCGACCCCTTTCCCCGATCCCTGGCAACCACTCCTCTATCCTCTCTAGGAGATCAAGCTTTTTAAAATTTTATTTATTTATTTTTAACATTCTAAATACTTGTGACACCGTGCAGTATTTGGTATTTGTCTTTCTTCTTGACAAATATTTATTGCGTGCTGAATGGGCACCAGCACCGGTGATGCGAGGGCCTGGGCACCTGACATGGTTCTGCCCCTGCGTTCTCAGAGGGGCAGGCTGCCCTGGGACAAAGAAGCACATGACAAGGACATATTTCATTCCAGGAGGACAAAGGGATGGACACAGGGTGTTATCTGAGATGAGGAGAACTTTCTGTCTCCTTTGACAGAATTTTTTTTTTTTTAAGGTTTTTTTGTTTATTTGACAGAGATCACAAGTAGGCAGAGAGGCAGGCAGAGAGAGAGAAAGAGAGAGAGAGAGAGGAGGAAGCAGGCTTCCCGCTGAGCAGAGAGTCCGATGCGGGGCTTGATCCCAGGACCCTAGGATCATGACCTGAGCTGAAGGCAGAGGCCTCAACCCACTGAGCCACCCAGGCACCCCTCCTTTGACAGAAATTTTACCCACCAGGTCACCCAGGCTAGAAAACTGGGCTTGGTTCTGTCCTTTCCCTCTGACCATTCATTCACAACCAGCCACATCTCACCTGTTTGGCCTTGTATTTCTCAAGCCCAGATCCTCTCCCTTCCTTGTTAGCCTCGTGAGACCGTCTCCATCTTCCACGGGGTCCATGCATTACCCGTTGATGCCAGCCTTTGTTCAGTGTCCCCCTTGCCCTGCCCTCCACCCCATCCCTTCCCAACCGGCCTCCAGTCAGCTTCCTCCAAAACCTCTACCAGACTGTGCTGCTTTTCTGCCTCAAGCTTTTCTAGTAGTTTTCTATTTTATGTTTTAGAGTCAGCTTAGATTTCTAACCTCATCATTTTTTTCATCATCTTAAATTTTGCGCTCAAGCAACACCAACCTATCTGTTTTTTTTTATTTTAAAGATTTTATTTATTTATTTGACAGACAGAGATCACAAGCAGGCAGAGAGACAGGCAGAGAGAGAAGGAAGCAGGCTCCCTGCTGAGCAGAGAGCCCGATGCGGGACTCAATCCCAGGACGCTGAGATCATGACCTGAGCTGAAGGCAGCAGCTTAACCCACTGAGCCACCCAGGCGCCCTATTCATGGTTTTTTGAACACACTATTATGGCATTTCATGCCTCTGAGCCTTTGATCCTATTGTCCCATCTCTGTGGCTCCGCCTCATTGTTTCATCTTTGTCTGACTTTGGGTTTTCTCGCATGGCCCTCCTGCACTCATAGTGGCTCATGCTTATTTACCCTCACTGTAGTGCTTCACACACTCACACACACACACACACACACACACACAGTATGTTTCACACTTGCCTGCCTTTCGAGAATGTGGGCACCTCAAGGATGGGAACTTCCTTCACTCACTTCCATGTCCAGCAGTATGTTTGACAAATGCAGTTTGTAGTGGAGCTTATTATGGGATGGAACCAGAAGTGAAGAAATACCAGTTTGCCTTGGAAGAAATCTGATTTGATCCCTGAGACAAGAAAGCGACTTATGATTTATGGTTTGATTGTCCAATTGGCCTTAAACGTCAGCAGTGCAGATGTGACAACTCCCTTACATACAGACATTCTTTTCGTCAGTCCCAGATGGGCACAGCCACTTGACCTACTGAACTGTGAACAAGAGCAGGGTGTGGTCTTCAGGGTAACCCTGACAGGTCGCACTTTCCACTTACCCTGAGAAGTTCCTCGTTTTACCTCAGTGAGTGGCCAGGGCTATTGTGGTGATGGCTGCTGGATCCTGGCTCCATCTGGAATAGCTCATGGAGAGTATGCTTTACTGGCTGGGTTTTTGTCATTCAAACTGAGAGTTAAGTAATAGGTTCCTGATAGCAAAACACTGAGGGCCCAGGTGCTGCAGCAGCTTCTAAGATGAAGCATTTATGGAGCCTGGTGTTTGGACAGCTGGACAAGTGCAGCTGTATTTGAGACACACTAAAACAATTTTGAGACATACTAAAACAATTTTTTTTGTTTATCTGATATTCAAATTTAATAGACATCAGGTGTTTTATCTGGCAACTCTATGTGAAAGCGAATTGAAACACATACCCCAAGTTAGGGGCTATTTGATGTATGAGGAAGAATTTTGGACAAAGTGTCCAAAGAACTGGTTTCTAGCCACAGCTCTACATCTTTTTTTTTTTTTTTAAGGATTTTATTTATTTATTAGAGAGCAAGGAGCACAACCAGGGAGAGCAGCAGGCAGAGGGAGAGGGAGAAACAGACTCACTGCTGAGCAGGGAGCTGAATCATTTTTAAATGTTCATTTATTTTTAAAAAGATTTATTTATTTGAGACAGTGAGAGAGACAGCAAGGGGGAGGGGCAGAGGGAGAGGGAGTCTTAAGCACAATCTATGCTGATCTTGGAGCCCTATTCGGGACTTGATCTCACCACCCTTAGCTCACAACCTGAGCTGAAACCAAGAGTTGGAAGCCTTATAGACTGAGCCACCCAGGTGCCCCTGACTCATTTTAATTTTAGTCTTTTGGGGTGTTGTTTAAAAGTAATAAGATATATAAAAGTACATTTTAAAAAATTCAATATGATACATCTTTTGACTTTTAAAAAACACAGGGCTTGATCCCAGGACTCTGGGATCATGACCTGAGCTGAAGGCAGACACTTAACCAACTGAGCCACGCAGGTGTCCCACAGCTCTCCATCTTTCAGCTGTTGTCTCCCTGTGAAATGAGAGGGTTTCCAAGTGTGTGGTTTTCAGATTTCACTTAGTTTCAAAAACTGCCCAAATGAAATTTTATTAGAAAGCCCACAATACAAAACAGATAAAAGCTGTGTTGCTGATTGAAGTGGAGTATGGGTCACTCCCTACCACAATGTGGTAGAAGTGAGCACAGCTTCAAAACTGCAGGACTTGATTTCTAAACTCCTTTCCACCTGGGACAGTCTGGGTGTCCAAGTGAATCATTTCACAGAGAGTGAGGATCCCACTGGTGGCTGATCACACCTGTCCTTCCCTAGTTAGAGTGGCAGAGGCTGCAGAGATAAGGAGAAACAAGTATTATCAATAAAGGTGGCATTAAGAAGTACAAAATAGAATTTTTATTTCTCCAGCAGACGCTGTTGAGCACTTACTACTGATAAGGCAATGTACCTGGTAGACACTCTGGAGGGAGAATAAGAGGAAACCATAGAAGGACCTCCTGAGTAGGAGAGCTAAACCGTGTGTACAAGGAATCACATCTGCGTTTATTGGAATCTGCTATGTGACAGGCATGTTATTGCTTCCAACTTTAAAAAAGACCTCAGTGAGTATCCTCCAGCTCACAATTCCTGTTCCTTCCTACCTGCTTTCATGTCCTTTCAATGGATTCTCTAAAACATAATTCCTCTATTTGTTATCTTTGAATCCTTTTAGCTGATGTTACTATGTATAAGAACCTCTGCCTTTGCAGAGTGTCGGATGATAAAGTCATAACATGTGTTCTTCCCAGAAAGGTGTTCCTGAGATGCAGCTTCCTCCCACAACACGATGTGTCCCCAGGTCAGCTGTTGTCTGATGTAGGTCATTTTGGACATTATTTTCATTTTCACCCAAGCACGTGCCGAGGCTATTAGCAGATTTGGCCATTTCTTGTTCTGCAGGATTCCCTGACTTTTCTCCCTTCTTTCCCTGCCATGCCTAATAGCTCAACTAAGCTCTGCTCATCCCTCCTCTACCTCACTGCCCCTTTCTGTACCCAAGTCTCTCCCGCTCTTTTCTCTAGTATTTTGCACGGCTTAGCAAAAGTTCTTCTTTGCCACCCTAAGGCTCACAGCAAGGGCTTTGAGCCCACTGCCTTATCCTTCTCTCTCTGCTATTGAAAACCCTCTGGTGCATGTTTGAACAAATGCCACCTTTTTGACCTGGCTCTAAAAGACAGTTATTTATTTGGTTTTGGTTTTTAAAAAACATATTTTTCTTCCATGGGTTATTTTGTAATTTCTGTTAATACAGAAAGTTTAAATGTATGCAAGTTCTTAAAAAGTAAACAAAGTATACATAAAATCATATTTATATTATATATTATGTAATATCAAATCTATTTCTGGGGTGGGTGGGGGAAATGAACATCTGTGATACCCTTTTGGACTGCTCTTCTATGTCTATATATTTTTCTTCAACAAAAGAGAAGAAGAAAATAATACTGCTTTGTACCTTGCTTTTTAATTTAACAATATATAGTGAACATCTTCAGATTCCATTCAGTATTTTTCCTCAATTTCTTTAAAGACTGTGATGTTCTCTTGGATACTGGTGCTGTAATTTTTTTAGCCTGCCCTCTTTCCTTGGTCATCGGGTCCTCAGAGCTCCCAGGATTTTGCTGTTGAAAAGAATGCTGCACTGAACTATATTGTACCTCTGTGCTAAGTTACGTCCCGTGCTTTCTCTCCTTAGGTCAGTTCGAAGAAAAGATGTTGGTTGATGCTGAGCCCACTAGTACAGCCAGCTTGTACTCCGTGGTTTGGTCAGACTTGGTCCCCTTGCAGCTGATCAGTCCCTGGCTCTCTCCCTCCTGGCCCGGGAGACCTGCTTCCCCTCCTTGTCAGTCCCATGTCTTCTGTCACCTTTAAGCCACAGCTGTGCCAACAGCTCTCACCTGATGCACACGACTCATTTTTTCTCAGTTCTGCAGATGGAAGTAACACAGAGCCACCCACTCCCTTCTCCTTCCACTGTTATTGTCATTCCCAACTCTCGCTGGAGAGCATGGCAGGATGGCAAAGTTCCCTAACTCGAGCCTCACAGAAGATGGTGGTGAGGGAAGGCTCTCCACTCGCTGTGACTCAGGACACATGTGCTCACGCTCTCACCACACTATGCAGGCATTCGCCTCAGCTCCGAGGCCCCAGCCATGCCCCCGCAGAGAGGAGAGTCCAGATCGAGGACCGTGGAGCTGGCTCCTATCTCTGGCTAGAAGAAGAAAGACGGGCACACGCAGTGCCACTTCAGGAAGTCTCAGGGCTCCTTTTGTAATGTTAGCAGAGGAAGGAAAGACTGGTTTTTCAAGCTGGGTTCTGTGACCCTAGGGTTCCACCTCAGAATCTTGAAAGACATCCCAGGTGGGGAGGAGAAGGCAAAGATGATTGTGGGGACCTCAGCTGGTTTGTCTTTCTGTCTTGCTGGACAAGAAGATAGAAAGATGCTGGAAGGAAGTGAGCGGCTTTGTGAAGTAAGCACAGGTCATGTCTTTTGAGGTGGAAATGGGGACTTTTTCCAAGTTTCCTAGTTGGTATCTGAGTTTGGCCTCTGGCAGGAAGAGGATGAGCTCCTTAGAGAGGGTGAACCCTACATTTCAGAGTTGGACCAAAGCTCTACCTTATGGAAAAGGCAGGGAAATCTTATTGGATGTGGTATTTTGTGGAGTTGCATAGATTGATTCCTGACTAAACTCTAGGGCCTGGTGAACAATGCATGGCGTGTGGACCACAGATAGGCCAACCAGCTTTTCCATACACCAGTCAATCTAATAGAAACACCCGTTTTTCTTAAGCCTTATCAAAAGCAGGAGCACAATGGCTGGGACTCTTCATGTGAATAACCTCAGATACAGAGGAACATTTTAGAGCCCTCTGGAAACATCCAGCAGCTGGAACAGCTAGGAGAGCAGCTGGGAGGGCTGGGAGGAGCCTGGGATTCAGCAAGGGGAAGATCACGCTTGAGGAAGGAATGTCGAGTCCCCACCAGCATCAGGAAACAGGACCCAAATGGGCCGCTCCTTGGGAGGCAAAGCTGAGAGAGTGGCTGCATGCTTTCCAGCTGCCTAAGAACCCAGGTGCTGCTCAGACGCAAGAGATCTGGGAGCTTCCATTCCCAAGATCTGGGTTTTGAAAAGTTCCCTGCTTGCTTGCCCCGTGGTAATTAAACTGAACATGGGAAAGGAGCAGAGACCCCGCGGGGAGAAGCAGAGAGTGGCAGGTGTGGGAGAAGCTGCCGCTCAGAGAACGCTGGTTGGCTCTCTGCTCCCTATCTTCTAGCTGCATAACAGGGACGATGCAAAGTCTCTGTGCATCGAGTTCCTCATTTCTCACAGAGGATTGCGGATGCCTCCTCCCTAGGGATGAGTCCAGGACGAAGGGAGATTGGGCTTTAAAATAGCTATGGCAGGTCCTAACACACGGATAGTAGATTGGCTCATTTCTTCCTTCCTGAGCAGAAAGTAACACTCTCCTCCTAGGTAATCTAGCAAGCCTGGGGCTGCAAGGGCTAGACTCAACTTGGAGGGAGAGGGATTTCACACAGAACCCTCTTTCTGACTCTGGCTTTAACACAGATTACAAGGAATGGGGTCAGTCTGTAGAAGGCTTGTCATTTGGGTCCACTACAATCCTTCAAGCCACGAGACTGGAAACACACTGCTCCTAGTTACCTGGAACCAGAGAAAGATGCATCTGATGGGGTTGACTGACAACACTTAGGAACGTGGACACTGGTGGAGTAGTTCTTCTCCCTTCCAAACAGTGTGAGTCTCCCGTAAAACTTGACATTTCCAAGTCTCTGCAGGCAGCCAGCAGCTAACACTGACAAGTGGTTTTTAAATTCTAGTTAATAGCCTTGTTCTTGTTCCTGTTTCCATGGATCTAGGTGGAAATTAGATGGATGAAAACAAAGAAGGCTTAGAAGTGGTTAGGCTAAAGACACTAGCCCTGCCAGGCAGCATGAACTAGGCGCACCATTCTGACTCTTCCAATACCCTGTTTATTGAAAGCCAAGCTTCCTGCTAGGATGACTGGCTCATTCTGGCCTTCCTATTCTTTTCTCAAATATATTAATGGAAATCCGAGTTCCTGTAAACCTCTTTGTCTTGGACTAACTGGGATAGCTGGTCATCCTACTGGAAAAGACGAAGACAAATCACGGAGAAAGAGACAGCTTCAATGGTCTGTGGAGCTATAGGCTAAGGTCAGGGGTAAGGGAAGTCCAGGTTGGTGGTTAGCTGCTTAAAGTAAGCCCCCACAAAGTAGAACTAGTTAAATATTGGGGAAACCCAGAAATTGTAGCAGTTACTGAGGCTGCTTTGTATAATGATAAGCAAAATAATCAAATGCCGCAAACCCACAGAAACAAACAAACCAAAAATTCCCTCCTTACCCTGAATTATAATGTGGGCTAGCCTTGGATAAAAGCCTCCTTTGGGACTTAGGGCTGAGGAAATAAATCAGCCTTGTAGGGGACTGATCTGCAGAGCAGGATTCATCAAAATCACCTGGAATGTTTACTGAACAGTTTCCTGGATCTCACTCCAAATCTACCGAACATAATTATTACAGGCGAGGACTGGGAATCTGTCCTTTTAGTAAGCACCTTGAGGGATTCTAATGCACAGTGAGGTTTGGGGATCATTTGCTTGGAGACAATGTTCTTCAAATGTTTTTGACCATTCACCCCAGCAGTGAAAAAAAATTGAAAATATGTATCTTCAACATATGTATATGCATTTATTTACAAAGTTCTATTACTCCTACTCAGCTTTTGAGTTTCGTATTATATGCCTCAAGGAATGGCTCAGTCGGCTCAGTTTATGTTCTGATCGTACCTTGGAACTCTTGGAACACACTCCAGGCTGCCAGACTGGAGTTTCATGAGGACAAAGACGATGTCTGTTGTGTTCTTTTTTGTCCTTGCAGCAGCTCAGTGCGTGGCCCATAGTTGGTGTTCAACGAAATATTGGTTTAAATTGAATTAAAAGAGGGAGGGAGCTCGTCTGTGGAGCAGTGCTGGTTAATGTTAACACTGCAGGTCCAAACTGCTTTGTTTCCATGGAAACACGACCGCAGGTTCATGTAGATTCCTCCACCTCTCAGTGCCAGGTACCCAAAGAGAGTTTAAATTCCCATTTTCTTGTCACCAGCTGGTTTTCTCCAGCAGGGGCAGAACTCCTGCTGCCAGAGAAAGGACCCTTCACTGAAAGAGCTGGATGAGGCATCAGCAAGAGGCTTTCAATCCAGACAAGTAAGGAGGAAGGCAGTGGACCAACCTCATTCTTCAAAGGATACTTCCACTCAGGTGGCAGGACTCCGGGGGGAAGCTTCTTTGGACAGGGAGGTGAGTGAACACATCAACTTCTGTCTCCTGGGGGCCGTATTGTTGAGTCCTAGCGACTGCTAACATCAGTTACCTCATCACTACTTAGTAGCACCTTTGAAAACAGGGATTACTGGCTTTGGAAAAACCTAGTCAGTTTCTTTATCTGCTGTTGATGGAAAAGATCAATATCAAAATGAAGATTGAAAGATTTGGAGCACTTTCATGATTATATAACTGCTTCTAGGCATGGGATGCAGATGTTGTGCCCATTTTAGATAAACTGCAAAACTGTGGAAAGCTGTAGCTGGAAAGATCTTCAAGATTTTGACCCTCGGTCTGCATCATCACTGAGATGGATGTTGTGAAGGGACCCAAACTACCTTCCTCAGTACAACCATTAGGTTCTTTCTGGCAAATGTCTTTAGTTTTTAATATTCGAAACTGGTGAGATTTATATGCTACTGCTTGCAACTTCCTAGTAGATTATGGAAGCAAGTTTCAGACCAAATGTCCTGGTACATATTCACATTTAATCACAAGCAGACCTCAAAATGACCAGATCTGATCTTTGAGATCCTCTGACCATTGTTAAGGAAAAAATTATCCATGACGCTTGTTAAAACAGTAAGGCAGACCTTATTCAGGATTACTGAGAGAGGTATAGGGACTAATGCAGTAGGGTTTCACTGTAAAAGGGAGAGATTGGGCTCAACTTCTCTAATACAACAAGGAAAGGTAGGAATTTATAGGTAAGGAACAGTGTGTGTTGGAGGGGCTGGAGTGCTGGTGGATAGAAAATTACTAAGAGCAACCATCAAGGGTTGGGGGGTGGTTCTGGCGAAATCAGCCTGGTGGGATTCTTAGTGAAGGCTGGCCAGAAGGAAACGGTGGAGGATGAAGAATCTAATTTGATATGGAGAATGATCAAATGTGGAGGGTGGGAGGTTCTCAAAATCAGACTTAGCAAGATTCTTGCTACAATTGGGCTCTTAAGGACATGCCCAAGGTTAGAAAAAGAGCTCAGAGGTACCCAACTAGTTTGGTCAAGGAGAGAATCTTTGTTTCCATATGTGGTTGAAAGGTCTAGGAAGGTCCATCTTGGCTTGGCTTAGGTCTGTATCTCAAGGTTGTGGGTTCAAGCCCTGCGTTGGGCTCCATGCTGGGCATACAACCTACTTAAAAAAAATATGTTCCTCAGGAACAGAAGTTGCTTCCAAAAACTCTTTCTCTCAAATCCCAACCTCAAATGTTCTTCTAGGACAAGTTTCGTTTCTCTCCATCTCTTCTGACTCTTCTTTTCTCTCATGATTAACTTTTGCTTTTCTTGTGGAAATCTAGGCTTTCCTGCTGATTTCTTACCATTCTTACCATCTGCATAGTGAAGCACAGAAGTGGGAGGTCGGTGGGGAGTTGGGGAAAAATACAGGACCAGTGTTGGAATTGTTGGGAGGAGCGGAAAAGAGTGTGAATATTTATCCCCCACTCACACCCCTGAGATAGTTTACTCAAACTCTAGGTTCATGGATAAGTATGCGATCTCTGCACTGGATTCATTTCACATCTCTTATTTCTCTTAATCACTCCCTTCCCATTATTACACATGACGCTACTACAACTTTAAAATATGCCTATGTTTTAGATTTACTGTAGCAATAACATGCATGCCAATGAAATCTTACAAATTGTAACCACTAATGGAATTACTGTTTTTCTTGTGCTTAGAAATGATAGCAATTAAATTTATTCTCGGCTCTACCACTGCAATGTGTAAACACACAGAAGATGATAAATACAGCAACAGGAGACCCTCCCTGTGACTGTATAACTATCCTCAGAGAATATTGGCTTTGGTTCCTCTCATGGCGGGAGGGAGGAGTGAGGTTATTTGACCTGGAATTAGTGGGGCATAAGTTAACAAAACGATAGGGAATCCTTGGTCTCATTTTACTTCATGACTCATTTTACCTCATGGATACTGCATATCCAGAGAAAGGCAAGGGTTTTCCCAAGACCTAACCAGCTAGTTAGAGTCAGACTCAGGACCAGAACCAGGTGTGCCTTCCTCCCTTTCATGCTGTCTCTTTGCAAGATTTCAGCTGATAGGATACAAGAACAATGGAAATTCATTCCTGTACATACACAGAATAACGCTTTCAGTAACTGGGACATTTTGGATGGACAGAAATAAAGGAAGAGTGCATCCTTGCAAGTAGATGCAAAGCATAATGCAATTTAGAATCTGTTCTGCACATTGTCTGCTCACAAAGAAGGAACTCCAGTCCATCTCTCTGCCTGTTGCTGTTAAGTTGTGAAGGAGTAGCTGAGAAACTTCACTGTGAGACTTCTATTGGTCTTCTGAGAAGAGGCAGTATCCAGAGCCTCAAAAAGAGGAAGTCTACTTAAAAGAGAAGGGGTTGTCAAAGAAATATTGCACTGGATGGAATTACACAGGCAAGGGAGACTTTGTTCAGGAGTATTGCACAGGGATCAACAGTATACACCAGGGGAGAGAGTGAACTCACCTTCCCTGAAACAAAAACCCAAGAACTTTAAGCACTGAGGTGAGCAAGGGGGAAAGTACTGGAGGAGGCTGGGGGCAGATCGGTCGATGTGATTAAGCCATTTGTATTTGCTAATTGATGCTTATTGAAGTTAGGCTCCTACCCACTCACAGAGCCTGGGAGATAGGGGCCCTATCTTTCTTGGTGATTACGTTTCAAGGATCTGGCTCCAGGTCCTAGAGAAAGATTCCTGGGTTGCAGAAGATGTTTATTTCAGAGTCAGAGAAAGAATTTATAACTGCAAATTTTCTAATGTTTATGCTCTAAGAAAAGGGAGGCTTGTCAGGGGCCTCGAGTCAAAAGGCCTAAGGGTTAGCCAAGCTGATGGGCAGGTTAAGGTTCTTTTGCTAGGGGTCTGAGGCCTGGAAGCAGGTAGATGCAAGTTTGTCAACTAAAATAAGCTGGATTATACTGGGAACAGTTGCCATTCAAAACTTTCCCATTGCAGGCAAGCCACCAATACCTGAAGTCACATGGAAAGTGGTTCATTCTGCTGTCACCCTCCTATTTCAATCAGCTTTTATTTTTTAATTTTAATTTTTTAAAAAATTTATTTTCAGCATAACAGTATTCATTATTTTTGCACCACACCCAGTGCTCCATGCAATCCGTGCCCTCTATAATACCCACCACCTGGTACCCCGACCTCCCACCCCCTGCCCCTTCAAAACCCTCAGATTGTTTTTCAGAGTCCATAGTCTCTCATGGTTCACCTCCAATGAAGCAGTGAATGGACCTAAGGGAAGGTAGAGAAAGAGCCCCCACCAAAGTGGCCACCGCAGGGGAGTTGGGAAGGGAAATGTGTGAAGGGGCAAGGAAAGATGGTTTTGAAATACTTTTGGAGTTTTGAACAATGTGAACATTTTGTACATTTTAATCTTATTGAAAGAGAAATCTAGAGCATTCCATTTTGCACACCTGCCTGCATATCCAGTGTACCACTTTCCTCTCCTAGATGTGACTTCCCTAGACTTAATCTTTGTCGTCACAGGTGCAAGGCTCTCAGCACCTGGCAAGGCAGTCAGTGGCTGCTTCAAAGCTCTTCTGGGTTTGTTGTTCGGCAGCTTTGGGGGTCTGGATCACAGTACTTCCTGGGTGAAGGGAGCACTTCCTGGGTGAAAGGAGCCCACTCCCCAACTCTGCTCCAGTGCTCCTCCCCAGGGTCCATTCCTTGTACTTGCCAGAAGGGGATGCTGCACAGTATGTAATTTAAGGGCATACAGTGAGATATTTGATACATACTTGTATTATGAAATGATAACCACAGTAAAGTAGTTCACATCTCTATCACCTCCCATAATTACCATTTTTTGATAGTGAAAAAATTTGAGATTAACTCTCAGTAAATTTCAAGTATACAATATAGTATTATTAAATATAGCCAGCCATGTTGTACATTAGATCACCTGGAATTTATTCATCTTAGAACGTAGTTTATACCCAATGGCTAGTATCTTCCCATTTTCCCTGAATGGAGCCCCTGCCAAGTACCCTTCTACCCTCTTTTTTATGAGTTCCAAACGTAAATGAAATTTTTTAGATTTCACACATAAGCGAAAACATCCAGTATTTTCTCTGACTTATTTCACTTAGCATAATGCCTTCAAAGTCTATCCATATTATTGCCAGTGGCAGGATTTTCTTCTTTTTATGGCTGGATAATATTCCATTATGCATATATTCCACATTTTTTATCCATTCATCTCATCCATCAGTGGAGACTTAAGTTGCTTCTTCGTCTTGGCTATTAAGAATAACGCTGCAATAACCATAGAGTACAGATATCTCTGTGAGATAGTGATTTCATTTCCTTCAGATACATACCCAGAAGTGGGATTGCCAGATTGTTGGGTAATTCTATTTTTAATTTTTTGAGGAACCACCATACTGTTTCCATAGTGGCTACACCAGCTTGCATTCCCAACAACAGTGCTCAAGGTTCCCTTTTCTCCCCATCCTCACCAACACCCTTCTCTTGTCTTTTTCAGAACTGCCACTCTAACAACTGTAAGGTGATAACTTATTGTGGTTTTGATTTGCATTTCTCTGATAATCAGTGATGTTGAGCATCTCTTCATGTGTCTGTTGATTATCTCCATGTCTTCTTTGGAAAAATGTCTGTTCAAATCCTCTGCCCACTTTTGCATGTGAAACTTCACCAGAATTGTCTCCTTCATGTAGTCTGGGGAACTCAGTGTTCCGTATTTCTGAAGATTTTGCTGCCTAAATTTTTTCCATATTTTTAGGAGTTACCTAGGGCCTTGAAAGGGGCCATGGTAGGTGGAACATAGGTCCTGGCTGTTAAGAAAATTTTGTAATAATAAATATGGTTATTTATTATAACTATAAAAATGATTAATATAAAAGTTATCAATTGTAATAATTCAGAGAAAATGACAAGAATGAAATTGCATTTATAAATATTACCTCCCCAAGAAGATAGTTATGATCACCCTCATTTTACACACGAATAGACTAAGGTTTAAGGTTGAATGCACAGGTCTGTCTAGGGGCAAAACCCACATTCAGAGCCAATCTGCTACACAGCTTCCAGTTTTTAACACTGTCATGTAGAATTTCATGGTCATTACCTTTAAACATTCTGACTACTGTTAAAGAGAACTTGCCCCAAACTTGGTGTGGGAAGAAATCTTTTTACATGGAGTCATTTGCAACCTCTGTTCTAGGAAGAAACTAATATTCCTGATAAAATGTTTAAGTAATTTTCTGGTAAACATTAAATGGAACAAAGTCTTGTTCTGGGAAACCAGTCACTTATCTGCCCTGCTGACTGACACTCAACAATTTAGTTACTCTTAGCAAGCGTTCTTTTCTTTTTTGTACTTCCCCATAACATTTTCCTACAATGAGTACATTTCTGATGGCCTCACTAGAGGACTTTGCCCTTGCGGTTATAATAGACTTTGATGATGTTCATAACTAAACAGTCTGAAGGGTTTCCATGCATGCTCTCGATGTGCATGGTTGCTGTGGACTCTAGCTTTATGATGAATCCAATGGATGAGAACCCCCTCAAACATCTACTCTTACCAACCTCTTCGCTGCTGCTTCTTCATTCCCTCCTCCCCTCAATGATTTCTGTTCCTAATGATCTGGACTGGAGACACTGAGATGGCCTAGTCCTTACCTTGACTGATGCCCTGACTTGAAGCATCTTCTCCTTTAACCAATTAGGAGCCACATTCAAATGCCAAATGCAGTTTTTCAGGAAAGATATCACAGGAAGGATGCTTCCTGAGGATAAGCTCAACTGCCCAAGATCTAGCCTAGGAAAGAGGAGATGGCCAGGGGGAGGTACAACTCTTGCAAATCTTTAAGGTTAACTGTCTGGTCTAGGTATCATTAGAGATACCAAGTCCTGAACGCAAGAGAGAGCTGCCGCCTTTGCAGTTTAAGTGAAGCATGCTTAGGATAAATAAAGGGCAATACTACTTCTTGTGATGGAGAGTAAGCCAAGAGAAATGTTATGAGATTAAAAATAGGGATGCCCGGGTAACTCAGTGGGTTAAAACCTCTGCCTTCCGCCCAGGTCCTGATCTCAAGGTCTAGGATGGAGCCCTGCATTGGGCTCTCTGCTCAGCAGGGAGCCTGCTTCCCTCTCTAATCCCATCTTGTTTCATTGATTCTTCTCCTACCCACTTAAGCCCCCATGTTGTATCACCACTTCCTCATATCAGGGAGATCATATGATAGTTGTCTTTCTCTGCTTGACTTATTTCGCTAAGCATGATACGCTCTAGTTTCATCCATGTTGTCGCAAATGGCAAGATTTCATTTCTTTTGATGGCTGCATAGTATTCCATTGTGTATATATACCACATCTTCTTGATCCATTCATCTGTTGATGGACATCTAGGTTCTTTCCATAGTTTGGCTATTGTGGACATTGCTGCTATAAACATTCGGGTGCATGTGCCCCTTTGGATCACTACGTTTGTATCTTTAGGGTAAATACCCAATAGTGCAATTGCTGGGTCATAGGGAAGTTCTATTTTCAACATTTTGAGGAACCTCCATGCTGTTTTCCAGAGTGGCTGCACCAGCTTGCATTCCCACCAACAGTGTAGGAGGGTTCCCCTTTCTCCGCATCCTCGCCAGCATCTGTCATTTCCTGACTTGTTGATTTTCTGCCTGCCTCTTTGCCTACTTGTGATCTCTTTCTCTGTCAACTAAAAAAATAAAATCTTTAAAAAATTGGTACAAGAGTCATGATTCAAAGGACACTGAAGTGCTTAGAAAATGATGTTTCTAGTAAGACTGTAAACAGAGGCAAACTGCATTCCAAATGTATTGCTGAAGATGCTCTTGGGCTGAGTGGGCCATTGATCCAATCCAGAAAATTATCATTTCTTGTTTTCATTTTGGCTGGAGGTTTTTTTTTTTTTCAAGTTATGATAAAAATTACGGAGAAAGAGGCATATCACTTACTTAGCATTCCATTAAATTTCCCTATGATAAAGGGAAGTGGGACACATTGGTCATGAAGAGGGTGGAAATAGCATAGTACACCATTTCTTAAGGTCTTCATCATCAAGGTTAAATAATGGAGTGACTCACAGTTCAGAGTTTTAAGAGCCCGAGGTCCATCCATGGGCCTTTCAGCAAGTCTTTCAGCACTTGACTTTGCTCAACCTGTTTCCTCTTATAGAAATAAGATACAGGGTCCCTGGTTGGCTCCAATGGTTAAGTATCCAACTCTTGATTTTGGCTCAGGTTGTGGGATTGAGCCCCAGGTTGGGCTCTGTACTCCATGGGGAGTCTGCCTGTTCCTCTCCCTCTGCTCCTCCTTCTGCTCATGCTCTCTCACTCTTAGTAAGTCAATAAAATCTTTGAAAAAGAGAGAGATAAGCAGTACCTTCTCCACAGTGTTTGGAAGTTAACTGCTCCCATTTTGTTTTTGTTTTTCTTTGCATCATTTTCTCCTTCTTTTGGTAATAATTTTCTTCAGGAATAATCACTCCTTAACTTTCCCAAATAGGTTCAAGTAAGACTAATCTCACATACCAGCTCAAAGGGTCTGCAGGGGACTGCGGCCAGGTAATGAAAACTCTGCCCAGAGTGATTGGTTCAGTGGTGGACATGTGACCTGAACAAGACCAATCAGAATCAGTTCTGGGACTTTGCTGAGGTTTGGGGAAAACCCTTCTATAATTTATTTTTCATATTTCTGGAGGCTGAAAGTGCAAGATCAAGGTACCAGGATGGTAAGTTTATGGTGAGACCTCTCTTCCTGGCATGTTGGTGGCTGCCTTCTCTCTGCCTGCTCGCATGATAGAGGACTTCTTTTGCATCTCTTGTTTTAAGGACACCAGTTCCATCAGATTAGAGCTCTACCCTGGTCACCTCACTTAATCTTAGTTACCTTCAAAGGTCTTGTCTCCAGACACAGTCACATTGTGGGTTAGGGCTTCAACCTATGAATTTGCCAGGGTGGAAGGGGAGCATGTGCCCACAAGCCAGATCATAGCAAGCTGTTCTGTTGGTAGGATGTAAGCATGGGAATAATGGCATTCATCTCATAATAACATAGGGATAGTTTGAGAATAAAGCACTTTAGAGGGAAATAGAGCTGGGAGAACAGTGTCCTGAGGATGTGGATCCAGTCACATCTTTAGCCAACTACACTCCAAGACAAGCTTATTCTTCTTTTACTTACATGTAAAAACATTTTAAGTTGGATTTTTGCTACTTGCAACCAAAAAATTCTTGACGAATAGTGGGTTATTTGGAAGATAAAATGAGATTACGCATATAAACTGCTTAACTCTGCACCTGCAGGAGAGTAAGTGCTCAACACATACTAGTGGTTATTATTATTATCAGGGACTGTGTCAATGATGGAGTCAAATAATTTTGGATTTTCTGAGAGGTTTAATGGAAACATGGAAAACTTATCATCTCAAAACTGTTGTAAGGCTAATTTAGAGAACTTTGAGTTTTGTGGAAACTCATTTTTTGAAGGGCACAGGGTTGTTGGACAGATTGCTCTCAGCAAAAAAGAAATAGCCACAGCAGCACACAATTCATAACTTTGAGACAATGTGATTTGTCTTTCCAATGAATTGAAGGAAAAGTCCAGTAGAGATATTTTAAAATGGAGAGCTCAAGTTAGAGAAGATGATTGCTTTTCGTCTTCAAATCAATTCAACTAAGAATAGTAAGTAGGAGGCTGAGGAAAAAAAATAGGAAAATATATAATGTTGGACCAAACCATTTAGCTACTTGAATAATCATAGAACAAAATTAGTGGTCTGATGTTTTGGTTTTCATACTTGGTGAGATATTATACTGATTAAAAAAAACCTTCAAGACATCAGTTTTGCCAAGTGTGTGATTGGCTTTCATTAACATCACTTTGTTTTAGGAAACAAATACTCTTACTGTTTTGCTTATGGAAACATTTTCCATCCAGATCTTTGTTAAAGAAACTATATTCTATTTTAAATTTCTATTTTGAACATTACATTTTAAGATTAGCTGACTTTTTTTTCCCCTCTCTGTCTTTTTTATTCTCATGGTACAGGTAAAATTTCAAAAAGGATTCTAGTATTTTCATCTAGAGTTTAGATAACTCTGAAATGCATAGACACATTAAGAAGATTGTAGTCTTCATCAAGTGAAACAAAATGTGTGTGTGTGTGTGTGTGTGCGCGCGCGTGTGTGAAGATGTAAGAAGTAATTTTCAAAGCAGTGAAGTGTATAATGATGTATAATGATGTACTAGGGGTAGGGAACCTGGAATTTAATTTTTAGAAGTGATTCAGTTCCATGTTCTGTCTCAAAATATAAGCAGCCCAGGGCTTTAGAAGAGTCTTAGGCTTTCATAACCTCATGAATGAGAAAACTTGTGCCGTTTTGAGGGATGAGGAAATATAAGATAAAAATTAAACATCTGGACAGAACAGGGATGGTTATTTTGTATCTTTATTTTTAATTATTTACAGAAATTAGACATTCCTAAGTTATACTAATATACTATATGTTTGATATGATAAGAATTTTCAGCAGTGTGATCTGGATTTATTTTTGGTGTTGCCATTGGTAAGGACAGACTATAGAGACATACACTTTGGAGCATCTTGCATTTAAAAAGCCAACAGGGAATCAGGGTCACTGACAGTGAGATGGCTAACTCTTTGAGAGCAGAATTAGATTGGTCCAGATGAAATGTTTTTGTTTCAAAACCTCATCTTAAAACTTTCAAAAATGTAAGCATATAATTTTACTTTCTGTTTACTTCAATAGTAGAAAAGAAGGTGAAAGTTTGCTTTATAGGTCAGAATCTTGTGCTAAATTTTTCAAAATTTGGTTTGCAATAATTACCAAATGGATTCTTCTCCCTATTGTATCTGATTTAAAAAAAAAAAAACTTAAAGAAAAAAAGCCCCTAATAATGGTGGCAAGAGCATATCATTTATTGCTTTCATTTATTAGACAAGGATTTCTATAGCACCTGAATATGTCCCAAGCATATTAAGATGGGAGGCATAGAATATTGTGGGAGATAGGAATCATCTTTTTTTTTTTTTAATTATTTGACAGAGAGAGAGACAGCGAGAGAGGAAAGACAAGCAGGGGGAGTGGGAGGGGGAGATGCAGGCTTCCTGATGAGCAGGGAGCCTGAGGTGGGGCTCCATCCCAGGCCCCTGGGATCATGACCTGAGCTGAAGGCAGACACTTAACAACTGAGCCACCCAGGTGCCCCAAGAAAGGCATCATCTTTTCCCTAATGGAGTTTCCAATCTAGTGAGGGAAATAGGTTAAGGTACAAAAGCCTAGAAGACACAAGAAATGGACCTGAGTTGATGAAATGACATGAATTGGTAGAACCTGTGGCAAACCCAAAGAGGAGATATTGACTAAAGTTCTTTAAATTTAATGAAAAACACCGCAACAATGTTGTAGGCCATGGAATACGTTGTAGGCACACCATGTGAAACCTCTACATTAAATGAATAATTGCACAAATACTTATGTAGGTGGAAATGAGATAGGGGCTATAATGAAAAGTACAAGATATCATGAGGAAGAACAGTAATAACTTTTCACTATAATTCCAGGGGAAGTTATATTTTATTGATGACCTGAGAGATTATTAGGGATTAGCCAGTGGGGACTCAGAAGAAAAGATTTAAGCTGAACACAACAGTAGAGAGTACAGGATATGTGCAGCTTTAATGTGATTGAGGCCCAGAGAATGAGAAGGGAAAGTGGCAAGGGATGAGCTGAAAGTTTAATAGGCCAGACAATGTAAGATGGAATAGGTCCCCTTGGAAATTTCAAACTTGTCCTAAAACCAATGGGAATCCATTAAAGCACTCTAAACAAAGGAGTGATTTAATCATGTGTATATTTCTTTCTTTTTTTTTTTTTTTATCTGTAAAAGGCATTTATTCTGAGAATCTAAAATCTGGACAAAGAACATTGAAATTTTTAGAAAAAGCCTACATGAGATTTTGTTGTTTCTTCCTAACACATTAACAAACCTAATAACAAGGAGAAGAAAAACTTTTAAAACGGTATCACTCCAGTCTGTCTGCAGTTATGGGATTTAAAATATTCCTGTTCGGGGCGCCTGGGTGGCTCAGTGGGTTAAGTCGCTGCCTTCGGCTCAGGTCATGATCTCGGGGTCCTGGGATCGAGTCCCGCATCGGGCTCTCTGTTCAGCAGGAAGCCTGCTTCCTCCTCTTTCTCTCTGCCTGCCTCTCTGTCTACTTGTGATCTCTCTCTGTCAAATAAATAAATAAAATCTTTAAAAAAAAAATAAAATAGTCTCCCATCCAAGTACTAACCAGGCCCGACCCTGCTTAGCTTCCGAGATCAGACGAGATCGGGCGCATTCAGGGTGGTATGGCCTGTAAGTGACTCTTAATCTCACAAAACAAACTGAGGGTTGCTGGGGGGAGGGGGTTTGGGAGAAAGGGGTGGTATTATGGACATTGGGGAGGGTATGTGTTTTGGTGAGTGCTGTGAAGTGTGTAAACCTGGTGATTCACAGACCTGTACCCCTGGGGATAAAAATATATGTTTATAAAAAATAAAAAATTATATTAAAAATAAAATAAAATAAAATAAAATATTCCTGTTCGTGTGTATATTTCTGTAAGACAGCTTTGGTTGGAGTGTGTAGAATTGAATGGAGAGAGAGGTCAAGACTGGATGTGGCTGGAATGGTCAGGATGCTATTGCAGTAGGTCAGGTGAGATGTATGGGGCTTGGACCAAGGGGTTTATGGTTGAAATGGAGAGAACTTTTGTTATGTGGGATTAGGAGTAGCTGTGACTGAAAGTCCTATATTAGGGTGGCTTGGGCAGATATGCATTTGTTTCTCTAACATAATTAAAATCTGCACATAGCCTAGAGTTAGACTGGTGGCTTCACAAATAGCAGCCACTAGAACCCTTCATCTTGTTTGTCAACATATGACTTCTATCTCTTGGTCCAAGATGACTGTTCCAACTCCTGTGATGTTTTCATTCCAGCCAACATGAATGAGGAAGGGAGGAAATGGGTATATCCAATCTCTTTGAGGGCATTTCTAGATTTACACATGATAATTTTAGTTATAGCTCATTCAACAGAATTTAGTCACATGGCCTCATATGGTTGCAAGAAGAGTTTGAGACATAAGATAATTATTCTGAGCAACTACAGGACCAGTTGAAAAGCCAGGATTCTGTGGCTAAGAACAAAGGGAACAACAAACACTGGGGACAACCAGTATCTTCTGCCACAGGAGTAGACAAAACTGAGATACGTTTTGGAGATAAAATTAACCAGATTTGATGAGTGATTTAATGGGGGTGGGTGGTTGATGAGAAGAAACAAACCTGATTCCCACTTTTTTGGACATAATCAGTGTGATAAATGGTAGTACCTTTTGGAAATGAAGAAATGAAAGAAAGAGCCAGTTGGAGGTAAAGAACAAGAATTAATTAGCTATTGGGAGCTTGTCTACCCTGCCCTCAACATTATAGGGAAGAAATTTATCAGTTATTTTATTGTATCATTCCAGAGATGGTCTATGCCCACGCAGGCGTGTGGGAGTTTACACAGATTATACACACATATGCATACACACATCTTTTATTTTATTTTTACAAAATAGTAGGGTTCGATTACACCATTACATATCCTGCATTTTTAGTGTAATGTGTCTTGGAGATTTTTCCATGTAAACACATTAAGAGGTACCTTACTATTTTTAAACACCACAGAATATTCTATCTTATGGCTGTGCCATAGTTTAACAAGTTGCTCAGTTGTTTCTGGTTTTTACCTATTATGAAAAATGCCACAGTACATGTCCTTCTATGTATGTCACTACTACACGATTGGGTATAACTGTGGGACAAATTCTTTTAAGTAAAATTGTTGCATTCAAAGACACATGCATTCAAAATTTTGAGTTGCTTATTTCCCTTCAGGGAGGTTTTAGCAATTTTTACTCCCACCAGCAATATATCAGAGTGTCTGTTTTCCTATACTCTTGACAACTCAATGTGTTAAACTTTCTGATCTTTGCCAAGGCTACAGATTGAAAAATGGTACTTGGATTTGGTTTCAATTGTTTTTTTTTTCTTTTTTCTTTCTTTCTTTCTTTTTTTAAAATTTTATTTGAGAGAGAGAGAGAGAGAGCAAGAGCAAAGGTGTAGAGGAAGAGGGAGAAGCAGGGTCCCCACTGAGCCTGGAGCCCAATGCAGGACTTTTGATCCCAGGACCTCTGGATCATGAACTGAAGGCAGCTGCTTAATGGACTGTGCCACTTAGGGAGCCCACAATTTGGTTTTTTCTTACTATGAGTAGGATGGAACACTCTATGTTTAAAAACGTTTTGTTTCCTTTTCTAAATGTCATTTTTCTATTGGTTAATCCTTATTGATTTGAAAAAATTGGTTACATATTAAAGAGATTATGTTATGTTTTGCAAATATTTTCTTCAGTTTATTTTTTTATTTGTTCCTCACAATAAGTTCCTTTCTGTAAATTAATTTATTATTAGTGACTTCTTGCGATTATGTCAGTTCAATATAGGTACCTGTTAGTACTTTCAACCTCATTTTCCTTTGCATACATAATTTTACATAAATGTGCTCATAACTTGAATAGAATTTAGGGGTCTGTTTTTATTCCAACTTAATAACGGAAATCTTTGTCATTCAATATTTTTAAAAAACACGATTTTTAGTGGTTGCATTATGATTTTATCACTTGGAAGTACAATAATTTACTTAACCAACCCCTTTACTGTTGCGTGTTTGGGTTATTTCCATTTTTAAAAACCACTTATAAGCTACTCATTCATGGCAATTTCATCAGGTTAAAGTTCTTGAAAGAAAACTTGTGAGTTGTAGCGTAGAAATCTTTCCTGGGGCTTCAACATCTCCCACTGCTCCTCCGAGAGTCCCTGGAGCTGGGGCTGGAATCTGGGATCCAAGACATCTAGAGGAAGCCAGCCTGCCGAGGAGGCGCAGGGGGTGGGGGAGGCGGGGTGAGGCCGAGACTTGGCCCCTCCCCAGCCTCGCAGCTCGAGCCCCTAGCTGCCGTTAAGGACCTTGGTACGTTACCATACCACCCTCTCGAAAGCCAGTTACGCTGTGGACATCCATCAGAAACCATTAAGTAATTGCAGGAACCTTCGCAGTCTCCTGCTAGTGGACGTGGAGTGTGAGTGTGTTAGTAGTAGTTCAGAGTCTCTCTCAGGCTATTAAAAGGGGAGTGTCGTTTAGCAAGAAAACGAATGGGCATTCCCCAAAGAGAACGTGACATATGGGAACTTCATATTGTCTTTTGGGGAGAGGGTTAGGGTGTTTTCAGTTGTATCTGGAATAGTTTGCACCATGTTAGGTGGAAGTCAGACTTTATATTCAAAGTTAAATATGATTCAAAGAGATGAATAGGATTCCAATTTGAGAAGGGATAGGACAGTGCTCAGTTTCTATTGTGTGAAACTGGCTTAAGCTGGAGCTACATTGCCTCTATGGTTCCATGGTAGAGTTGGCCAAAAGAGCTACCTGGGCCAGATCTGGAGGTGGAAGTGAAGCAGCCGCCATTATTCCCCACAAGTAGTGCCTAGAGGCAGTAAGGGGCAGCGTGTGTGCTGGTCTAGGATTCTAGCTTGTCGTCGCCCTCCTCTGTTTTGCCACCAGCCCTTTTCTCCTCCTGCCTGTGCTGGTGACCAACAGCAACCCCAGGCTCAATCCCAGGCTCTGAGGCAGAGGCAATAGCCTTCCATGGGCTTCTTCACCAGCTCCCACCTGTGTCGCATTCTTAAAACTGGAGATGTTGTTCCCGTGATTTCTCTGCAAGTTCTCCTTTTCCTTTCACATGACTACTTCCAGAGGCTGGAGCAGTTGGTTTTTTCTGCTTCTCTCCCTTCTCAGTCTGGACTTTCCCCCCCATTTCCTTCCATTCTGTGCAAGTTCTCATTCTATAAGTTAATAGACCAGAAACTCAGGGAAGGTAGGCATAGTGTCTGTTTAGTTCACAACAGTTTAAACTATTAAAACTATTGAAACGCTTTAGTTCTAAGCCTCAGAAGTCCCTAATAAGCACATAATAAATGATAGGTCTACCAATTATTTATCCAGCCCTCAGATTCTCAAAGAGGAGGGTGTGGCCTGAGAAGGTATATGAACGACTTGCTTTCACAATCTAGCTTTAAAAAGTTTATTAGGGAAGACCATGTTTAAATATTATGTGGAGTATTTGAGGATGTTCTGGGCCTCTAAACTCAGGCCAGTCCCTGGGAAGTCCCAAAGTGCCTCACTTGCCATAGGGGCTGTAGGACGGGTGGTCTGAAACATGTCAGCTTGGGCCTCACTGCTCACTGATGCCTTTATCACGACTCTTCTCTGCCGCTCCTGGATGCTTGTTGTCTTCAGTATGCTATGGTCAGCAGAAGGTTTTCCTCCTACTTCTATAAAGTGACATGGACTTTTTAAAACACTACTTTATGCATTTCTAAGTTTTTGATTCATGTCTGAGAGAATCATTTTCTTTGATTTTGTTTTGGCTAAGAGTATCTTTGCCATTTTCTCTTTTCTCAAAACCACACAGCTCAACCATCCATGGATGATGGATGGATGGATCCACTGCCTTGTGCTATAGGTGTGCTGTTGGAAAGTTGTTAGGAATTTAAAAAATCCATGGAAAACGTTCTGAATGGGGGGGCTGGTAATTTCTAGGAATAGATATTCAAGTATCTTCAAGGCTTTTTTTTAACATGCCATTTTAGCAGATCATAATAGCTATTAATATTATGGTATTCTCTCGTTTAGCTCTTCCCTCAGCGTCTCATCATAGAGACCTCAGATTTATAACCTATCTTATATTCTGCCTTATGAACATATGGACTGTTTTTGGCATTTCTGTTTGATTAGATTTAGCCTTTTTCACTTTTCCTCATAATCAGGCATTCTTGTCTATTTGTAGTATTTGTGCTTATCTCAATCATATTAGAATTTCACTTTGGCTCCACAGCCCTGAATATGTAATATCCCATGAGCATGTCTTTTATGGTTTCTAAGTATTCGAACGAATGTGCAATTCAGTCATTTTTGCATGTCTTAAGCTTTATAAATTTAATACATAAATAGACAAATAGAAAATTCAAGTAAGAATATTAATACACAGCAATGGGTATAGTTCCTTTCATCTTAAATTTCATTAAAATAACACACGTTCTCCTTCACAAAGTCAGAGTTCTGTAAGTGGTATAAAGCAAGTCAGCATCCAGTTCTGACCTTTGCCACCCTTGATTTTCATTCCCAAAGGCACTTTCACCTCTTTTAACCATTTCTTCTATCATTTGCCTTTGCATTTCTATAATATGTCTCTAACAGTATTAATTTTAAAATTTATTTTCTATTTCCCTCCTACTAGAGAAGATGATGAATTGGCTCTCTTATCACTGGGCCCTCACCTCCTCCTGTCTTCCTGACCTAGAGCTATATATTTTATTACATCAGCTTTCAGTGTTTTTTTGACAATGTATTATTCATGTTGATTTTGTATATATTAGAGTTACATCTCCTTTCTTATAGACTTTGTTTTCCCTTTACTGTGTGTTGTCTTGATTTTTCTTCACTTAGTTTTTTCTGTTTACCTATCACTAACCCATTCTGCCTAAATCACCTTTCCATGTGTTCAAATAAATCTATCCAGTTTCTTTTCTTTTCCTGGGAGGTAGGGCCACATAATGACTTTTGTAGGTCCTGGGCAGTATTGCCATTGCGATCCCCTTCTTCCATAAAAAATAATAAAAATTAGTTTATACTGCGTTGGTATAAAGATGAATATAATCCAGGTTGGATGTCCACAGTTAAATTTTTCTCTTGATTTTCAGGAAACAAAAAAGAATACATTTTTGTAAATCCCTAAACATATCATGGCCTTGTGTCTGTCATGCTTCATGGATAAGCTGGTCCTGCTGGAGGTGCCCATCACTCCAGGAGCCCTGGTTTCACTTTCTCCAGTCTCCTTATTTTCTAGGTCTTGATATTTCCCTTTACCTTCATCCTGAGA
Source organism: Mustela nigripes (assembly GCF_022355385.1). Classification (NCBI taxonomy): domain Eukaryota; kingdom Metazoa; phylum Chordata; class Mammalia; order Carnivora; family Mustelidae; genus Mustela; species Mustela nigripes. Next base: position 155,724,948 of record NC_081560.1, read on the forward strand.
ATTCTATTCATTTCTCTCATACATTGGCTCCTCTATTTTTTGAGACCTCATGGCTTCCACCCCACCCCATATTTTCCCTTCATTTCAATAGAATACATCTTTCAGAAGGCTCCTCTAGGAGATAAATTTACATGTTGGGTCCATCCTTCAATCTATCCTCATAATTGGTTGATAGTTTGGCTGGATATAGCATTATAGATTGGAAATATTTCATTTTCTACATTTTGTGTGTGTGTGTGTGTGTGTGTGTGTGTGTGTGTGTATCACCTCATTGTAGGAATTAAACATAATCAGAAAGAAGGTGGTAAAGGCAGTATGAGGCAGTCTGAATGCAGCACCCTAAATTAGCCAGCAAGATTCAGAGAGTACAGTAGACCAGGAAGCCAGGGGGTCCCACTGTCTGGTGGGCAGACACTCACTTGATCCCCTGTTTTTCAGCACAGCTTACTGCCTGCATGGGGGGCCTGAGGCCCTGAAATCCAGTTTCTGTGGATGAACGTCTCCAGAGAGTAAAGCTCCAGTCTTCTGCCAGTGGGAGTGGAAAGGGGCTTCTCACCACTCTGTATTCACACTTCCACTGTATTCCACTTCTGTATTCGACTTTTCACCCGCATGCCATATCCCCCCACCCCCAGGGTCCCTGGTGCCTCCATTTCAGACCTTGAGAGGGGCCTGGGGCAGGAAGGAGCTTGCTCATAGCTCTGCTGCCCCAGGGCAGGTGTGGGGGGGTTGGGGAGGGGCTTGGGCTTTGGCCTGCTCGTGTTAGCTATGGAGTCACTCCACCTGCATTTGCAGACTTGCTTCCCCAATGTCATTCTTCTTGTCTCTCTGCCACTTCTATTTATCCTTATGGCTTGACCTTTTAATCTAACCCCTTTACTCTTATTTCAGTGGAGTTTTAAGAGGGAGTGGAGGTAGGTGTCCTTGTTCATTTTTTGGTGATTGTGGGAAGTCTCTCAAAATTCTTTGTGCATTATTTAAGCTTTATCTAGTGTCCTACAGCCCTTAAAGCAAAATCACTATTTTGCTGTGTGTGTGTGTGTGTGTGTGTGTGTGTGCGTGTGCATTGAGGATCAGAGGGCAGCAGTGCTAGACTCAGATACTTAGCTGAGCCTTAATTTTATGCCATGACTGCATTTATTTAAATCACCAGTCTAATCTTCCTCATTTTTCCCACATATGTTATAAATAGCTTAAGTTTTAAAATCTATCCTTTCACACACTGATATTAAATCTATGTCAAAACAAGTTCCTTTCCAGGAATAATAGAATGTGTCTTGCTTGGAATTTAAAAATACTTTTTTCCCAAATACATCAGGACCTCTTTCTTCTTTTTGTTAAACAAGCTTGTGGCCCACCTCCATGCATTAGGAAAAATGAGACTTTAAGAACAATGGGAAATTTTAAAATAAAAAACTTGTCATAGCTCTAGATATGAATGAGGTTTATAAAAATCTAATATAATCACCTGTTTTTATTACATTTATACTTGAAGTTCTCTCATGTAAGTCCCTTTATGTCTGTAGTCTAAATAGAATCAACAAAAGTTAAGTATCAGTAATATTTACTTACAATAATTATATGTATTTTTTATTCTAGAATCTCTTGGGTACAAGTGACAGAAACTCAACTCAAACTAACTGAAACCCAAAAGGTAATTAATTTTTTTTGAATACCTGGGAATTCTGAGTTTATTCAGCTCAGTTCTAGTTAGATAAAGGTGGGTGTTTAAAAGGTATTGTCAGAGTTCTGATGTGTACTCTCTATCTATATATATAGGTATCTGTATGCCTATATAGATACATATATATCACGCATTTTTTTTTTTTTTTTAATTTGAGAGAAAATGTGTGAGCCGGGGGAGGAGCAGAGGGGGAGAATCTCAGGCAGACTCCCCTCCTGAGCACAGAGCCTGACCAGGGCTCAATCTCCCAATCCTGAGATCATGACCTGAGCTGAAACCAAGAGCTGGTTGCTCTCAATTGACTAAGGCACCTCATGCAAACATTTTTAAAAAAGAAATTTTATCATGTCAATAATATTCAAACAAATATCCAAATGAATTAAGTTAATCAATTAAGGTAATTTTTTCAGGAGGCTAAATCCCTTACTAAAAGAATGGGACATTTTAATAATTTTGCTCTTGGGTTTTCCTTTTGGTAGTGTGGATTAGAGCCACAGAAGGAAACCAAGTCTGGCATTTATAATCCTAGGACATTTTCTGGTCCCCATCTGATATCCTTTTTCTTATGGACATTTGTGTGTGTCTTCCTTGAAGTCGGCTTAGTATCTGCAGTCCCTTGTATGTTTGGTATGTCCCCTCCCTTACTGGTCATAGTGGGATGCAGAGGCTGCCCCGCCCCCCAATGGGGAGATGACAGTGACTAACGGTTGGTTCCCCAGATTCCCTTGTAGCTATCCCATGGTCAAGTGACTTGCATGGACCTGGAAGCAGGATCCCGTGACTCAGGGAGGTAGGGACCAGGAGCCTCCACTTGGATTGAGTTCCTAGAGCAGTGGTGACAGCAGGGCTGGGGTGGGACAGATGCAGGGTGCAGGGCTGGAGAGCTGGATGGAGCAAGCTGTAGAGCCTTTAGCTCGCTGCTGGAGGTGGGGCTGCCTGCCCTTAAAGAGTTGGGTTAGCTGGTTGTGGGCACCGACCCTGGGCTCCATGGAACCTGGCTCTCCATGCACATTGGCAAGGTGGCATTCTACCCAAGATCATTATCATAAATTCTTTTCCTGTTGAGATTAATTCGAGTTGGGTTTCTGTTGCTTACAGCAGAGACCGTGAACTGAGGGCCTTCTCTTTCTCTGTGTTACCTTGCCTTTTGCTCTATACTTCTTAATATGCATTTTAGAGGACTTCTTTTGGCTTCTGCTACTTGGATATTCTGATAATTAGCTGAAAGAGGGGGTCTAAGAGAAGAGATAGAAGAGGACACAAGGCCACACTGGGCCTGGGGAGGCAGAGAGAGCCAGGCCGGAGGAAATCACACCCTGCCGGCTAATCCCACAGGTACAAGCTGCCAGCCACAGGGATGCCCTCCTCCTCACCTTTGTGCACATCACCCTGGTCCTGTCCACGGTCACCACACCCCTTCATGATGGCAGTATTTCCTGGTGTTTCCCTACTTCCCTCCTGGTCCCCTAACACTTTTCCCAACATAGGGATCCTTTTAAAACGTCAGTCAGCTTGGAGCACCTAGGTGGCTTAGTTGGTTAAGTGAACAACTCTTGATTTCAGCTCAGGTTATGATCTCAGAGTTGTGAGTTCGAGCCCCACATCAGGCTCTGTGCTGGGCCTGAAGCCTGCTTAAGATTTTCTCTCTCCCTCTGCCTCTCCCCTGCCCCCTTTAAAAAAAACCAACAACAAATCAGTCAGCTTATGTCAATTTTCTGAAGATTCCAATGTCTCCCATTCCTCTCAAAGTCTTACAGAGGCTTAAAGTTTCCCTTCCCCCCACCCAAACATTCTTTTTACTATGTGTTTGATCCTGAGGAGAAATTAAGTGCAGTTGGGATGCTAGGGGTGGGGGTGGGGGGCTAGCTGGGGTGCCCCTGGCCCCACCCCCTTCAGGAGCCATGCCATGCCCTCCTGGACCCATTGGAGCATCTGGATAGTTCCACAGGGCAGGAATAGTCAGTAGAGGGAAGAGGAGCCCAAGAGCTGAGCCTTATTTCTCAAGAACAGAACCCTAGAGAAATAAATTGAGGGATGCAGCAGCCAACACCAGCCAACACCCATAACCAACCATTCCTACACCAGCAGTGAGGCCGGCAGACAGGGGCCACTTTGCCCTGCTTGTCCCCCAGCCCAAGGATGGACCACATTTTCAGGAAGGGCCAGCCAGGGAGACAGACTGATTAGGTAGGAGGGTGGGGCCAGACGAGGTCACTGTGGTGGTACTAGAGAGTGTCCACATCAGTGCAAACCAAGGGGAAGAGGGTGATGGGCAGCGGATGCTTCCAGACAAAGTCTGAGCTATTGCGGAGAATGCTCAGTGTTCCTGTTATGAGGGAGACAGCCCAGTGGACCCCAGCGGAGCCCTGCAGTCTGTCCCCTCAGCACTCAAGCCCTGGAGGGCTGTGGGGGAAGTGATGGCACAGGCTGGAGGAAGGGGACAAGTACCCCTCTCACAGCGCCGTGTGGAGAAGTGTCCCGCTCTGGGGAAGGAGGGGGGCAGAGGGCTGGGGGTGGAAGGTCGCCACAGCGCCCCAGCCACACCTCTAATGCCCCAGAGCCGGACCAGCCCACCCGCCCAGGGGCCTGAGGTCAGGGCAGGACCGGCTTCTGGTTTGCCAGGAGGGAAGACGCGGAGAAAGTGTAGGAGTGGAAGTCGGCCTGCGGAGGCCCTGAGAGGGCTCAGCGCCGGCCACCGGCAGGAGCCCCGCAGCTCGCGGTGGAGCAGGGAGGAAAGGTGGCCGCTGGCCCGACAGCCTCCAGCCCGCACCCGGCAGCCTTCCCTGTGCCCCGGGAAGCTTCCCTTCCCCCCACCCGCCCGGCCTTGGCTGCTGGAGTCCCTGCCTAACGCGGTGAGCTTGGCGACGGGGCGGCCCAGCTGGGCTCGCGCCGCCTCGTGTGCTCTCCCTGGCAACTGTGTCTGTCCCCTTACAGGGCCGGCGGGAGCAGCCGGAAAGAGGCGGAGGCACGCGCCGCTGTTGGGTGGAGCGGCGGCCGCCTCCAGCAGCAGTGCGGGGACCCGCGGAGCTGTCACCTCCGTCCTCCACCTTCCACGCGTCCGTGGGCAGTTCCTCCCCTCGGTGGCCCCGGGGCGCGGGTGCCGTCCCTCGGCCTCTGCCCTCAGGGTCATACAGGCTCCTCCTGGCAACCATGGGACAGAGATTCCGCCTGTGGCTGTGAACTGGAACTGCCCGAAGACGCTCTCGGGGACGTTGTAGGCAGCGCCCTGGCCGCAGGGAGAGGCCTAGTCTCGCGAAGCGAGGAATCGCAGGGTCTGGCAGCCGCCGGGCTGCCGACAGGGGGCGCTCCCGGTGCACACGAGGGGCTCCGCCGCCCGCACAGGGTGTAAAGGGGAGGCCCCGGGGCCCTGCGGTGGGTCGAGGGCTGTGCCGGGCCGCCGTGGCTCCTCACAAGGGCTCTGCTGGGCGCCGCGCAGAGTCCTGAGCGGCCTTGGGTCTCTGGTTCAGCGGCCCGGGGTCGCTGGCAGAAGCAGGGGCCGTGCGCCGGGGCCCCGGCTGACTTAGGCTGCCTTTGCCCTTCTGCCTGGAGGCCTGGCCGAGGCTGGCTCTCCCTCACAGTGAGGGATTCCTGCCCGGATCTGTGCTGCTGGAAAGGCTGGTGATGGCAGTGGGGACAGTGGCAGTGGCAGGGCCTTCCCCTCAGGCCGGCAGGGGCCTGGCGAGCACAGGGGCTCTACTGTCTCCCGGGCGTCAAGCAGGGCGTCCTCAGGAGCTGGGCAGCTCCTCCGAGTGGCCCTGGAGTAGCAGTTTGGGTGGGAAGGGCTTGCGGTTGGCGGAGACCCGGGGTGGCGGAGACCGGGGGCGGGGAGGAAAGCTGCAGGGGGTGGGTTAGCTGAAAGCCCAGGTTTCAGGGAGTGCGATGTCCTCGGGTCTCTTAAACCCAGGAGCAGATGTGTGGACGATGCCTCATCGCCTTCCGGCCTGTGAGTCCTAGATCTCTCCTTCCACGTGTGACCAGCACCCCCGCCCCGCACGCAGTCTGCCCAGGGTCCTTGTAGTCGCAGACTGGCTCCAGGACGGCCTTCGGGTCCTCAGGGTCATGACCCGCAGCAATCCACGGAGCCTTCTCAGCATCCTCAACCTGCCTCTCTTGCTGGGATGGGAATGCGCACTTCTCACGCAGATTTCCACGTTCTGTGGGTGAGAAGGGACTGGGCGATATTCTGCCTGGTACTGGGCCCCACAGCTCCTGGACCGTCTGTCCCTCAAAAGGCAGAGTGTGGACTCCCCCCTCCGGTTCTCCCCTGGGAGAGCTGGGGGCAGCCCAATGGCACCGCCGCAGACAGTGTCGGGCTTGTTGGAAAAGGTGAATTTGTCGTTGAAGCCAGTTTGCAATCGTGATGTTCCCGCCAGCTTCCAATTGCAGGTTTTCTGCCTTCAAGTCCGGATGGGCAGCACGCCTCTGCTGACGATTTGCACAGAGGACACCGTCTGATGGAACTTGCCTCAGCCTCTTCCCTTTCCTGCTGCAGGCAGCCACTAGGTACTCGGCGCCCCCCGTCTGCCAGCGCCCTTCCTCGTGAGGCCGGGAGCTTCCTCAGCCTCGGCTCCTCCAGCATTTCCCTGTGTTGGGATCATCCTTCAGCGCCTTCATGATTCCTGCTTTGCGGGGAAGTCTCTGGAGGCAGGAGGAACTCTGTGGCGTCTCCTCAGTGACCTTCATGGCCACCACTTCTCGGGGCAGGAGGTGCTGGGCCAGCCTCCCCACAACTGAGCCATGCTTGCCAGTGGCCTCCAGACCATTGTCAGTACCAGTGAGTCTGTCCTCAGCAGAGGTGGCTGAGAGCCCCGTAGTGTCCTGGCCTCGAGGCTGTGCTTGGAGTCAAGGTGACCTAAGGTCAGCTTACATTTGGGAAAAGCTGGGGAGAGGTTTGGTCCAAATCACCTCAAAAGAAAATCAGTTCAAAGTTCACCTGAGAAACTGATCTTTGTAATGGAATCAAAATACAGTGCTAGACAAAAAGCAAATATCAACCAACTAAAATATAATTGAATGAAAAGCAATAAAAAATGATAAAAGTAAAAATGAAAGAAAAATGAGAAAAAGAAAAAAGAATAGGGGAAAAACAACCCAACAACCAAAATAGACCAAAGTGCCAAGGAGGAAACAAGCTAACCTTGGTCAAAGTCCTTCAGGTCACTGAAAAGCAGCTTCCTGAGCTTGAAGGAATGGCACCCTAGGCGCAGCCAGAGATTCCTTTGGTTGTTGGAGTTCTAGGACAATAGTACGAGGTCATAGGAATAAATGGACCTAGTGTGGCAGAAGATCATCTACAGTGATTTTCTCCCTTTTTTGATCTCAAGATCATTTACTCTTTTAAAAAAATTGAGAACCCAAAGAGCTTTTTGTTTATGTAGGTTACAGAGATCAATATTTACCATACTAGAAATTAAAACCTGCAGGGTGCCTCAGTGGGCTTTTCATGTCTAGTTTGAAAAGCTGTAATAATTTTTGGCTTTTAAAGAGTTCATAATGTCTACACTTAAAATATTCAATTTCTCTTTCTATAAAACTCTGAACAATTAAGAATGACACCACAACTTAACTGGCATTGTGATCCTCTGTAAGAATGTTCTGTGGGATAAGATACAAGAAGTCTCCTTATCAACATTCATGATGCTGAGGGGAAGAGACTGTCCTCATATTTTCATTTCTTGTTTACAGTTTTGCCCTGTTTCTTTGGAGTAGATCCTCACCTAGGAGCCAGAGAACTCGCCATGACAGTTTCAGCGTCTGGAACCCTAGAGATATCAGCTGTGAGCTGAGAAGGCACGTCTTCTTTCTTTTTCAGGCAACAATCCTCATGCTTGGTGTTGCTCTCATTCAGTGTGGGATGGGGGAAAGGGGAGTCTGTATGGAGGACCTATCATGGCTCACCAGGAGGAGGGGGGAAGCAAGATGCCCCTGAGTGATTTTTAAAAATCATTTTACTGAAGCATAATACACAGAAAAGTGCACACATCATTAGCGTGTGGCCCGGTGGCTGTCCACACATCGAACACACGTACTTAACTAGCATCCAGGTCAGGCAACGGGACATCACCAGTTTGTCCTCAACCCCCATCCTCCTTTCCAGTCACTTTCTCCACAGTCATGACCCACGTTCTGTCTTCTGACAGCATAGATTAATTTTGCCTGTTTTTGAACTTTACATAAAGGGAATCACAGTATTCTTTGTGTCTGCTTCCTTTGCTCACTGTTTTTGTGAGATTCATCTACCTGGTTGACTTTGTCATTCTAAATGCCATGGCATCACCCCTGGTTTCTCCATTTTACTATTCCTGGGCATTTGGGTCGTCCGCAGTTGTCTGAGATTAAGAATGGTGCTGCTCTGAACATTCTCATTCCAGTCTTTGGTGAACATTTACATGGTTTTCTGTTGGATAGTACCGAGAAATGGGACTGCTTGCCTAAAAGGTATGCGTACCTTCAGTTTCAGTACACACCGCTATTTCTACCAATTTACATTCGCATCAGTACTAACTTCTAGTGTTGCCTGCCTTTTAATTTAAACCTTTCTGTGGGTGTGTGGTGGTGTAGCATTGTGGTTTTAATTTGCATTTCCCTGATGATTAATGAAGTAGAGCACCTTTTCATATGCTCACTGGCTATTTCCTTTTCTTTGAAGTGCTTGTTCAAGTCTTCTGGCCATTTTTCTATTGGGTTGCCTGCATTTTTTTTTTAATGGGTTTGTAGGTATTCTTTATATATTTTGGGTATGAATTCTTTGTTGGATATGGCCCAGCATTTCCTTCCTCTCCACCTATCCCATCTCCATTAACCGCTTGGTGCCACCTTCTACTTTTATCAGTCTCTCATGGCTTTCCAGCAATTGGACTTCTTCCTTGAACATGTCCTGCCAGGCACCCTGAAACCTACATCAGTGCTCTGCACTAGCTCCCTATTTCTGCCTGGAATGTTCTTTGCCTAGAGATCCACATAGCCCCCTCCCCACCCTCCTTCAAGCATTTGTTTCAGTGTCACCTTCTCAGGTCTTCTCTGATACACCTATTTGGCCTTGCGAGGTGTGTAGCAAGACCTATCTGCCACTCCCTTCCATTAATTTCTTTTTTTTAAAACTGTGTTAGGTAAATTTTTAAGCATACCCCAAATTAGAAATATTAGTATAGAGGCCCTTCACATATTTATCATCCAACATCAATTATTATCAACATTTTTGCAATCTTATCCATAAATACATCAGTCTATATTTTTAATAGAAAATACCCATTTTTTGGAACACAGACATCATGCCATCATTAAGTCTGATAAAATTAATAGTATCACATAACACCAATTCATATGTAAATTTCCCATGTGTCTCAGAGATGTCTTGTTATAGTTGATATGTTTAAAGATAAAACAAAGTGTACATGTTGCTTTATTTTTTCCATAGTAGTATCACCATTCAAAGTACTATCTATTTTGCTTATTTGCTAATTTTCTGTTTCCCTCCCATTAGACTATCTACTCAATTTGGGGAGTGATTTTTGTCTGTTTTGTTCTTGACTGTATCTCCAGCACCTAGAACAGTTCCTGGTACATAGTAGACAGAAAATACATGTTTATAGAATGAATGAGTGAAGGTAATTGGGAACATGGTTGTAATAGCCCAAAGAGTATGGCATGTCACCACAGTCAAATCTGTTGTTTTCCCTCTCTAAAACTTTGGGCAACTTTCGTTTTTGGGGAAACAACTTTTCTGAGCCTCAATTTTCTTATCTGTAAAATGGGACTCACCAACTTTGTTGGGTTTTGATAATTAGAAAAAAATAAGTGTACATTGACAGTTAATACACAATGAGTGTAGCTACTATTTTTACTTTTCTCTGTAACCACCTTTGTAAGGCATATCTGTGAGGCATAAGCAGGTGAAAAATGTGTAGTAAAGAACTTGTCTTGCTCAAAGAGAGGTGTGTCCTTGGTCTCTGGCTCCTGGGAGGCAAACTCTAAACTCTTGGAATTTTCCAAGTGACAGGGATGTCTTTTTATTTATAGTGGCCAGTGACTCCTGGTGAGTCCCTTGATATCAGCCCTACTCCTGTGGTAGGGGAAAGAGCTGAATGCTGAGTTCAACTCCATGGCCAATCATTAATACCTTCATAGGAAGCCCCCATAAAAACTCCAGACACTGAAGACTAGGTGAATTTCCCTGGTCATGCTCCATGTGTATAGTCACACAATGGTGATGGGAAGGTAATATGTCTTTAGGGCAATGGAAGCTTTGTGTTTGGAAACTTTTTAGACTCTTCCCTATGTGTCTCTTTGTTTGGCTAATTTTCATCTGTATTCTTTCTCAGTAATAAACTATAACCATGACTATAACAGTTTTCAGTCAGTTCTGTGAGTCCTTTGAATGTATGAACAAGACTGAGGGTGGTTTTGGGAACCCCCTGAACTTGCAGTCGGTGTCAGAAGTGAGGAAAGTCATGGAAATCATGCCCTCTAACTTTGTAGTTGGACTCTATCTTTGCAGGTGGTGTCAGAAGTTGGAGGGAGACTTGGCACTCTGAAGGATTGTACCCTCAAACCTCCCATTTGGGCAAACAGCAAGTAATGTCAGGAGAAGTGGTATTCTAGAATGATCTTGACTTACTGAAACATGTAGTTTGGGAGGACAAAGGATCTTGACTTTTGATTTCTGGATGGCATGCATGGTCATCCATAGCACAGAATGGCAGCTGTCTTTAGTTACAGGAAGTTGAAGTTACCAATGGAGGGGCACCTGGGTGGCTCCGTTGCTTAAACATCTGGCTCTTGGTTTTGGCTCAGGTCATGATATCAGAGTTGTGAGATTGAGCCCCATGTTAGGCTCCCAGATCAGCTCAGAGTATGCTTGTCCCTCTCCTTCTGCTCCTTCCCCTGCTCCCACTCTTCTCTCATAAATAAAAATAAAACCTTAAAAAAAAAGTTACCAATGGAAATTAGAAATGATGGATGCAACTTCCAGGGGATTAGCTCATTGGCTGCATAAGGAATGCAAAGTAACAAGAGAAGAGCAGAATATCCAGTTTTTTGGTTCTTATAAGAGCTAAAATAAAAGTAATGGAGAGGAGAGGTTCACCCTGATGACCAAGTGTGGATCTTGGCTGGTCAAGTCTCCATCTCCAGCCTCAGGTCCCTTCCCAATGAGGAAAGTATAAAAGAAAAGCAGAAGAAAGTTTGGGGTAGATTCTGACACTGAACAAATCTTGCACCCCTGCTTGTCCATGCTACAGCCTCTGGCCTCAGAACTGCTGCCACATGGTCAAGTTAAAATGAAAGTAAGAGTAAGTGTTGCGGGAACTCCCTGAAGCCAGGCCAGCTGGAACTCAGCAGTCTGAGCTATAGCCCCAGCCTCTTGTCACTTCTAGGGAAACTAGTTAACCACTGTACTTGAGCTATGTACCGAGTAGCTAGGTTTCATTTTACCTCTCTGAGCTCCCAGGAAGTTCAGAACTTGGTCTAAAGTCGGATATGAAACATTTAGGACACACTTTTGCATGGTGCATTAGAAAGAACGCTAGATTTGGTCTCCATAAATTTGATTTTAAATACCATCTTCACTGTTTATTATCTGATTTTGGAATTTGTGTGAGTCTATTTGGGTTGCTGACCAGGATACCGATGACTAGTGGCTTGAACAACAGAGATCTATTTTCTCAGAGTGCTGGAGGCTGGAAGTCCAAGACTAGGTTACCATTAAGGTTGGCTTCTGGGGAGACCTCTCTTCCTAGCTTGCAGATGGCTCCTTTCTTACTGTGTCCTTACCTGGCTTTCTTCTGTGTGTGGAGAGAGAGAGAGAGAGAGGGTGTGAGAGTGAGAGAAGGAGATCTAGTGTTTCTTCCTCTTCTTAGAAAGACACTAGTCTTGGAGGATCAAGATCCACCCTTATGACCTCATTCATCCCTAATCACCTTCTTTTTTTTTTTTTTTTAAATATTTTATTTATTTGATATATAGAAAGAGATCACAAGTAGATAGAGAGGCAGCCAGAGAGAAAGGGGGAAGCAGGCTCCCCGCTGAGCAGAGAGCCCGATGCAGGGCTCGATCCCAGGACCCTGAGATCATGACCTGAGCCAAAGGCAGAGGCTTAACCAACTGAGCCACTCAGGCGCCCCCCTAATCACCTTCTTAAAGGCCCGGTTACCAAATATACTCACATTGGGTGTTATATGTTATATTGGGTGTTAATATGTTCAACATATGAATCTGGGAGTGGGGGCACACAATTCAGAATATTACAGAAATGTTGCTTAATTTTAATTTCCTCATATGAAACTTGCTGGCACCCAGCTCTGAAAATCAAATAAAAATATGTATGTAGTAGATAGATACTTAGTACCTGGTTTTTAAATAGGTATCAATTTATTTTTTATTTTTAAATTTTTCTAAGATTTTACTATTTGACATCATGACCTGAGCCGAAGGCAGCGGCTTAACCCACTGAGCCACCCAGGCGCCCTAGATTTTACTGTTTGAGAGAGAGAGAACAAGTGGTAGGGAGGGACAGAGGGTGAGAGAGAGAAAGAGGCAGACCCCCCGCTGAGCTGGATGCCAGATTCAGGGCTCAATCCCAGGACCCTGGGATCATGACCTGAGCCAAAGGCAGACACTTAACTGACTGGGCACCCAGGTGCCCCTCAATTTATTTCTTAAATCTCTACTATGCTCTAGACTATTGAGAGGAGGGGAGATACTGAAAGAAATTTAGAATTTATTTGAGTAGACTGAACAGATTACATATATGCTTATAAATTGATTTTTGGCATTTGTGAATTATATGTAGGAGTTTTTGGAAAAGGAAACATTTGTTTCCTGGGCTCATGTGCATTCATTTCATGATGAGCACAAATGTTACATAAGCCACTTTTAGTCATGACTGGTGGGATGGGATGTCACCAGAAAGTAACTGATGTCACAGAACTTCGGAATCTATGAGGTGAAACACAACTGTACAGCATGATTTATTTGGAAATGTATTTATACACTGCATCCCTCTCCAAAAGGCTTTGAAGTAGTTTTCCCAGAACACTAAAAAGTATATTTGGTGGCTTCAGGTTTCTGTGGCTTATTGACATTAGTCATGGAGTAACGGGGCTGGAATTTTGAGCTATTTGTCATTGGTGTGCAAAGAGAACAAGATTTAGTTAATTAAAACAAAAGAACAAGTTTTAGGTAATTAAAAGAACTTTCAGGTTGCAGCTGGCCTGACACTCTTCATGCCAATCTGACCTATGTAACCTAACCTGTGTACACAACCAACTTCTTACTCTGTGCAAACAACATTCACCACACAATTCAGATAATTTTTACCACATGAAAAGCTAAGAATTGTGGTGGTACAAAAATCTCAAGAGTATTTTACAGCTAACATTAGGTTTGTACTTACCAGTATGAGCCACTGGCAGTGTGATCTAGCCCAAGACCACCAGGAACACATCAGTCAGTAGTGGAACCGAGTGGGCACGCCATAAGGAATGGAGGGGCTTCTCAGTAAGAGGGAATTAGAAAGGATGTATTAGAGGATTTGGTTTGTTTTAGGCGATTTTGTAGAAGGTTGAAGGAAGCAGGAGTTTGCTTTGGATTGGAAGTCCAAGGAAGCAGGGCTAATTCTATGGAAAATAAAACAGTGAAGAGAGGGGCCATTAAGGGATGACAGGGGTGAGCTGACTGGGGAAGAAAATGAACAGACTTTGTGGAGGAAAGGGTGTATCTTGTCCATTCAAGGGGGTGGGACGGGTGTGCAATAGGCATTTCTCTGGCGTGGATGGTTTACGGAGTTGGTTGTGGGAAGAGAAGGCTAAGCAGGAGGTTGAGGCCAGATCATAGAAGGTCTCCAATGTAGGAGATGGGGAGCCATTGAAGATGTTTGAAGGGAGTGCCAAGAAATCACAAGAAATGTTAACAGAGACTCACAGCTAATCCTGATGTTCCCAGCAAGACTGTCCTACTATCTTGGCCATCAGTTACAGTAAGAAATACATTCATGACAAAACCTAGTGCACACACATACTCACATTCACACACGCACCTGAAACTCAAGTTTAACAAGGTTTAGCTTCCATGGGTGCTACACACCACCACATTTAATGTCCTCCACTCTATTCTTTTTCATGCTGGTTTTGGCCCTCTAATTTTTATTCTTACTAAGGAATGGCCTGGGGTTTGAAAAATACTGTTTTAAGGAGAGGAATCAGTGTGGCGAGGGGAAAATAGGAGTAGGAAGGCTGTCAAAAAGAACAGCAGTGGTTCCTTTACAAAGAAATTCATTAATTCATTCCTTCAACACTTATTAAGTATCTACTGCATACAAGGCATGAAGATACAAAGATACGCAGACCCAGTGGTGCCCTCAAAGAGCTCACAGTCAGTGGGGGAGACAGGTAGCCCATTCACTGTTTAAGTCTTTAATAGAGAGAAGAAAATATTTCAGGATGACCTACCTGAGGAAAATAGGGAAGGTTTTACAGAGAAAAGGGTGTTTGAGGTGGTTCTTTAAGACTGAATTTCCTAAGGGGACAATGGAGTGCATCCTAAGGGAAAGGATAGTGTGACAAGGACAAGGACCTTTGAAAGTATGAACTGTAATCCAGGTAGTGTTGCCATATTTTATAAATAAAAATAGAGTATACCCAGTTAAATTAGAACCTCAGGTAAACAATGAATAGTTTTTAGCATAACTCTATCCCTCGAATTGGGAGAAGGCAAGACCTTCTACTTCTCTGGAACTCAAGTGGGTATGGCGAAGTGGTGGATATGACTGGGGGTGTATTAGGATCACGTTGGGAAATGTTATGAGAGAATAAGCATCTCTCCTGGAGACTCACTCATGGTGAAGCCTAATTCGAGATTAATTACTGAATGCTTGAAAAGAAATGAACAAATACACGCAGAAAAATATGTAACCCTTGAGTCCTTAGCTTATTAACAATAAAGGTAGAATCCTAGTGTGTGGGTGGAATGGTTATTAATTATTAATGACTATTAATTGCATTTGAGTAATTCTTCCTCACCTTCCATCCTGCTGATTTTAATTGTTTCTAAGATGCATTCGTCCCTGTACTTAGTTGAGAAGAGGGAATGAACACATTTTGCCATGTATCCTGATTTCTTATTATATTCCAGCCTGAAGCCACATTTAGGTTGTTAACAGTAATGGAATGAATTACACGTGTGTGATCAACCGAGTCTTTGCTCAGTGTAAGCAATTTTCCAGTGTAATAGACATAGGGTGTATGTCTTTCAGCCTGCCCCCTCCACCCCCACCTCCATTTGTCGATACGATGCTTCAAAATGTCATAGGGATGGCCCTGGCAGGCCAATGGGGGCACCTGCTCCAAGCTGCAGCAGAGTTCAGTCTCTGCTGTTGTAGTTGTACCTGTGACTTTAAACTCAGGAGCTCACAATAATCAAGTGTTTGTAAATCTGGATGGGAAAACTACTTCTTTATTTCTGTTAACTTCTGACTAAAATCAGCATTTCCTGCAGTGATGAATGCAGCAACAGACCCAGGAGGAGGAGCAGAACCTGTGACTTTTTCAGCAATAGATGCACCATAGATGTACTCATATCACAGTTGCTGCATGTTCCTCCAAGTATCATTTATGCTTCCTGCTACTTTGAAATTATGGTAATTATTAGATCTTAATTTGTAATGCATTAATAAAGATGCACACATTTGCCAAAATGTTTTTGACAATGTCCTGCATCAAGGACATTGCCTGGCCCATGTGAAGAATGGATAAATGAATGGATGGATGGATGAATAAATGAATGAATGAATGAATATTAACTGATGGTGTTATCACCAGCTCCACCACCATCACTGGACTAAGCTCTCATATTTGTTGTGTCTCCCTTCAATCCTAACTTTAGAAGACAAAGTAGGCATTTACTAAATACTGGTCAAATTAAATTATCTGCCTTGTTGCTTCTTTTGCATCTGATTACATGTTAGAGAAATTCATGGCTTTTTAAAAGAAACATCAGTGTGTTTACAAATTCATCTATGCATTCATCTGTCAAATATTTACCTACCAGTTACTCTGCCTTGTCTCTGTTCCGGTGATGTTTGTGTGGTTGGAGTGGAAGTGAAGAGGGGGGAGTGAATGGGAAGAAATCTTTACACTCTGTTTGCTCAACCTTCATCTCTCTCCCTTTCATCTCTGTTAACTCCAGAGAATTCAAGGGAAATGCTGCCATGCGTTTCTACCTCCCTGCTCTGAGCCTCAGGGTGCTGGTGGAGCTTAAAAACAAACCAGGCTCTGTCTGTAGTGTGGATTTTCCAGGGTCACTTTCAGAGAAGGAGGTACCCTCTTTCTTGGGTTATCAGGGATTTAATGTCTTTTGCACAGTCTTCTCTGTGTTGCTTCAAAGTAGAAGATCGGCCAGGTGAGAGGCCATTCTGCCAGGGGTGGAAATGTGACCCCTAAAAGATGTATCTGGGTCCTAACCCTGAGTGCCCGTGAATGTGACTATTTGGAGATAGGGTCTTCGTGGATGCAATTAAACTGACAGGGCCTTCGTGGATGCAATTAAACTGACAGAATCTTCAGATAAGATCATTCTGGATTTCGGGTGGCCCTAAACCCAATGACAGTGTCCACTGAAGTGACAAGGAATGAGTCAGACACATACAGGCAAGAAGGCCACATGAAGACAGGCCAAGACACGCTGGAGCTGCCAGCAGCTGGAAGAGGCGGGGGGCATTCTTCCCCAAGGCCTCCAGAGTGAGTGTGGCTTTGCAGATGCCTTTATTTTGTACTAATGGCCTCCAGAATTTTGAGAGAATAAATTTCTCTTTTAAGCCAACAAATGTGTGGTAATTAGGAAACAGCACATTTTCCTCCACTGGAGACAGTGTAGAGCACCAAACCAGTGCTTAGCAATCCTACGGTTTGAGTCCTAGATACTGCTAGGGTTGAATGTTTGAACCCACACCCCTCACCCCTTGATTCATATATTGAAATCCTAACCCCCACTGTAATAATATCTGAAAGTGGGGGAGCTGAGAGTAGGCGCCATCAGGAAGATGAGCTGTGAGATGGCCTTGGATGAGTCATCAAGTCATCAGACAGTGACCAGCCTTGGAACAATGAGGCAATTTTTATTAAAGAGCTGGGGCTTGAGACAGGTTGACCAAGGAGGAGGCTTTTCAGTGGCTGCTTGCAAGGGAACGGTGGAGCCCAAGGAGAGCCAAGTCTCAGAGGCTAGTAAAGTTCAGGGGGTGTTCAGGGAACAGGGTTACCTCCACCCCTTTCCCAGCTGGAGCAGAGGTTTGGTGCAAGCAGTGAATGTGCAGAGAGCAGTAGTAGGAGGCCGTGATCAAGTGAGGAGAGCTAAGAGAAAAGATGAGCCTTGGAGGTCAAGAGCTCCAGCAGGCCCTCATGGAGGGTGGTGTTGGGTGTGAGTGATGGGGTGGAAGCTATCTCCCCAGAGTAGGGCTCTCCAGGAAAGAGATTTCTCCCAGCTCTGCTAGAGTGTATCTTCCCCTTTCCAACAGATTTGGGGCTCCTCTGGGCTGCAGAGCAAGAGCGGTGGGGAAGCCCAAGGTGGGGCTGCTTGCTTTGGCAAACAGCGGGTCTCTGTGCTAATGAATCTTGGAAAGGATTAATGCTGCAAATTAGATTAAAATTTAGGAAACACACAAACTGAAATAAGACCTTTTAATTTGTAGCCCCAAATAGGCAAACTGCTCTGTTCAGGCAATTAAGCAGCTGTGATGTTGAGCGGCAGCAAAACGCTGGAGCTGCACTCATTAGAACTAAGGTTAATGAATCCAGGAGGTTCGAGCTGCCTGTTAGGGAGCGGGGCCCCACACATCGGCTCCCTTGTTCTGCACCCTCCCCGCAGCCAGGACCCCCTTCCTGGCAGAGGCTTGTATCCCAGAATGCCACAGCCTCTCTCTCTCTCTGTTGGCAGGGGTGAGCAGGGAAGAAGGAGGCTGAGACAAGATCATTCACAAGGGGTGCAAGGGGGAATCTTTGCCAGGGCCGCTTTAACAGACCCTGGAGAATGGAGAGTGCTAATAAGGCATCCCACGGCGTCAGGGGAGGGCCCCAAAGGAGCACCCTCTGAGGTGGCCCCCTGGCTTTCCTCCCCTATAGGGGTCTCCACATCCTCTTCAGAAGAGAGTGCTTTCAACAATAACGCCATTTTTCTTTTGGATCTTTTATTTGATAAGAAATGTACAGAACGTTTGGAAAATACAGACAATCACAAAGAAAATAATTTTCCGCAGTCTGGGGACCTCGGAATTCCTCTGTTCGCATTTTAGTGTGTAATATGTTGAAAAAAAATTTTTTTTTTTTAATTAAAGTAACAGCTGGCATCAGAATTCCTCTTTGGAATTTGGTGAAATTCTTTTTTCTTTTTCTGTTTTTTCCCCCCCACAGAAAAAAATAAACAGATACATTTTCTGGATCCAGCGTGGGAGAACATCTTGTCTCTTGATACAGGAAGGAGGGAGGAGATAGGGCTATGGGGGTTTGTTGTCCTCTGACACAAGGAATTCAGAAATGCTGGGGAATCTGGATGTGGAGGGAGGCTTTGGCTGCATTGTGTGAATGGATATTTTGGGGGGGGGTGCTGTGAACAGATGTTAATTTCATTTCTAGACCAAAACAAGTAATATAAATATGAGGGTGGAGGGAAGCAGGAACATGGGAGCCAGGAGCAACTAAGCCCACTGGCAGCCACTGAATACTTGGGCAGGTCTTCTGGACCTCCACCAGCTGTGGTAGAACAACACAATGAGTCAACTATATCTAGAAATTTGGGAAAGGGAAAACATGCAGTTGCTTGCCTTTCCCTTCTGGAGGCACCACATCACGGACCTCAATAAAGGCAGAACCCCTGCTACCCACCATGCTTTCTCAGAGGTCTTTGTGGGTGGTCCCAGGCATGCCATGTGCCCCCCCCCAAATTTGTGAGTAATAGATTTTTATTTTTCAAAGTTTTCTGATGGTAAATGCTGAAGTTGACTTGGAATCATAATAAGAACCAGAGGACTGGTCTGGGCCCATCACTGGCTCTGTGGGGCTCCCAGAAAGTAGTATAGGCCCAGGTGAGTGCTCATAGGGATTTCCACACGATGGCATCACTAGCTAAAGGCTGACACTGACTCCAAACAACTGTGATATACACATACATAATTTTTATTGTTATAATTTTTCCTACTTTATATTCTTGAACAGTTCTCTTGTCCATTAAAAATGTATCTACACTTACATACATATATATGTATGTGTATATATATAAATTATATATACACAATATATATGTATAAAAAATAAAGATGAAACTTAAAATATTTAAAAGCTGCAACATTCTATCACTTAGATGAAATGCTGATCCCTATATTTGAATGTTGAGGGTGTTCCTATGGCAATGACTTTTTTTTTTTTAAGTAGGTTCCAATGTCCAGCTTGGAGACCAACTCAGGGCTTGAACTCATGACGCTGAGATCAAGACCTGAGCCAAGATCAAGAGTCAGACACTTAACCGATGGAGCCACCCAGGCACCCCTTTATGGCAGTGACTGTTAAAGAGGACCTTGAGAACTGATTTTGAGTTCAGGGGGCTGAGCATTCATTTCGAAATTACCTTCCACAGTTCTGGACTTTCCTGCTCCAAAAGACTACCCAGGAGTGCCCAGAGCACAGGGAGAGACAATTCTCTTGTGGCAATGGGCTAATTATTTTAGTCGTGTGTTTCCATTTCTTCCACTACACTGGTAGTGGTGTCCCTGAACTTAGCACACCCCCTGCTTCAACAGCATGGTATTAAGCATACTGTATAGGTTTAGCACGTGTTTTAAATAAACAGAAGTTTTTGTGTTGATGGGCAGACACTAAGTAATTAAGTGTTGGGGCCCACCCACCCCACCCCATCAAGCTTCTTCCATTCCTGGGAGCAGCACTCTAAGCTGACAGTTAAGCTCCCTACACAGCTTGGACCAGCCCTGAGGGAGGTGAGCATTTGAGAGTCCCACATCCACGTAACTGGCCTTACATAAGTTCTTCTGTGGGATGTCCAATGGGTTTTCCCAAGAGTATTTTGGATTCCCCACTGTTCTGTTTTCTGAAGCTGCAAATGAGTTTGGGGAGGGATAGAGGAGATGGGGAGAAGAGGGGACAAGTGAAGGCTTCCTGTGTCCGCTTCCAACTTGCTCTGTAGCTCCCAATAATTGTATGCACCATGAATTCAGCCACATGAAAAGCTCTCTGGTCCCCAGATAAAGCCTTTGGTATTCCTACATCACTATGAAAATCTTTATAAGCCTCCAGCTTTGCTCACACCCTGACAACATGCCAGCACTGCTCAGGGAGTATCCACGCACTGCCTCTGCGGAAAAGCCTCCTAACCACTCAGGCCTTACAGAATTTTCTGTGATCACTTCCTCATTTAAACCTTCAGATTGGAACGTTATGTTAAAACCTGGCAGGTGTTTTGTCTCCCAGACTTTTTTTATTTTAAGCTGCTCTTAAATTACTGGCCAACATGTTTGGGTTTCAGAACATCTGGATGAAATGTAAAAGACTTGGCTAATCTTTTCCAAAGTTCGGCCTGCCCAGTGCTAAGTCGGTCTGAACTGTTACACTTTTCCTAGATTTCATTGCTTGGAAGGTGCTGCCTCCCTTTCCAGCATGAAATCACTTATTCTTGTTTTCATTACCCACCGTCAAATCTGTTTCTTAGCAACTACTTGAGAGGCACTTTTCAGTAGAATATATTTTCGTACGAAAGTAGATAACTGTATTTTTCTCTGAGCATAACAAATACATAGACAGCTACAGGCTCGCTAGCCTGATGCTCATGAATTTCATGGTAGAGACTCAATTGACATCTCCACAGTGTTATTATGCACGATAAAATGGAAATTAGAATAAGGTGAGTCTCTCCTGAGGGTGGTCACCTTATGGTACACAAGGAAAATGCAACTTCATTATATGACAGCCTCAACCTTGGAAATCTCATGTCCAAATATTGCCCTATGTTGCAAAGAAGTTTCCACATACATAGAATTGGGACCTGAAAAACATTCTAAAAAATAACCAACAATTCTTCTGACTTAAAACATCTACGTCATTTTGTGTCATGTAAACACAGACTTCCTTAAATTGGTATGTGCCAGATTATTCTCATTAGTTCCAAACTGCAGTTTTTCCCATTTCTTCCTTAGATTTAATGGAAATATTTTCCTCTTAAAAGCTGTCAACTTCCTCTTTTTCTATCCTTGGTGAAACCAGCTCACAGCTAACTACCATTGTTCGTAGGATAGTCTTTCATTGTTTGAATATTTATAGTCACCTTCCATTCTTCTAGCTGAAATAATCTTTATTCTTAAAACCTTTCCTCAGAAAGTCTGTTTAAACCCTTTTTAAGTTGCTCTCCTATGGATCCTCCCTGCGCTCACTAGATTTTGTTCAATTCTGAATTGAACAGTGCCATCTCATTGTTCTGAGGCAGGTCACTTGGTTCTCCCCTCAGGTCAGGTGATCCTGCCCAGGAAAGCACTCTGGGGACTCTAAGGTCGCCTCTGAAGGGAAGAGGTGCTTATTGTTTGATGGTACACCTTGAGCAGAGGTCCTCATTTCTGGAAGTCAGGTTTAAATAGTCCTTTGTTAAGTCACTCAATCATTTATCCAACAACAACCTTCTTAGCAAGTGCTAAGTGCTAGACAAGTATTAGAAGTTGGGCAAAGTATGACTCAGGAGTCTTTAGTGCCAAAGTTTATGTGACAGATTTACTTGCTGTTTCATTGTCACTATTATTTCCAATAAAAAGTGTGAAAATGTTCTCACGGGTTGGGTCAGAGCAACTTTGAAAGACAGCTCCCTCTGCCTTAACTGAAAGCAAATTTCCTCTCCCTCCAGCCACTCGTACGGAGTCCCAGAGCAGAGCTCTGCCTCCCTCAACTCCTTCCTGTCTGAGGGCAAGTTTGCTGTTACCTGGGCATTAAACCCTCAGACTGAGGGCGGTATCTGTGGCCCTTTGTGTAAATCTTGATGTCCAGTCTCTAGACTTTTTCCCCATCATTTTTGTCAGCCGGTTCAAAGAATTTTCATGTAAGAACACTTATGTTAATTCCGTAAATAGGCATACCATAGTTTAAGGAGAAAGTCCTTATCCAATTTATTGTAAAAATTATCATAGTACATTTACTGAATGCTTACTATATTCCATAACATGATAATCAATGTCCACTTTCACCAGGGGCTCACAGCATAAAAGGTAGAGTGAGAGATACGTATAAATGTGACATAAACCATTATGTACAATAGAGAGTGTGGGAACCACAGTTTATCAGGGGAATAGAGATAGGGAGAATCTTGAACTGATTCTCAAAAGGTCAGATGATACCTACTTCCTGTTCTGGCCATGACAGAATAACAGAAGATTTATCTTTTTGTCATTAAAAAATATAAAATGATCAAAATAATATGAGCCAATGGTTTACAACCACAGGGGTAGATTCTTGAGAATAGTGAAATGTATGAGGTGAGCTTCCTGTTCACCTCAGTTTTTTGCTGAGGGGCACTTTCCAATCCACAAGGAGCTCCATGGTGTCCCTGAATGGAACAGATCTGAGTCTGGTACTGGTGGCTGACTGGAATTTGCTGGGTGGGGTGCTTGAAAAGAGGAAATAGAAAAGGACTTCCAGAAATCTGTGAGGGGTTCTCTTCAGCCTTTGGGAAAATTTTAAGCTGTGCATATGCAAGGCAAGACTCCATGAGACCTGGCAAAAAGTTGCTCCTAAAGGTCTTCAAGCTGACTAGAAATTGCAGAGGTTGCATGGTGCTGGGAGATACTGGAGCTCTGGAAGGCTGGAGTGGGAGGCCTTGCAAAGCATTCCAGACATTTCACTAAGAACCCAGGAAGGTCGTATCTTAAGAATAGGGCAACTCTTGCCATACAGAGGGCTGTTTTGGATATTCCTTTGCAAAGCCTAAAGTAAATCATTTTTTTTTTAAGATTTTATTTATTTTATTTGACAGAGAGAGAGATCACAAGTAGGCAGAGAGGCAGGCAGAGACAGAGGGGGAAGCAGGCTCCCCGCTGAGCAGAGGGCCCGATGCAGGGCGCCATCCCAGGACACTGAGATCATGACCTGAGCCGAAGGCAGTGGCTTAATCCACTGAGCCACCCAGGTGCCCCTAAAGTAAGTCTTAATAAGGTAAATCTGACTGGTCAGTGAATTAACTGCATGCCAGAATGAAACTCAAGACCACTGAAGGGAGAACAACGGAGTGTAGACCCTCAATAAAGTTGCATCCACAATATATACCTTACGATAAAAAGTAGTAGACCAGTAGAAAGGCAGAAACACAAGGAAAAATATCAGGAGAAAGATCATCTAATACACATAGAATAGAAGTGAAAGATATGTTGGAATTAGCAGCCAAGAATTTAAAGTGGCTATTATTTTGTTTTTTAAGATTGTATTTATTTGAGAGAGCATGGGGGAGGGGGAGGAGGAAAAGGGGAGGGAGAGGGACAAGCAGACTGCATTGAGCACAGAGCCTGATGTAGGACTTGATCCCAGGATCCTGAGATCATGACCTGAGCCAAAACCAAGAGTTGGACACTCAACCAACAGAGCCACCCCATGCACCCCTCAAGTGGCTGTTATAAATACATGCAAAGTCTTAAAGGAATAGAAGAACATTAAAAGTAGATTGGAATCTCAAGAGAAAAATAAAAATTATAAAAAAGAATGAAATAGAAATGTCATTTTGAAAAATGTATGCAAAATGAAGAAGTCCCTGGGATGACTTAACAGAAGTCTAGTGTCTAGTCAGACACTGAAAAAGAGAAGATTGGAGAATTTCACAAATGGTCCACAGAAAAGGTGCAAACACGGACAAGGGGAGGAACGCTTAAAAGATGAAAAAGCTGGGGTGCCTGTGTGGCTCAGCTTGTTAAATGTCTGCCTTCTGCTCAGGTCATGATCCTGGGGTCCTGGGGTCCTGGAGTCAAGCCCTGCATTGGGCTCCCTGGTCAGTGGGGAGCCTGCTTCTCTCTGTCCCTGTCCTTCTTCCCCTCCCCTTGTTGGTGCTCTCTCTCAATACATAAATAAAATCTTAAAAAAAAAAAAAAAGAAAAAGTCTTGGCGGCCTATGAGCCAATATCAGGCTGTGTAACATAAATGTATCTGGGGTTCTAGAAAGAGGAAAAACAAAATGGGGTTTATCCATTCATTTGTAGATGGACACTTACACAGTTTCCCTGTCTTGCTACTATGAATTAATTAATGCTGCAATGAACACAGGCAGGCAGGTATCTTTTTGAGATTGCGATCTCATTTCCTTCTGATAAATACCCAGAGAAGGGATTGCTGGATCATTAGGCAGTTCTATTTTCATTTATGGTTTCCATAGTGGTTGTACCAATATATGACTGGAATAGACATTTGATAATCCTCAATATCCACTCAAGATAAAACTTCTCAGCAAAATATAAATATAAGGAAACTTCCTGAGTCTGATAACAAACATCTATTAAATGCCTACAACTAACCTCATACTTATTAGTGAATGATTAAATATGTACCCTTTAGGATTGGGGATAATGCAAGGACACCCACTCCTACCATGTCTTTTCTTTTTTTTAAATTTATTTATTTGACAGAGGGAGATCACAAGTAGGCAGAGAGGCAGGCAGAAAGAGAGATAGGGAGAAACAGGTTCCCTGCTGAGCAGAGAGCCCGATGTGGGGCTTGATTCCAGGACCCTGAGACCATGGCCTGAGCTGAAGGCAGAGGCTTAATCCACTGAGCCACCCAGGCGCCCTACCATGTCTTTTCTATACTGTTCTGAAGGTTCTTGTCGGTATAATGAGGAATGTAAATGAATAGAGGGGATATAGACTGGAAAATAAGTAAAACTGCTTTATTCATATTTGACATGATCATGCCCATAGAAAAATTTAAGAAATTTACTAAAAGTGAAAAAAATAAAAGAAATTTGGAATCAGTAAATGAATTTAACTAGGTCACAGAATATAAAATTATTATATAATTAACTGTATTTCTATATACTGGCAGTAAACAATTGGAAAGTGAAATTAAAAACACACACAACAGGGGCGTCTGGGTGGCTCAGTCATTAAGAGTCTGCCTTCAGCTCAGGTCATGATCCCAGGGTCTTGGGATTGAGTCCCACATCGGGCTCCCTGCTCTGCGGGATCCCTGCTTCACCTCCCACTCCCCCTGCTTGTGTTCGCTCTCTCACTGTGTCTCTCTGTCAAATAAATAAATAAAATCTTAAAAAAAAAACCCCACACACAACATTTGCAATGGCATAAAAATATTTAGGAATAAATTTAGTAAAAGCTGTGTAGAATTTTCTGCTGAAAACTACAAAAGATTGCAGACAGATTTTAAAGAAGAGATATAAAGGAGAGATATAATTAAAGGAGAGATATAATATGTTTACAAGTTATAAGACACAATACTGTTAAGATGACAATTCTCTCCAAATTGATCTGTAGATTCAATGCAATCTCAATTAAAATTTCAGCAGGCTTTCTGTTTTAGAATGAACAAGCTGATTCTAAAAAATATATGGGAATGCAAAAGACCTAGGATAAACAAACTAATCTTGAAAACAGAAAGCAGAAAAAAACAAAAAAAGTCATTTCAAAACTCACTATAAAATACTGGGTTGTTCAGTTGGCGAAGTATTCAACTCTTGATTTCAGCTCAGGTCATGATCTCAGGGTGATGAGATTGAGCCCCAAGCTGGGCTCCATGTTCAGTGCTTGAGAATTTCTCTCCCTCTTCTTCAGCCCCTCTCCCTTCTCTCAACCAACCAACCAATCAATTAATGATCTTTAAAATATACAGCAATAATGACAGTGTAATAATATTGCTGTAAGGATGGGCAAAGAGATGAAGGAATAGTTAGAGAACATAAGTAGACATACATTAATATAATCAAATAATTTCTAACAAAGATACTAAGGAATTAAATGGGAAAAGTAATGCTAGAAAAAATATCTATAAGGAAAAAATGAATCTTGTCCCCTATTTCACTCACATCATACACAAAAATTAATTCAAGATGGATCACACACCATCTAAAAGAAAAATCTATAAAACTCCCAGAAGTAAGCATAGGAGAAAATCTTCATGAATTTCCGGTAAGCATTGATTTCTTGGATAAGTCACAGAAAGCAGAATCCATAAAAGAGAAAATTGATAAATTGAACTCAGTAAAATTAAAAGCTTCTGCTTATCAAAAGACATCATGAATAATAAGTTAGGCATGCCAAAGATGGGGAGAAAATATTCCCAAGACATATATTGGACAAAAGGATTCTATGGAGAATGTATAAAGAACTCTTACTCAATATTAATAAGATGCAAAACTAAATTTAAAAGCAGCAAAAATCTTGATCAGAAGCCTCACAATAAAAGATACACAAATGGCCAATAAACACATGAAATGTTTCTCAACATTATTAGTCATCAGGGAATGTTGAAACCCCCTAGCAGAATGGCAGTTACTGATGTAACTAAGAATGTGCAGCACCTGAGACTCTAGTGTATTGCTGATGGAATTGGAACATGGCACAACCTCTCTGGCAACAGAATGGCCAGTTACTTATAAAGTCAAACACCACCTTCTCTTCAAATCTCCAAAGCAATGCAAACACAAAATAAAATAAAATGGGAACAGCAAAAAAACAGGAACATAAGCTAATTAAAAATTCTTAGACAAGGGTGTTCAAAGCTACTTTCTTCACACAGAAGTAGAAACAATACAAATATCCATCAACAGTAAAAATGGATTATGACATAAATATACAATAGAGTACTATTTAGCAATAAAGAGGAATGAACTATTGATGCCTGTAGCAACATAGGTTTTTCTAGTGATGTGCTTGTAAGTGCTTAATTGGTTCTCCAAGTCAAAAAAAGTTCATATTTGTGGAGTTTGCCAATTTTCATGGTGCAATTATTCCTGCTATGGCCAGTCTCAAGCTACCATTGTGATGACACTGAACGCAGAACTGGGAAGAAATGCACAGCAGCACACCATTACACAGATAGAGAGGACCTCAATAACCTTGAGAGAATAGATAATAGTGAAATGTAATAAAAGATTAGGGAATAATGCATTTTGACTATTATCTTTGTTTTTAAATATAATCTACTTAATTGTAAGTTTATATAATTTAGTTTTAATAATAGTTGTTTTTAACAGCCAACCAGTTCTTAAAATTTGGCAGTCAGCTCTTGTGGACCAGTCAGTATTAGCCAGTTACAACACACCAGTGGATGAATTCTGAAAACATGCTGAGTAGAAAATCTGGTATGCTTTTACATACAGTATTTCATACAGCATTTACTGTATGATTCGATTCATATGAAGCTCATAGCAGGTGAAATTAATCTATGGAGGTAAAATTTCAGAATATTAGTTGTCTCTTGGCTGGGGGGGATAGAGAATGAAATTGACTGGAAAGGAACAAGAGGGACCTTTCCAGGATGTTGGAAAAATTCCATATCTGATAGGATGTATTTTTTTATTAGATTTTATTGCTCTTTATACTCAAGATCAATGGATTTCTTTGTATATAAAGTACACCTGAATAAAAAAGTAAAGCAAAATGAAATTACCATATCAATAATGAATTAGTTAATAAAATGAGGCCGACACAGAGAGAGAGACACACACACACACACACACACACACACAGACACTATATTAAGCACTTTGTGTGTATAAAAGGCCCCTCCAACCAGAACAACTATACCTGAGCCACTATTTCTCTAAATTTGGGAGGACACAGAAGAGAGTGACTATTTCTTCCTGGGGTAGGGTGTTCTTAGAGGATATTACATTTGAGTTGAGTTTTGAAAGATCAGAAACAGTTCACAAGGAGGAGAGCACCTCCTCCTTGGGTAGAGATGTTCTTTTTTTATTTTTCTTTTTAAAAAGTATTTTATTTATTTATTTGAAACACACAGAAAGATCACAAGTAGGGAGAGAGGCAGGCAGAGAGAGATGGGGAAGCAGGCTCCCTGCTGAGCAGAGAGCTGGATGTGGGGCTTGATCCCAGGACCCTGAGATCATGACCTGAGCCAGAGGCAGAGGCTTAACCCACTGAGCCATCCAGGCACCCTAGGGGAGAGATGTTCTTATTAAGAGACAGGCTCTGGCATTTGATAATCATATCATACTGGGTAAAGTTTAGCTGGTCCTGAGATTCTTTATCTTTGTGATGGATTTTGTAATAACTACCCTTCTAACCTGGAAAGAAACAATGATGGTAAAAACAAAACACCCCCTCCCACCAAACTATAAAACACCACCAATAAAAAACAAAAATTTTGCTTGAAAGAAAGAGCTGAAAGTGCCTTAAAAATGTGGCTGTTACCTCAGTCCTATCATCTTGCATGAGCCAGGATGACTCAAGCTACTCATGTGCACAGTAATTGCTGAGATTATTAGGTTTATGCGAGTGTCTGAAGCCTTCCACACAGCTCTCAAGAGAGTTTGGAATGAGTCAGGAACAGACTTTGGTATCTCTTGTTGATTGTGATGTGAGTCATTTGCACATTGATCTAAAGCTAAATTTGCTCAGCTTCTTGCTTCTTAAAAATATCAGTCATGGCCCCCACAAAACATAAAGATACTCCAGGCTCATGCACTGGAAGAGCATTTTATTAAAATGTTGATAATACCTAAAGCAATCTAAAGATTTGATGCAGTCCCTATCAAAATACCAACAGAACTTGAACAAACAATTCTGATATTTGTTTGGAACCACAAAAGACACCACAAAGCCAAAGCAATCTTGAAAACGAAAAAACTTCAAAGTATCACAATCCCAGATTTCAAGTTATTCTACAAAGCTGTAGTAATTAAAACAGTATGTAATTTGCACAAAAATGGATACATAGATCAATAGAACAGAATAGAGAGCCAAAAATAAACTCACAATTATATGGTCAGTTAATCTTTGACAAAGAAGGAAAGAATATACAATGTGAAAAAGTCTCTTCTTCAACAAATGGTATTGGGGAAACTGGGTAGCTACATGAAAAAAAATAAGAAAGGAAGGAAGGAAAGAAAGAAAGAAACTGAACCATTTTCTTTCACCATGCACAAAAATAAACTCAAAATGGATTAAAAACCTGACTCTGAGCCCTGAAACCATAAAAATTCTAGAAGAGAGGACAGGCAGCAATTTCTCTAACATTGGCTGTAGCAATGTTTTCTCAGACATGCCTCCTGAGGCAAGGGAAATAAAAGCAAAAATAAACTTAGGACCGCATCAAAATAAAAAGCTTCTGCACAGCAAAGGAAACAAAACTAAAAGGCAACCTACTGAATGGGAGAAGATATTTGCAGATGACATATCTGATAAAGGGTTAGTATCCAAAATACATAAAGAACTTACACGACTCAACACCCAAAAAGCAAATAATCCAATTTAACATGGGCAGAAGACATGAACAGACACTTCTACACAGAAGACATACAGATGGCCAACAGACAAAAGAAAGATGCTCAACATCTCTTATCATTAGGGAAATGCAAATCAAAACCACAATGAGATAACACCTCACACCTGTCAGAATGGCTATAATCAACACACAAGAAGCAAGTATTGGCAAGGATATGACCTGTGAGTCCATCCATCTCACAGACAGTCCCTCAGTCCTTTTTAGCTCTCCACCACATCTCTACCCTTCCTACCCTCTTGATGTGACCTATTCTCTACATTTAGCTGTGGAGTTTGTTCTGCCAATATTTGGGTCATTTTCTGGGTTATTTACCTCAATGTGTGCGTTAGCTAGTTGTATCCATGGGATGAAGTGAGCTTAGGGTCCTCCTACTCTGCCATCTTCCCAGCTAAGTCTCCCATATGTGGAATTTAAGAAACAAAACAAATGAACAAAGAAAAAAACATCCAAGATACAAGATTCTTAACTACAGAGAACTGATGGTTACCAGAGGGGAGGTGGTGGGAGGATGGGTGAAATAGGCGAAAGGGGTTAAGAGTATACTTATCACAAAGAGGGGCATCTATGTGGCTCAGCTGTTTAAGTTCTGACTCTTGATTTTGGCTCAGGTCATGATCTCAGGGTTGTGGGATCAACTGCCGTGTCGGGCTCCATGCTCAGTGGGGAGTCTGCTGGAGATTCTCTCTTCCCTTTCCCTCTGCCCCTCTGCCTACTTGCATGTTCTCTTTCTCTCAAATAAATAAATAAATATTGACCTACCAAAAAGGAGAATTTCAGACCAGTATCACTGATGAATATGGATGCTAAGGTTCTCAATAAGATCCTAGCAAATAGGATCCAATGCATACAGCAATTCAGGAATGTGGCAGGATACAAAGTCAATGTACAGAAATCAGTGTTATACACTAACAATGAAAAACCAGAAAGGGAAATTAGAGAATCGATTTCATTTACTACAGCACCGAGACCCATAAGATACCTGGGAATAAACCTAACCAAAGAGGTAAAGGATCTGTACTTGAGGAACTACAGAACACTCATGAAAGAAATTGAAGAAGACACAAAAAGATGGAAGACCATTCCATGCTCTTGGATCAAAAGAACAAACATTGTTAAGATGTCTGTACTGCCTAGAGCAATCTATACTTTTAATGCCATTCCGATCAAAATTCCACTGGTATTTTTCAAAGAGCTGAAGCAAATAATCCAGAAATTTGTATGGAACCAGAAGAGACCCCGAATCGCTAAGGAAATGT
Source organism: Mustela nigripes (assembly GCF_022355385.1). Taxonomy (NCBI): domain Eukaryota; kingdom Metazoa; phylum Chordata; class Mammalia; order Carnivora; family Mustelidae; genus Mustela; species Mustela nigripes. Next base: position 155,755,373 of record NC_081560.1, read on the forward strand.
TGAAAAACAAAAATAAAACAGGGGGCATCACGTTACCTGACTTCAAGCTTTACTACAAGGCTGTGATCACCAAGACAGCATGGTACTGGCATAAAAACAGACACATAGACCAGTGGAACAGATATGGACCCTCAACTCTACGGTCAAATAATCTTCAACAAAACAGGAAAAAATATACAGTGGAAAAAAAGACAGTCTCTTCAATAAATGGTGCTGGGAAAACTGAGCAGCTATATGTAGAAGAATGAAACTCGACCATTCTCTTACATGGTACACAAAGATAAACTCAAAATGGATAAAAGACCTCAATGTGAGACAGGAATCCATCAGAATCCTAGAGGAGAACATAGGCAGTAATCTCTTCGATCTCAGCCACAGCAACTTCTTTCAAGATATGTCTCCAAAGGCAAAGAAAACAAAAGCGAAGATGAACTTTTGGGACTTCATCAAAATCAAAAGCTTCTGCACAGCCAAGGAAACAGTCAAGAAAACAAAAAGGCAACCCACGGAATGGGAGAAGATATTTGCAAATGACAGTACAGACAAAAGGTTGATACCCAGAATCTATAAAGAACTCAACACACACAAAACAGAAAATCATATCAAAAAATGGGCAGAAGATATGGACAGACACTTCTCCAATGAAGACATACAAATGGCTGTCAGATACATGAAAAAATGTTCATCATCACTAGCCATCAGGGAGATTCAAATTAAAACCACATTGAGATATCACCTTACACCAATTAGAATGGCCAAAATTAGCAAGACAGGAAACAACATGTGTTGGAGGGGATGTGGAGAAAGGGGAACCCTCTTACACTGTTGGTGGGAATGCAAGTCGGTGCAGCCACTTTGGAGAACAGTGTGGAGATTCCTCAAGAAATTAAAAATAGAGTTTCCCTATGACCCTGCCATTGCACTCCTGGGTATTTACCCCAAAGATAAAGATGTCGTGAAAAGAAGGGCCATCTGTACCCCAATGTTTATAGCAGCAATGGCCACGGTCGCCAAACTGTGGAAAGAACCAAGATGCCCTTCAACAGACGAATGGATAAGGAAGATGTGGTCCATCTACACTATGGAGTATTATGCCTCCATCAGAAAGGATGAATACCCAACTTTTGTAGCAACATGGATGGGACTGGAAGAGATTATGCTGAGTGAAATAAGTCAAACAGAGAGTCAATTATCATATAGTTTCACTTATTTGTGGAGCATAACAAATAGCATGGAGGACAAGGGGATTAGAGAGGAGAAGGGAGTTGGGGGAAATTGGAAGGGATGAGAGACTATGGACTCTGAAAAACAATCTGAGGGGTTTGAAGTGGCGGGGGGTGGGAGGTTGGGGGAACCAGGTGGTGGGTATTAGAGAGGGCACGAATTGCATGGAGCACTGGGTGTGGTGGAAAAACAAGGAATACTGTTATGCTGAAAATAAAAAAAAGAAAGAATACATTTATCATGATGGGCACTGAAGTGATGTATAGGATTGTTGAATCACTATACTGTACACTTGAAACTGATATAACACTGTATGTTAACCATACTAGAATGAAAAAAAAAGTACTACTCCTGCAGGTTGGGGGCAGGGGAATTGCAGGAAGGTGGCCAAAAGGTACAACCTTCCACCTATGAATAAGTACTAGGGATGTGATGTACAGCTGGTGAGTGTGGTCAACACTGAGGGATGATATTCTTGTATATTAACTAATATGTTAAGAGAGGAGATCCTGAGTTATGATAAGGACTTTTTAAAATTTTATTTTTATCTTAAACTTATACCATGATGTGTGTCAACTATATCTCAATACAACTGGAAAAAGGTTCAAGTTAGATGACTATGTGATGTTTTTTGAGGGGCGGTGTCAGGATCTGTTCCTCTTTCCCCAGCTACTAATTTTTATATCATTCCACAATGCCTGATATTGCAAAACAATGACTGAAGTGCTTCTTTAGAATGAAAATTGATTTTGGTGGTAGGGGTGAGGCGAAGAGTAAGATACCATAAACCAGTAGCTCAGTCAGAGAAATGATTTAATGCTTCAGATTCCTGGAAATGAGGAGATGGGAGTCACTGGGCGCTGAGGAGACTACCTGGGTCCAAAGTCGTTGTGCAAATTATTTTGCTTTTCTCTTTCTTCTTTCCTTAAGTATGACATGAGGATCATAGCACTATCTGGTAGTTGTCCTTAGGATGCAAGGCACAACCAGATGTCAGGACTATAGTGCAGTGCCTGCTAGACAGTAATACATGTTAGTTATTATTAGTATTTCTAATTAAGGCCAAGTGGGAATAGAGGGCTAGTTTTGTATGGGATCTAGGAATAGAGATGGGGAAAAACTGAGATAGGACTAAATATATATATAATCAAAACTATTTTTTTCCACAGGTCAGACCTATAAGTAGTGTCTCTGGGCGTGATGTCTCACACTGTGAGCTAGTGTTTTGGTCTAGAATGAACGGTGCCCTTGTCCCCTTACTATGGACTAATGTGCAGTCAAAGATCACTGTAGTGAAGCCTGGACAAATTGCTCTTCTGTTTCCTACCTACTGGATCTGATTGTTGTTTGATCATCTTTTGGCTCTAGACAGTGAGCTCCTTGAGGACAGGCATTTCCTGGTTTTCATCTTTTTGTTTTTAAAATAAAAAGGAGCACTGGGTACATATTTGATGCCCAAGAAAATGTTTTTTGAGTGGATGAATACATGAATACCCATGTACCATATTTAATTCTTGGTGGAAGATTAGTTGCCTATATGTGTAGGCAGATGTATTTACATATTTTTGTTCACAGCTAAATTATTTGGGTCATTAGGATTAGATAGCAACTTGCGAACTTGATCAAATTCCAGAAATGCTTAATCTTTTACTGGTCAATCCAATTCACTTCTCCTTCAGTTCTAGAGAAAACAAAAATCCCAAGCAAAATGATATGAGCCATGTAAACCCCTCAAAAGTCTCAGAAAGTGGAAATGTTACCCACTGGAGTGTAAGATGAAGCATTTTAAGATGAGGATTTGGGAAATAAAGTACTTCATTTTTATTGACAGTAAGCTAATATGATATTAAAACCGAGGAAGAAATTTGGTAGAAGAGGTAGCCAATTCCATCTTTGAGAATTCAGTTAAAAAAAAAAAAGTCAGATTTACTGGTTATTTTCCTGGGGTGACCTGTCAGCTTGTCAAGAAAGGTTAATTTGGCAGAATCAGCTTTAAATTGGTTTCCAGGGTATGCCTTAATTGTATTACTTTCCAGCAAAATGTTTCTGTCAATCAGAAAACGTTTATAAAACTAACCTCCTTGCAAAGCTGAGGTCAAGAACTGAGTTCTTTGACCAGGAGGATAGGGGGGGCCTGTACCCCACATCATGGAAGAGAGAGCATCCCACATAGAAATGGGGGCTGGGATATTCAGGGATCACTTTGGGCAGAAGATTCATGTTAACATGTTTCTTCTTGGGAAAGTCCTACTATAGCTGAAAGAGAAAGAAGTCATGAGTTCTAGTCTTGGGTCTCCCAGTTGTTTTATTTTGATAGTTTACAACCTGGAGCAAGACACATCTTTTCCCTGCATCTTGGTTTCCTCGACTAGAAAAGAGCTGAACTAAGTGACATCACAGATATTTTTTAGCTCTAAGCCTAGGTGTGTATGCAGATTATTCTCCCAAGTCCATATCTGAGATATTGAGGGGGCTTTAAAAGACACTGGGGATGCTTTTCTTAAAATAAAGGTTTACTTATTTGACAGAGAGAGAGAGAGAGAGAGAGAGCAAGCACGAGCACAAGCAAGGGGAGTGCCAAGCAGAGGCAGAGAGAGAGGCAGACTCCTCACTGAGCAAGAAACCCAATGTGAGACTCAATCCCAGGATTCTGGAATCATAGCCTGAGCCAAAGGCAGATGCTTAACAGACTGAGCCGCCCAGGCACCCCTGACACTGGGGATGCTTACAAAGTCAGAGATATTTGATGTTTTCAGGAGCAGTTGTTTGCATCCAGGGATACCTAAGGTGCTGCGTGGAACACCTACCCTTGGGGATGGGGGGCAGCCAGGGAGGCTTAGGACAGAAGCACAGGGTGGATGAAACATCTCTCCCATTAGCTGCCCTCTAGCTGTGGCGGGGGGGGGGGGTGTGCATTTCAGCTGACCATGTTAATGTCCATGCTGAGCAGGACCCACAGGTCAGTGTGTGTGTGGACAGGATACCCAGAGGAAGCAAGAAGCAAGGAACCTCATTGTCGGGGAGGGAGGTAAAAGACTCTAGAAAGATTTCAATCCAAGGGAAATAGAAATCTGCAGGTGGATTTCCAGCTGTTCATGCCATAAATACCATTCCAGTACCAAGTCTGTCACAGACACTCTGGAGATAACACTGAAAAGCACAGAAAGGGTATTGCTGTCCTGAAGCTTATGGCCCCATGGAGGAGAGCAGTGAGTAAAAGAGCAATCCTGAAGAGTGTTTAAGGCAGAGAGACCCGCCTGCATGTACAAAGTTCTGGAGGGAAGAGACAATAGGGCAGGTTAGGCATCTGAAAGAAGTTTAGCATGGCTGGAGGGTCAGAGACCGAGGCAGAGAGTGAGTGTGGAGAGGCTGAGGAAGTCAGATTCTGGAGGACCTCTACGTTATTGGAAGGAATTCGAACTTTAATTTAAATGCAGTAAGGTGCCTCTGAACAACTGTGAGCAGGAAAGTGATCTGATCAGAATTGCAGTGAGTGAATGGCCCTCCTGGCTGCAGAGTGGACAGAGGATTGAAGGGGGGCATGCCTAGGCATAGGGAAAGATAGGAGAGAGGCATAAAGGCTTTTGAAATCTAGGTGAGAAGGAATGGTGGTAAAGCTTGTGATGGTGGGCCTGGAGGGCAGTGATGGATTCAAGACATGTTTAGGAAGTAAAGCAAGCAGAAGCCAATGAATGAGATGATGGGGAGACACAAATGTTTAGTCCACAGCAGGTGGAATAAAAATTTTCACAGCGTAGTTTTGATGATAATGTGTGAGCCAGCAGGTGGATTGGTGGAGAAGCCGGTGGAAGTGCCACTGAGGGGCGAGGAGTTCATCATGTCAGTTAAATAGTTAAGAGGCTCACCATTTGAGGAGATATAGGTGTGTGTGTGTGTGTGCGTGTGTGTGTGTATGTGTGTGTGTGTTTCACAGGGTAGTTCTAGCATTTTGACACCTGGGTACAGAGTAGGTTCTGAATTTACACATGCTGGAGGTGACCAGCATATAGACTTCTGGAATTGCTTGTCTAGTTGAGAAGCTAATAACCATCTCCTTCCTGAGAATTGGCCTTTTTTCCCATGATTCATAATCACTGGTTTCCAAGCTGCAACTTTTGTTATGTGCCACCCTAGGCCTCCTGGTCTTGGTTGATTGGACAAAGGGAAGAAACTCAATGGAGCAAAATTTGGCCTTTTCTTCTGGGAATCTGAAATTGAGACCTTTCATGTGGCTGGACCTTTCACCTATAAACTAGGGAGCTTATTTCCTACTGGGTAGGTTGGGAAACAAAGAAAGAGTGGAGAGAAGCTTGAAGGTTGTGTACAGACTAGCATGAGAAGTGGGAAGAGTCCCAATCTCCTTCCTGTCCCTTCACCCAGTTCCTTCTTCAGACCCAGCTGTCGGCCCGCTACTGGATTCCGTGAGATTCTCTTGTACCCCTTTTAGAAATTCCCACCTCTCGTCTTTTTTCCTGGCTGGCTTGAGTTGGTTTGTGCTACTTGCAATACAAGAATCAAAGAAAAACACATAACACACTAGGTTCCTGGCAAAACATATGCCTTCACACAGCCTTCTTGCCCATCCCACCGCTGAACAGAGTTCCCTGTTCATGCTCAGCTCGGTGTGCCGTTTTCCACAGATGCTTTCAGAGGTGGCGTTCAGTTAGCTCGGTGGTAGCCCTGGACAGCTATACTTCGGCCATTACTCACAGGGCGGCTTCCTTCCTTGGTGGATATCAGAAAGAAGCTGAGAAATCATTGCATCCAGTTCCCTTCTGAACCAAAGCTGCTCTGATTTGGTACTGTGCCAAGCACAGCCGTTCACCTCCGATAGAGTCAGTCCTTCAAAGAAACTTATGATTAGAATCGGGAACCCTGATAACATTTTATAACCTGCTGAGGGCAATGTTTTTCTACAAATAATGCTCATAAATATCTTAAATTTTCTGTAAATCTCTCTCCAAACCTGAGATGTTTTGGCAAGAATTACAGAGCATTTTGGGATTTTTATCACACGCTGCTCTCTGAATTTAGTAACTGAGTGAATGCCTTATGCACCAAATTCTTGCTTGTTTAAAGAAATAAAGAGCTATGTTTTCAAATTGAAGTCATTTTAAGGTTTTGCAGCTGTTAAATTGAAAAAGGAAAAAAAAAAAACAACAAAAAAAAAAAAGAAAAGAAAAAGAAAAACCACCAAGTTGAATTTGGGCTGAGTCTACATAGAAAAAAAAAAGAAAAAAAGGCAGGGAACTGAGACAATTGGCTGGTCAAATCATGACAAGACTGTAGACCAAACCTGCATTACTGGTTTGGCGATCTGGCAATGAAGTTGAAAACACATGGGTTGGAGCCTAGCTTTGCCCTTTTCCAGCCTTTGCTACCTTCTTATACTCCAGGCTTCTTTTCTGTAAAACAGGGATTGACACAATACCCACCTCAGAAGCTTTTACGAAGATTGGGCAAGATGGTACACATAAACACTGGGCATACCGATGGATATGGAAGAAACTCCCTTCATGTCAAGTAGTGGTTTGAATTTAGTGCCTGGATGAGGCAGACTGGGGGAGGGAGTGTGCATGGTAAGATGGCCCACTGTTAATGTAGCGCGCCTCTGGAACATGGTATGGGAAAATATAGGCTCGGGAACAAAATCCAGAGGGCAGCTTGTCTTTGTCTAGTCCACAATCCAAGAATGGTTTTTACATTTTTACATGTGATAATGCAGTATGAAGTTCACCTGAGCCCTGTGTTCCTGGAGAAAAGCAACTGTTAGAAAATCTCTCCATCTTTTGATTTTCCTGAGGCTGATTGTAGACAACCACTCTATCCTGGCATATTCTGAGATAAGACCTGTCTCCATTCTTCTGCAAGATTTCCTTAAAACTCAAGGATGATTTCCCTGTGTACCTCAGGTCCCCTTTCCTTTCTTTGAGACATTCCTCATTAAAAGACACTGACCCTGTTCCAACAGCCTGAAGAAAACCATCACCTTAATTGTCTCGTGCACTTTGTTGTTGTCACAGAGTTATTAAAAAGCAAAAGCAAAACAACAACAACAGTGATATACGCAAGAGGGATGGTTGCCCTCAACACCTAAAGTATTTCCTATCTGGATTTATAGAAAAAATTTGCAAACTCTTGTGTCTGGGATGAAGGCATTCTGGCCCAAAGTTCTCCATCAGCCATAGACACTCTTTCATCTGTCTGTTAAACATGTCAAATGATTCCTGTTATACTCAGATATATCATAAGATAAGAGCGGAACAATCAGAGCACGGAATGGGGAAGGAAACAAGCAATTGGGGAAATTATAGCAGATGAGGAATGGTCAAAATTGTTTGTGCAGGATGTTTCCCTCATCTTATTTAATTCTTCACAAATGAAGTCTTCTGTCTGGCTCTTTGTAAATGGAAAGCTATGCTTCTACAATTAAAACAAAAAACAAATTCTTACTACAGAATATTTTGCTGCATACCATATAGACTTTTGTGGGATACAATCGGTGATTCTCAGTGGTGACTGGAATGGGAGAACTGGTTGCTTTAAAGTAGGGGAGTCCACCAGAATCACAGGAGGAATGCTGTCATTCTAAATATTTGAATAGATTTCAACAACTTTGAGACGTTTACTTCTGAGAGTGTATCCTTAGGTTTTTGAGCTGAAAAAATACTTGAGTAACATGTTCTGGAAGGTATAACTTAGAAAGACCGAAACTGTAAGAACATTCTATGCCTTAATCCAAGGAATTAATAGTTTCATTTGTTTCCACTTAAACATATTTAATATTATTTTTTCAAATTTACATTCTTCTTTTCAAATATCCCCATATCCTGAAAACATTTTTGGCGCAGAGATAATTTTTCTCTACCTGCTCAGCTGTTGCAAGAAAATAATTTATTTGAATTTAATACCACTGTTTCCTGAAAGCACCCAGTATAGCTATCCTTTAAGCATTTAAAAATTCATTAAAATATTTACTTTGTTCTTTTTTTTTCCTGGAAATAAAAATGATTTTATAAATCCTAGAATAGGTTCTTATATGGCTGTGTTAATTTGATATATAATTGTTTCTATTTCTTGTCATTCCTTGCTACCACCCTAGGCTGGGACTGGGGAATAAATTATCTGCATCCATTAATCTTTGAAATGGTGATTAAGGTCAATGCTGAACTAGTGTGCTGTTAGAATATTAGCTCTGGAAAACAGAATAGTATCTTTTGTTATTAAGTGTGGACATTTAATTTTGAGCTACAAAATTAATGTTCTATGATATTTTGAAAGCTTTGCAGGTTCATGTAGGAACTATCTATGTTTAAAATCATTCTACTTGGACATGTCAGGTGAGGGCCCGTTAATTTTATGTAGCTGGTGCCCTAGGCAGAGACAGCTCTCTGACATTCAAAAACTATTCAAAAACATTGGTTTGCCTTCTATGATTGTAAATTGACTGGATTTTTCAAAGAAGTTTCAATTTGAATAAAAATGATTAGAGATTAACATTCAACAATGCCTGAAGGTTACAATTGCTACCCACATTTGTCATTGTTTTGAGTTTTTTTCTTAAACGTAATTCTGGTTTTAATTTAGTAAAACCTATGAGAAGAAATATGAATTAAAAACACACAGGAGCGCCTGGGTGGCTCAGTTGATTAAACATCTGCCTTTGGCTCAGGTCTTGATCCCAGGGTCCTATGATAAGAGTCCCATGTTGGGTTCCCTGCTCAGGGGGGAGCCTACTTCTCCCTCTACCCTTCCGCCCTTCTCGTGCTTTCTCTCTCTCAAATAAATAAATAAAATCTTAAGTAAAACCCCCCAAAAAACAACCACAAAAATCTTAGAAGGAAAACACACACACACACCCACACACCTGGAACAGATGGATTAAGACTCTTTAAGGCTTTTTTTTTTTTTATCAGCATAAAAAGCTCTTATTTCTTTAGTTTTTTTTTTTCTCCTACTATGTGCTAGGCATTGGACTAAATATATTCACATATATTATCTCATGTCATCCTTGTAGTAATTCTGTAAGAGAGTTACTATTCCTTCAGCTTTAGAGAAAAAAGATCTTGAAACACAATGAGGTTAAAAAACTGGCCTGAGGTCCCATAGTTCTTCCTCTAAGAGAAGGGGATGGCATTTGGCAACGGTTCTGGATTGAGTGTAAGAGTTCAAGGAATTAACCCGCTAGCCATCACCAGGGCCAGTTACCAGGGTGTTGTCCCTGGAGTAGGCCAGCACGGCGCTCTATAGAGAGTGAGGAAGATCAAGGTCCTTTTGGACTTCCTTACAACAGAGAGCAGGAGGTGATGTGCTTTGAGGCAAGACAGTGAATGAGCAGTGCTGTCCTTCCCACAAAAAAGCAAACTGTTTTGGGTCCCTTAACCAATGGGGATTGACGAGCACACAGATCCATCACTTCACACTCAAGTCCAGAGTCTATGTTGCTCTATGCCAATAGGGTAATTAGTCCAGCATGGCAGCTGCAACAGCAGGTGCCAGAAAGAGTCTACTGTCCACAGTCACGCCCCCACCCTCTCCTTTTTTAAACACGCTTGACTGTTACGTGGGATGGGGCCCTGAGACCACCACTCTGTTTACAAAATAATCATCCAAACAATCTTGAAAGGTAGGTGTTCTCTCCATTCAATAGCTCTCTCCATTCGACAGAGAAGCTTACTAATATGAAATGATTTGCCCAAGAAGGCAGAGTGGGTAGTGGCCTAGAAGGGCATCAATCCGGGCCCAACTGTCTCTGAAATCTGGGCAGTGCCCAGAACCTTACTTCCCCTTGCTTTATTGCATCTACCTGGTCATTCTACTTGGGAGACACTTTATATGAAATGGTGAAGCTGGATACTTGAATTGACTTGTTTATTTTTAGCAACAACTTTGTTATTAATTCAGTAAAAGATTTTTTAAAGATTTTAATTATTTATTTGATATATATGGAGAGAGTTAGAGAGGGAGCACAAGCATGGGGAGTAGGAAAGTGGGAAGCAGGCTTCCCGGGGCTCTATCCCAAGATCCTGGGATCATGACCTGAGCTGAAGGCAGATGCTTAACAACTGAGCCACCCAGGCATCCCTCAATAAAAGATTTTATGCAAGCCTAGTCAGCTTATGAAATAGTCATGCAGTGCTTATCATTCCTTTGGGTTTCATTAGTCTATTTTGGGTAACTAAACCCACATTTTACAGAATTTAAGGTATAGATAGTTAGGTTGGGAGTCAGCTTGGATTCAGCTTGTTTGCTGAAACTTCAAATACTATAAACTCGTACCTGGAATGTCAGAATTATATTATTTTGAGCCATTAACTTTGTGTAGCACCTACTTTGTACTACACAATGAACTCATTATCTTCTAATGATTTTTGATTCACTTGTTTGAGGTGGGGAAAGCAGAATTTATTTGGAGTTTAATATTAAGCCTGACAAATTAAATTTGCTTCTGTAATCTATTGATTTTTTTTGTTTCACTTTGTTTTGTTTTGCTCTCACATTAAAAGAGACTTATTTTTATGACCCCAGCCCATCCAAATTATATACTGTAATGGATTGTATATGAATAAATTAAGGGATCTAGATCTTTAATGATAAGCCATTATATAGCAGCAGGGGCTCTATAAATGGATATTTTACCTATTAAACAAAATGCAATTGGGAAATAAAGTACACAGTCACCCAAATAACAGCTCACGTTACCAATCATCAGTTTGGATGCAGCTACAAGATTTTCAGGTGCAATAGTAAATTAAACACTTCACCAAATATGTTAAACTGATGAAAATCTTTATCCTATGCATTTTGTTTTAATAATTTAGGAAGATGGACAATGAGAAGTTTTCTTTCTTTTATTCATAGTAGAGTGAACAGAAGAATAATTCAAAGAAAGTTTCTAGGGTTTTCCTGGGAAAATGAGGTTATAGCAGTTAGAAACATCTTTAGTAGCTTAAGGCAATAAAGTTTATTAGATTCCTCCCATGCCCCCCACAACTGGCATTCCAGTTGTAAGTGGCTACTAGTGTAGGCTTACCCTCTCAACTATGCCATCAGGGATCCAGGGACTTCCTATCTTTTTGTGCTGTTATTCTTAGCAAGTTTTTTTTCATTTTCTTTCTTTCTTTTTTTTTTTTTTTTTAAGATTTTATTTTTATTTATTTATTTATTTTATTTGAAAGAGAGATAGAGAGCAAGCACAAGTAGGCAGGGCAGAGGGAGAGGGAAACGCAGGATCCACTGAGCATGGATCCTGATATGGGGCTCAATCCCAGGACCCTGGGATCATGACCTGAGTTGAAGGCAGCCACTTAACCAACTGAGCCACCTAGGTACCCCTGTTTTTCATTTTCTTGTTTATTTGCTTCATGGGTACAAAATGGCTGCAATAGTCCCAGCCATCAGGGAAAAGGGGGAAGAATCAAGGTATCTACAGTCTTTTATCAGTCTACTTTCACATATATCTCCTACATCAGGATTATATCACAAGTCCATGTCTAGTCTCAAGGAGGCCAGGCAAGAGAGGAATAGGATTGCCACTGTTGGTATGTGCAACCATGACTAATCCTCAAGGACTAGGCAATTGATCTCTCTGAAAAGAACTGGGGTGCTATTCAGAAAAAAGAAGAGGCTGGATATTCGTTTCAACTCAGAGGCATGTTTTGGTTATAAATCTGTTGTTCTTGCCTTATTTTCATGGAAATAGTCTGGTCAAAGTTGCTACCTTACCAATAGTTTGCTCCTCCTGATAGGTGTATTTGGTTAAGTGTGAATTGTAGAGATTCAGATGTGGGAGGGATCAGTGAGGACAAGAGTGGCTGTGGAATATCTCATGAAAGAATGAAACTGAAGGGTGAGTGGAATTAAGGCAGGCAGTAGGGAAAGGAAAGAATATCCGGGAAATAAGAGGGTTTGTACAAGTAAAGGCAGAGAGGTTGGCTAGGTACTTTTCTGATTAGAGAGAAAGGAATCACCTTTTGAGATGAGTTGAGACTATCTATGTCCTGTGTGTCTCCTTATTCTGAGGTGTTGATATCTGCGACCTTGCTGACCTGGAGAGACTGTCCCTCCTAGGGCTAGCCAATTCTGAGAGATAGTAAATGACTTGGCAGCAAGCACGTGGAAACCGATTAATACAGAGACTCCCTCCCCGCAACATCCCCCCATCTCCTTTATTGAACTCTTCCACTCTGGGTCACTGTCCACCTGCCCCAATCATACTAGGACCAGGTATGAGACAACTAGAGACAGCACCACACTCCACAGCCTGGTTGAAATATTCAAACTAGTCAGTCCTAAACCTGCCTACTTAGCCTCACTCATTCCTTCCCATAGGAACACACTAAAGGCTCTTACCCACGTTTTCTGTTTGCTCTTTCTGTCTCCTAAATGATCCCAGCACTTCCCCAAGTAGGTTCCCCCTTGTTTGTGCATGCCATGTCTCCTGTTTCTAAGGATCTGTGAATAGAAACCTCCTTCATGACACTTCATTCCATATCTGTGTGTCTCACCTTACCTGATTAAAACAAGTGCCAGTGTGTTCTGCAACATTCCTTATTCAAAGGAACATTGTTTGGGCTGGGAATAGTGAGAAATACAGTCTCATATTGTAGTCTGAGAGCTCTGGCTTTGGTTTGGTGGGGAATAGGAAGCTCGTTGGGGGAAGGGAGAGACTCGGAAGTGTTCATAATTTGGCCAGAAGGACCATAGGACTCCACTGTTATTTGATGGTGGGCAGTTTCTTCTTTTAGAGATTCCTCAAGACAGGACTATGTTACCACGAAAAGTCAGTTATCTTTCAGTGTGATTTTCAGTTTGCTAATAGTGTCTGAGAAAGAACAGTGAGATTATTAAAGAGATTCAGGCTGATAAACTGCTGATGAAAACCAAGGAGTTCATTTGTAACCTTGTTTCTGAAATGACAGGTTTTGCAGCCCAAAAAAGAGAGATACCACTTTCTCAAGCTATTTGAAAGTAGAATATTCCCATGGAAACTTTCATAAGCTGAAATGGTGTAAAGGGAAGAAACAATTACTATTTTTTCCCCTCCTTCCTTCCCTCCTTCCTTCTTTCCTTTCCTTCCTTTCTTTTTAGAGAGAGGGAGAAATGGAGCATGAGCAGGGGAAGCAGCAGGCAGAGGGAGAAGCAACCTCCCTACTGTGCAGGACTGGACCCTAGGACCCTGGGATCATGACCAGAGACAAACACAGATGCTTAATTGACTGAGCCACCCACGCGTCTCGCAATTACTATTTTCTGAAAGCAAAAGTCCTCTTTGGATTTCTGTCAGCTAGAGACAACAGGTACAAAGGTAGGTCTTTTGTAAAAGAGAAATGGCGTAAAGCAAACTTTTGCATAGTGGAGAAACCTGTATTGGGAAGACAAGGAAAACTAGTCTTTTCCTTTTAAGCAGCATCTTTTCCTTCTTTTATTCTGATATGAAATTATTTCTGTTGAAATATTCATGTTAATATCCTGTTTTTAAAATTCTAGGAACCCCTTTTTGGAACTGTGGAATTAATGAACCCAAATGAGGGTTAATATTTTATTGTTGAAATAGCAGGGCAGAGCAAAAGTAATAAAACGTATGGGATTATCATATTTGTTAGCATGATTTTCCTACACAAATGATCTGTGGTTAAAATGAGAACAGAGGAATTTGTGAGGTTACCTGGCTCTGATGAGGATAAACTTTAGCAGTATTGCCACCTGGTGCCAAATTTCCAGAAAGTTCTCTTGGCAAATTGCTGTGCTTAGATAGAGGCAGGAGTGGGCCAGTTTAGAGGAGAAGCTTAGGAACACTGCTGAGAGAGTTGATGAATTGGGGTAACTATTTAACTCTTCAACTAAAGCAAATAAGATTCAGTTAAAGCCAGTTCACACATCTTTGGGAATTCTGAAGTCTGAGAACCCTTGCTGTTAAAATCCAGCAACCTGCGCTACCCCAGATCACTTCCTTTTCCAAATTATGTATGGTGCAACATGCAAAAGAAAAAGAAGGTACCTAGGAAATGACTCCCTCCTCCCATTTTATTATGTTTTAGATAAAAGCCAGAGCGCCTAATAGACTAAGACATCGAGAGAACCCAGGTAGCCATCTGAAACAACAAAACAGCTATTTTAATTCATAAAAAAAGCTTCATTGTAATAGCCTTCATTATTAGGCACTCCTTCTAAAGTCATTTAGGAGGAAAAGAACATGTCTTTCAGATATAGTAGAAAAACTGGAAGGCAAGATCTCTTTCAATTAGGTTTGGAAGGTTGTGTTTTTTGTTTGTTTGTTTGTTTATTAAACTCATTTTACAAAGGGGGTTTCAACCTGATTTTAACCACCCATTTTCTTCAAAAGTTTGAATTGCTCTTTTGCATTTTAAAATACAGTCATTGTCTGTAGCACTCTCTGTGATTAGAGGAGGACTTGAATCCCTTCTGCCACAGATCGGTGTGTAGAGGAAAGGGCAGCAAACTGGAAAAGCAGCTTGGCTCTGCCTTCCAGCAATTAGGTGACTTTGTCGTCCCCCCCCCCCCCCCCCGGCCGAGGCATCCCTCTTCTTCTCTATAATACGGTAAGTTTGGACTAGATGTTCCCTGCAGTCTCTTCCATCCCCAGTACTCTGTGATTCACAGGCTCATGACACATTGACTAGAGTCCAAGCAGGTAAGTTACAGAGAGAAGAGGGAGGGGCGTAAACTGAGCCAGTAAGGAGCCAGAGCCTGGGCTGAGGACCGCGGCTGCTGGCCAGCTGAGACCCACAGAGACTAGCATGATGACAGGGCTCATGCTACCAACTCGGCGTTTTTCAAGATGCTGCCCAGCAGCCAGTTCTCTTTCCCCTTCAATCTATTCCTGCGTTGCCCCCTTCTCTATTCTGATGGTGGAGACTGTGTTTCCTGGACCCCCCTGTCAGCCGGCTCTGCCTGGGTCCTGCCCATCGGAGGCACTGGTGGGAGATGGTACTGGGGAAGAAGGGAGAAGCCAGGGTATGTCTACCTCTGCCTCTCTGCCTTGGACAATACCTATTGCAGCAGAAATACCTCTGCAAAGATCCAGGCTTTTGTGAGGCCCACTGTGCCCCCAGCTTTCACTGGGTGACTCGATTACCTTTCTTCTCCCCTCCTTGTGCCCCCTCCCCCATCTCTGCTCCCTCCTCTCCCTCCAACCTAGGTGTGAGACTATTTCCAATCCAATCCCCCAGAAAGATTCTGGAGCACAAAACTGTTGGCAAAGAATTAGTCCCATCTTGAGGCAAGAGTTTGACCAACTATAGCTCTGTATGTAAACCACTGGATAGCTATTCAAGCCTCAGAAAATACTTCCTTGTCACAGCCATGTTGAAGCACACGTGATTGTTTTAATCACGCTGGTTGGAGTAAGGTGTGGTGAGGTCAGGGGAAGAAACCCCAAATGGTTATTCTTACAGTTCCCTGGGGAGGGGACACACACACCCAGGCAGGGTTGGTCATGAGGCAGAGGGAGAGAGGGATGTTACTGTGGTTCCTAGAAGGAGGAATGGTCAAGGCAGGGCAAATAGGCTGAGGACTGGCCAATTCGAAGAATTTCGAAGAATTTCAGTGTGTTCCTGTGGCACAGACACTGCCGCTGGTTGTCTGGTACTTGGCCCTGGGGCACTGAAGGTGGGTGTACAGTGACCTGAAGCATAAGCACCCCACAGGGGAGGTGTTTGAGGGTGTGGACTTAATCTGGGAACAGACCAGCCAGCCTCTAGCCAGGGCCTCAACGCAACACACACGCAAAACTGCATTATAGTGACCCAAACAGACTTTTCTTCAGGGAGATTTTCCTGGGATGCAGGAAGGGGTTGCTTTTTCAGAGAGTCGGGGAGAAGTGCCTGCCTAGTGATGGTGGCGGCACATCAGGCCAGGCAAAGGGAGAATCTGGGGGTGCCAGTTCGTATCCCGGGCAGAGGGTAGGGCCAGCACAGGGTCCTGGCCACACCAGGGCCCCTTCTCTTGCTTCTCCCAGCCTCTGGGGCGTGAGTGGTGCTCTGCACCCCAGGGACAGTTTCCCCAGGCTCCTTAGCCTGACGCGCGAGCACATTTCTCTGAAGGATCACTCCCAGAACATTTCCTTTAGACAGACCTTTTGTATTTCAACCGCTGAGTTGAAAATGATAAGCTTTGAGGTTATAAAAAAGGATCACAGTTTTTCTCCTTCACCCTGATTTGTTCAAAGTGCAAAAGCAAACCATAGCCCAGGAGCACTAAAAGGAGCCGCGTCTTTTTCCCTTCCTGGAAACAGCTCAGAGAAATGAAGAGACTTTATCCAAGTTATGCCGCTCGTTCGGGGACAGTCAGGACGAGGTTCCAGATCCTTTTATTGCCTTGTAAATGGCCCAATGCTCCTGCAAACCATTTGTCCCAGTATTTAACACACACAAAAATACAATTTAATACGTATCCAGGGTCGCAATTATGAAGGTTGTTAAAGCCAAACTTTTACGAGAGAGACGCTCTCCTTGCCGGGTTTCTCAGTGAGGAACGGCCGGAACAGCCGGAACGCGAATGGAGCTGCGGGCATGCGCAGACGCCGCCGCGTCAGCTCACGTGGGTGCCGTCGGCTCAGAACAGCGCCACGTCGGCCCTGTCAGTGTAGCTGCGGGGACACGCCTGACGTGGCCCCGTGGCAACTGCAAATGACTGCCCACTGGTGTCTGTTTAGTGTGGATGCTACTTTCGTCAATCATCACGTCATCCCCCCTGAGCAAGGTGTGCTGCTCGAAGAGTCCTTGAAAGAGCACATTATCAGAAGGGCATCTCCCCTCAAAGAGGAGTCGCATGGTACCTTTGTGCATGAGAATGAAATGAAAGCGCATCTGCACAAAGTCGGCCCTGATTCTGTCTTCAGGCTAGTCCAGCTCGGTACCCTGTGGAAATGTGATTTTGGCGGAGTGGAGAAGCCCAGTCGGAAAGGTGACCATCCAACAAGTCACACGATGGTCTGAGACCCGACCTTCCTCAACTACTTGCCGGTGGTGAGACCCAAATTTCCTCAAATACTCCCCGGTGGTGCGTTGAGCATGTATTTGTTGACAGCTTATTGTTTTCAGTTGTTAACAATTACCTTGATGTGAGCTATCACCAACAGTATCCTTCATACTTCTGAGAGTAAGACAAACTATTTGCAAATCTTTGGTGGCTCCCCACGGTTTATAGGCCATTCCTAAAGCTCCTTGGCTTGATGAGCAAAGCCCCAGTAACATCTAATAATGAGTTATTATTTTCTCAGAGCTTTTAGGTTTTCGCTAGTGTGGATACATCCATTCAGTAGGTATGTGTTGGGCCCCACAATGGACGAGGCGCTGTGTTGTGCAGCAGGGGAAAAGTGATTCGAGCGGGCACCCTCTTCGTCTTTATAGTGCCCACTGTCAACAGGCTTTCTCAGCCTGAACCTTTGCTCTTCCTGTTCCCTGACTGTGGTGTCCTTCCTTCATGGTCTCATCAGGAAAGGAGCTTTCAACCCTTAAAGTTTTGTGCTGTAACGTTGTCCTTGATCTCCCTCCCCTCACTACAACCATGTGTTTCTATAGTGCTGATCTTATTGTACATTGTGTTCGCCAGTGTTTACAGCTCAGAGTATTCCAAAACACTCAGTTGTAAACTCCTCATGATCAGGGGTTATAGCTCATTCTTCTTTTAACCTGGCCACCTGGCATGGTGCCTAGAAGATGTGTGGGGCTGAATAGACATTTGCTAGACTGATGGGGGCTCTGACTCCATCTTTGGCCTCCTGGTCCTGTGGTCAGCCTCCTGAATTTCTCCATATTTTTGTCCCCTCATTTATAGTGACTTATGTCTCTACTAAGTCTGAGTAAATGTCCATTTCCCATGATGTGGAACTCTTAGAATAGCTTGAACAGAAGTCAGTGGGATTTTCCTCATGTTCAATCACTCACTGAGAATCATGAGGTTATTGTACATTTGGTTTTTGATTACATTTATTTATTAATGTTTTTAGTGTTGTATTTGCTTATTCTGATAAGGAATCTTGGTTTCCGTTTCTGTTTATTTTTATTTCAAGCTTTAAGCAACAGCTTTGAGGAGAGTGAAAAGTATTTTCTTCCAAGAGAATAAAATCGATATTGTGTGGAGGATAATCTCCAAAGTATTGCTTATGTTGCTGTTCAAATGACCTACTTATTAATGTGAAACATCCTTTTCATTTCAAAAACTGTTGACTGGACCTAATTGTTTTTTGATTGCAGTGCTTGCAAATATATTAATACTAATTATCACGGAGTTTATCGTTTAAAAAGGTGGGGAATTTATTTCTGTTTAAGTCTCAAACTAAACAAAGGATATGTTTGTTCTTTTGTAGGATTTTTCCTTAAATAGCCCATAGTTGCATACTTACTTTCATACATTAATTTAATTGTGAATTACGAGAACTTCTTTACTTGCACATTTTTAGAATTTTGGGGATTGGAGCTTAAGACTAAACTCATCTCCATATATCTCTCTCTGTATTTCTGTTTATAGCATCACCTACATATCTATCTATCTCTCTATCTTTCTTTCACCCATCTGTCTAAACTTCTTTATAGAACAAGAAGCAGTAGGATATATATTTTTTAATTTTTTATTTATTTTCAGCATAACAGTATTCATTATTTTTTTATTTTTTTAAAAATTTTTTTATTTATTCATTTGATGGAAAGAGATCACAAGTAGGCTGAGAGGCAGGCAGAGAGAGAGAGGAGGAAGCAGGTTCCCCGCTGAGCAGAGAGCCCGATATGGGGCTTGATCCCAGGCCCCTGGGATCCTGACCTGAGCTGAAGGCAGAGGCTTTAACCCACTGAGCCACCCAGGTGCCCCAGTATTCATTATTTTTGCACCACACCCAGTGCTCCATGCAATCTGTGCCCTATCTAATACCTACCACCTGGTACCCCGACCTCCCACTCCCCACCCCTTCAAAACCCTCAGATTGTTTTTCAGAGTCCATAGTCTCTCATGGTTCACCTCCCCTTCCAATTTCCCCCAACTCCCTTCTCCTCTCTAACTCCCCATGTCCTCCATGCTATTTGTTATGCTCCACAAATAAGTGAAACCATATGATAATTGACTCTCTCTGCTTGACTTACTTCACTCAGCATAATCTCTTCCAGTCCCATCCATGTTGCTACAAAAGTTGGGTATTCGTCCTTTCTGATGGAGACATAATACTCCATAGTGCATATGGACCACATCTTCCTTATCCATTCGTCTGTTGAAGGGCATCTTGGTTCTTTCCACAGTTTGGCGACCGTGGCCATTGCTGCTATAAACATTGGGGTACAGATGGCCCTTCTTTTCACGACATCTGTATCTTTGGGGTAAATACCCAGGAGTGCAATGGCAGGGTCATAGGGAAGCTCTATTTTTAATTTCTTGAGGAATCTCCACACTGTTCTCCAAAGTGGCTGCACCGACTTGCATTCCCACCAACAGTGTAAGAGGGTTCCCCTTTCTCCACATCCCCTCCAACACATGTTGTTTCCTGTCTTGCTAATTTTGGCCATTCTAACTAGTGTAAGTTGATATCTCAATGTAGTTTTAATTTGAATCTCCCTGATGGCTAGTGATGATGAACATTTTTTCATGTGTCTGACAGCCATTTGTGTGTCTTCATTGGAGAAGTGTCTGTCCATATCTTCTGCCCATTTTTGATATGATTGTCTGTTTTGTGTGTGTTGAGTTTGAGGAGTTCATCATAGATTCTGGGTATCAACCTTTTGTCTGTACTGTCATTTGCAAATATCTTCTCCCATTCCGTGGGTTGCCTTTTTGTTTTCTTGACTGTTTCCTTGGCTGTGCAGAAGCTTTTGATTTTGATGAAGTCCCAAAAGTTCATCTTTGCTTTTGTTTCCTTTGCCTTTGGAGACATATCTTGAAAGAAGTTGCTGTGGCTGAGATCGAAGAGATTACTGCCTATGTTCTCCTCTAGGATTCTGATGGATTCCTGTCTCACATTGAGGTCTTTTATCCATTTTGAGTTTATCTTTGTGTACGGTGTAAGAGAATGGTCGAGTTTCATTCTTCTACATATAGCTGCTCAGTTTTCCCAGCACCATTTATTGAAGAGACTGTCTTTTTTCCACCGTATATTTTTTCCTGTTTTGTTGAAGATTATTTGACCGTAGAGTTGAGGTCCATATCTGGGCTCTCTACTCTGTTCCACTGGTCTATGTGTCTGTTTTTATGCCAGTACCATGCTGTCTTGGTGATCACAGCTTTGTAGTAAAGCTTGATATCAGGTAATGTGATGCCCCCTGTTTTATTTTTGTTTTTCAACATTTCCTTAGCGATTCGGGGTCTCTTCTGATTCCATACAAATTTTAGGATTATTTGCTCCAGCTCTTTAAAGGATCTGTACTCAAGGAACTACAGAACACTCATGAAAGAAATTGAAGAAGACACAAAAAGATGGAAGTAGGATGTATTTTGTTTATTTTTGGCTACAGTGTTTGGGTTGTGTACCTCTTAATTAATTTTGGTTTTATAGTCTAGAATTCTGCTAGAACTCATAGATGAGTTTGCTTACCCACTGTTTCTAATCTCCGGGAGCTACATAAAATGGAAAAGATGCCAAAATATTAGAGCAAATTTCTGAGCAAATTTGATTCTGTCACAAAAGAGAGAAGAGAATGAAGTTTGCAGACCAAAGACTGGTGCCCTTGAGACTGCTATTGGGCCGGGCTCTAGAATAAATTATTGAACAATGGTTACTGAACATTTAGAAAAAGAAACTTGAATCAGCAGGATTCTCAAGGATTTATGAACAATATATTTTGTTAAACAGATATTGTTTTCTAGTCTTCTAGTCCCTTTATTAAACAGGGTTCCTCATCAGATTGTTTCCTGAACAATTCCATGCCAGTCTACCTTTCCTTCTGTCATTTTTGGAACTTGGAATATCCTTCCTATGTACTCTTTTCTATTGAAAGTTTATTCATTTCTCAAGATGCAACTCTGGTGTTTTGGTGAAGTCTTCTCAAGCTCCCCTGCCCCCGCCCAGTATTGAGTGCAACTTTTTTTTTTTTTAAAGATATATTTATTTATTTTAGAGAGAGAGAGAAAAAGAGAGTGCAAGTGAGCATGAGTGGGAGGAGCAGAGGGAAAGGGAGAGAAAATCTCAAGCAGACTCTTCACTGAGTTGGGAACCTGGCACGGGCCTTGATCTCACAACCCTGAGATCATGACCTGACCTGAAATCAAGAGTTGGTTGCTTAACTGACTGAGCCATCCAGGTGCCCCTTGAGTGCAACTTCTCATAGAATCAGAGATATACATCTCTTTCCCCTTATTTCATTATGTATTTTATTTTAGTGTTTATAATGCTGTTCTATCTCTGCTTGTTGAAGACAAAACCGGCCCGACTCAGTCCATGGCTCTACTGGATGTGCCAAGGAGTGAGCTTATGTACATCATGGTTGCTTTCACCTAGAGTTCTACCACATCTTCATTTTCTTTCAGCTTCTCCTAATTGGATAAAATTAGCTGTTAAGTTACTCTTGCTCTTTCATTCTCCTGTCTTCAAAGGAGTGGTACTGTGACAGCAAGCAGGTCCAACCTTTGTGAGAATTTCTTTTCTTTTTCTTTCTTTTTTTTTTTTTTTTAAGATTTTATTTATTTAGGGGATGCCTGGGTGGCTCAGTCTGTTAAGCGTCTGCCTTCGGCTCAGGTCATGATCTCAGGGTCCTGCGATTGAGCCCTGCATCGGGTTCCCTGTTCGGGAGGGAGTCTGCTTTTTCCTTTCCCTTTGCCCCTCTCTGCTCATGCTGTCTCTCTCTCAAATGAATAAATAAAATCTTTCTTAAAAGATTTTTAAAAAAGAAGAATAAAAAGATTTTTTAAAAAGGATTTTAAAAATTTAAAAAATTAAAAATAATTTTTTTAAAAGAATTTTCTTTATTCACTTGAGAGAGAGAAAGAGAGAGAGAAAATGAGCAGTGGGGAGAGGGAGAAGCAGGCGCCCCACTGAGCAGGGGACGTGACGTGAGACTCTGTCCCAGGATCCTGTGATCATGACCTGAGCCAATGGCAGACCCTTAACCGACTGAGACACCCAGGTGCCCCAAGAATTTCTGTTATTAAGCAGAACATAATTTCCATCTTTTATATCTTGTCTCTGTGCCAGAATTGTGATTTACACCATGGACACAAACATTCTGTCTGTATGGCTGGGAAGCTTGCTGCTTTCTGCTATTGCTGTATATACCAATGGTACATCTTCTGGTTTAGATAAATCTTCTTACATTCAGGGCCATTTTTTGCTCCTCTTTAAGAAAAAGCCTGTTTCTCTTAATCCAAATCAAGAATACCATTCATTCATTTATGCATTCAATAAATATTTGTTGAGTCCTAGTGTGTGTGCAAGGTACAGTGACAGAAAAATAAGTAAAATACTTTCTGTTTTCCAGGAGCTATGACCTCTCAGCAAGATAGATACACAAAAGGAGCATTTCCAGTATAGTGTTCTAAGTGCCAAGGAGAGGCACAAACCTCATGGGAATGCTTAGGGGCAGTTCTGACCCTGCTTGGTTGGTAGGGTGAGATAAGAGAAGGGTCCCAGAAGTTGTGATATTCAAGCTAAGCTTAGAGACCTGACTAGATATTAGCCCTGAGTAGGAATTAGTGATGTAAAAGTGGAGGGTGAGGCACGGGGATCAGGAAAAGGTCTTCTGGACAGAGGGAAAGCCATGAGCAAAGGCATTGGGGTAGAAGATACGGTCTGGGAAATACAAGCCATTTGGTGTTGTTAGAAAATGAAGTTCAAGACAGGGAGTATCTGGTGATGAGGCTAGAGAGTCAGTCTAAGGTCAGATCTTGAAGAGTCTTGAAACTCAACCAGGGAACTTGGCAGGTTTCTTGTCCTAAGTTCTACTCCAGTAAGTCACAGTAGCAGCCTATGATTACATTTCCTTCATTGGGTTGAAAATGTAAGTTTTCTTTGTTTATGTTCCACAGATAGATATGGCTGGAGCTAGTTTGTATTGACTATTGAATTTCTAAGAATTTTGTAAGTTGATTTTTAAACATAGTATAAAAAGTTAAATTACATAAACATGTATTAATTGGATTAAATTAAATACAGAGATAATAAAGATTCAAAAACATACCACTTTTCAATTATTGTACTATATTTTTTACTCTACTGCACTGTACAGTATCTGTACTCTCAAGGCTATGTCTATTATTCTGTATAGTAGAAATATGAATTCTAAGGCTGTGTCTATTTTTCCTGTAAGGTAGTAATATGATTTAATGGTGTGCTACAACTGCCCATCTCTTCCCAACTCTGTTTATTACATCAGGTTAGTAGCTTGAAGTTGGCTGTGCTGGGAATATTTACACTCATGGAAATCAGCAAATGCTAAGTCAGGCATTGGCTTATTGTTTTATTGGCTAACTAGTCTTAAAAAAGTGGTAGAGCAGATGTAAATGATGCACATTAAACATAAAAGTGTATGTATCTGTAGTCATTACATTAGGAGTAGTGTAAAAAATGGTAAAATATCCTTCCAGTATTTGAAAACTATTTTCCAATTCATCAAGGAAATTGTTCACCTCATTGACAAATGAGTAAAGTTCCAGCATATGTCTTTGTTGTTTTGCCTTTGTCCTTATCTGCCAGTGTAAATGAAAACATCAACCAAAATTTATTTCAGGATTATGTCCATTTGTCATTTGCAACCACAGGTTGAATATAGATACAAGAGTTTAGCAAAAATCAACAGAAACATTTTGTCAGAGTCAATTTGCTAGATGGAATTTACAATAATAAGTATCATGTATTTTATCATTATTTGTAAATTGTGAGCTATACGTATTTTGTGTAAGTAAAATTTATAATATGAGTACATAGGAAATACACATTTTTTTCCCTCAAAGAGCTGATTTTTAAACAATTTCCAATACACAGGCCAAAACCTATGTGTAACTCCATTGTTGCTTGTATTTTCTTGTTGATTCCTGATTTCTCTCCCACAGTTATTATTTTTTTTCCTGCAAAGAAATTCCCATTATTTTTGGTTTTACAAAGATTATTTTCTCTCCTACCTTTTAGTTTTTGTCACTCTTAATCACATTGGCAACTCTCTGAGAAAACATGTCTTTTTTCTCATTTTTGTGATGCAGCATGTTTTTTGCCCATTGTTCCATGACCAGGTCCAGAAAGAGGAAATCTATTTTGCACCCTCTAGCCCCCCATGTAGCTGCCTGTTCATTCCCATTTTTCCTTTGTCATGCAAATTCCCAACTCTCAACTGTAATTTGAAATATATTAACTCCACTTAGATTTGCAAGTCCTTCAAGGACTTCATGGTCCTGAGAGATTTCCTAAGCCTTCCATGACAGAATTAGGAATTTCTCCGTGGATCTGTAGAAGCCAAGGGAGGGTCACTGCCATGGCCTTCATATTTTCCATAGGAGGCGCTGCCAGTGGGGGAATGTGTCAGGTTTGTGAGAACCAAGTCTCTGTCATTCCAAAAAAGCTGTTATTGAGGATGGAGTGCTTCTTACTACAAACCAAGAAACAGGTTTCTTAGAGCTTCTAGTACCAGTTTTGTCGTAGAATGCATACATCATTGATTCTTCTCCAGAGATCTACACCCTGGAGATGCAGCTTCTGTCTTTTCTTGGTTATTTTATATCTCATATTAGATGTCTCTTCCTCCAAGAAGTCTTCCCTGAGGGGTCTTTTCTGATAGGTGGTGCTCCCAAGGTCCTTCTGCAGCACTTGTGTTCCAAATGATGTGCTGGACGTGCAAGGTAACCACACACCTTGGGAACTATCTCCCACACTGCTCGTGAGGAGCAAAATGGGCCCTTTCTCTCTGACTTTATTTCTAGCTTCTAGCATAATACCTCGTTAACAGTAGGACCTCCATATGCATACACACAATGAAGTAATGAGTGAATAAATGAATGGTTTTAGGAGGTCTGGATGAGACTCCTGTTGATACAAAGACCAAGAAGACAAATGTTCTGCTAGCTAACATATTCAATGGTGAAACAATGATCTATACAAGAAATGCACCCATTCCAAAAGCATTAGAATGGTGGGCACACAGTGATCACTGGCTTACTGCAATTTTGAAAGTTCACTGGACAAATGCTGTCATTCGTCTGGTGAAATTTCAAAATTGCGGTAAGCCAGTGATCACTGTGTGCCCACCATTCTAATGGTGTCAGGTCCTCCCACTTTCAGGGTCGGGAATATTCCTGGGTTAGCCTTGGGTTATCCTCTCCTGGTGTGGCTCCCAGTTCACTGTTCTCTATAGCTCCTGACTTCCCCCTCAGAAATGTCTCTCCTTTTCCATAAATCTGTTGGCCACATCTGAAAATGGAATGGAAATATATCCTGAGTAGACTTTTAGCCTTCTTCCTGCCCCAAGAAAGTTGGGGACCCAAGGACCCTTTCATAATGTGAGTTGGGTCAGTCTCTTCATGCTCAGGCTAGCAATGCTTCCACCAACAGAGATTTTTTTATAAACTTAAGGGTTTTTCTGTATATTTGATTTGAGTTCACACTCTACCAAAGGCCACACCAGCACTTCTTTTTAAGGGAGGTTTTCTTTTCTAGACTTAATTATTCCTAATCTGGGCATAACTGGTTGCCGTGGGACCATCTTCTAAGCTTTAGAGAAGCATTGTGTGTGTGAGTGTGTGTGTGTAGGTGCGTGTGCATGTGTGTGCACACATGCATCTGAGAAGATACTTTATTTATTCCAGAGGTTTTAAGGAAGGGTGTGCAACCCACCTCTTGACTTGATCTTTGCCTGAGGGCATGTCTTCCTGCAGTGCCCCAGATCTTTGCTTTCAGGATTCATCTTAATTTGAGAACCTTTTACTGCTTGGAGAGACTGGATATGAGAAACCACTTTATTTTCAGAAAGGCAGGTCCTGCATTTGTGGATTATGTTCCCTCAGTTGTGTTTGCAAATTTGCTAGTTCTCCCTTGTGTTCCTCTCTCTCTCATGGTACCCTGTCAGAAAGAGCTAAAAGCAACCAGCTGATGTTTTCAACATTCAGGCTACAGAACTCCTTGGACAAGTTCAAAGTTTATTAGATACATTTCCTATCTTTGACTTTAACTTTATTAGATACATTTCCTATCTTCGACGTTACAGTAGAGGACAGTTTAGCCGAACATTTCAAGTCTGCATAATACAGGCCACCATTCTGCAACCTCCTCCTAGTTTTCTTAATAGCTCTCTAGCTTTTTTATACCAACTTTTTTGGTGTTTTCCCCAGCCTCCCTATGTCCTCTGGTTCCAAAGCTACTGCCTCATAATTTAGGTTTTTGTTACAGCAGCGCCCACTTCTAGGCATCAGTTTCTGTATCATGTGGCTGTTGTCGCACAACAAACCACCCCCAAACATGTTGACTTAAAGAGCAATTATTTATTCAGTTTTAATAATAAATGGCTCTGATGGGTATGGCAAAGGGAATGGATACAAGGGTGGGGGGATGTAGGTTAATATAATATACCCCAGGACTAAGGCTTTTTACACTGGAATTATGGAGAAAACATTTTTATCATTTGGATAATGATGTTATTTTCTCTTCACACATTAAAAAAAATGCTTTGAGAAATGTGCATTGTTTTCTTTCTAAAAAAAATCAATGGCAGGTTTTTGAGTCTGCAAAAATCAGTAAATAAAGAGAACCAGGGCTTAAAAGTTGTTAATCCAAGTTTGAAGCAATCGAGGTTTCTACAAACTCTCACTTCAAAGGGTAAGAGAACTAAGTGGGGCAGCTTGATGGAGGAAATTCTTGTCTTTATTGGCAAAATTCACTCTAGAAACCAGTGTGTTTTCTGTCATCCAAGGCTCATGGAAGGAATATAGAGCTTTGAAGTCAGTTGAACTAAAATCTTTGGGGAAATTACTGAGTAAGGCAGAGGCTGAGAAGACAGAAACTGGACATGGTGGGAAAAGTTGCAGATACTTATAACCTTATGACCTCGGGTCCGGGGAGTGAAGGGATGCAAGTTCGGGGCTCGGCCCTTCAGGGCTTTGTGGGAAAAAAAAAGGAAAAGAAGAGAAAGGGCCAGAGCTCCTAATGGCAGGAAGGGTTACAAATATAACCTTTATGCCAAATTCAATTTTTTTTTAAATTAAAATTTTTTTATTTATTTGATAGAGAATGAGATAGAGAGACACAGAGAGAGGAGGGTCAGAGGGAGAAGCAGACTCCCCACCAAGCAGGGACCTCCATGTAGGACTCAATCCCGGAACTGTAGGATCATGACCTTAGTCAAAGGCAGTTGCTTAATCCACTGGTCCAACCAGGCTCCCCAAATTCAAATTTTAAAACTCTTGCTCTGTATATTACTTTTATAAATATAGTAATTAGCTCATATTTCCCTACTATGAAAGGTTATTACCAAAATGTTACCGGAAAACACGTGTTCCACTCTTTGTAATGTAGGGAACTGCCAGGGGAGGCAGGACTCCCTCAGGGGTTCACAGAATGGAAGCTGATTTCTCCCTCCTCAGTGTCAGGTGGGTGGAAGGACGGCAATGCTCCGGGCAGGCAGGCATTTGGGGACCTGGGCTCCTTCTGTCCTGCATCTCCACCCTGTCATAGCGGAGGATAGTGAAAAAGAATGAGGTGGTCTTAAAATGGTCACAGATCCTTGGCGATCTTTTTTTTTTTTTTTTAAATTAGCATATAATCTGTTATTTGCTTCAGGGGTATAGGTCTGTGAATCATCAGTCTTACACAATTCACAGCATTCACCATAACATGTACCCTCCCCAATGTCCATAACCCAGCCACTGTATCTCTCCCCACCCTCAGTTTGTTTCCTGAGATTTAGAGTCTCTTATGGTTTGTCTCCCTCCCCAGTCCCATCTTGCTTCATTTTTTCCCTTCCTTCCCCACATGACCCCCTGTTCTGCCTCTCAAATTCCTCATATAAGAGAGATCATATGATAATTATCTTTCTCTGATTGAATTATTTCACTTACCATAATACCCTCTAGTTCCACCCATACCAATTGCAAATGGTAAGATTTCATTTTTGATGGCTGGATAGTATTCCACCACACCACATCTTATTTATCCATTCATCTATTGATGGACTTCTAGGTTCTTTCCACAGTTTGGCTATTGTGGACATTGCTGCTATAAACATTCGGGTGCACATGCCCCTTCTGATCACTACATTTGTATCTTTAGTGTAAATATCCAGTAGTGCGATTGCTTGGTCATAGGTTAGCTCTATTTTCAACTTCCTGAGGAACCTCCATGCTGTTTTCCAGAGTGGCTGCACCAGCTGGCATTTCCACCAACAGTATAGAAGGGTTCCCCTTTCTCCACATCCTTGCCAACACCTGTCGTTTCCTGACTTGTCAATTGTAGCCATTCTGAGTGGTGTGAGATAGTATCTCACTGTGGTTTTGATTTGTATTTCCCTGATACCGAGTGATGTGGAGCACTTTCTCATGTGTCTGTTGGCCATTTGGATGTCTTCTTTGCAGAAATGTGTGTTCATGTCTTCTGCCCATTTCTTGATTGGATTCTTTATTCTTTGGGTGTTGAATTTGATAAGCTCTTTATAGATTTTGGATACTAGCCCTATATCTGATAGGTCATTTTCAAATATCTTCTCCCATTCTGTCAGTTACCTTTTGGTTTTGTTGACTGTTTCCTTTGCTATGCAAAAGCTTTTGATCTTGATGAAGTCCCAATAGTTCATTTTTGCCCTGGCTTCTCTTGCCTTTGGCGATGTTTTTTTTTTTCTTTTAAAATCTTCTAATTTTTTTATAAACATATAATGTATTTTTATCCCCAGTGGGTACAGGTCTGTGAATCGCCAGGTTTATACACTTCACAGCACTCACCATGGCACATATCCTCTCCAATGTCCATAACCCCACCCCGCTCTCCCAACCCCCCTCCTCCCAGAAACCCTCAGTTTGTTTTGTGAGATTAAGAGTCACTTATGGTTTGTCTCCCTCCCAATCCCATCTTGTTTCATTTTTTCTTTTCGTACCCCCCAAACCCCCTATGTTGCATCTCTGCTTCCTCATATCAGGGAGATCATATGGTAGTTGTCTTTCTCCAATTGACTTATTTCGCTAAGCATAATACCCTCTAGTTCCATCCACATTGTCACAAATGCAAGATTTCATTTCTTTTGATTGCTGCATCTTTGGCGATGTTTCTAGGAAGAAGTTGCTGTGGCTGAGGTCGAAGAGGTTGCTGCCTGTGTTCTCCTCAAGGATTCTGATGGATTCCTGTCTCACACTGAGGTCTTTCATCCATTTTGAGTCTATTTTTGTGTGTGGTATAAGGAAATGGTCCAGTTTCATTCTTATGCAAGTGGCTGTCTGATTTTCCCAATACCATTTGTTGAAGAGACTGTCTTTTTTCCGTTGGACATTCTTTCCTGCTTTGTCGAAGATGAGTTGACCATAGAGTTGAGGGTCCGTTTCTGGGCTCTCTGTTCTGTTCCATTGATCTATGTGTCTGTTTTTGTGCCAGTACCATACTGTCTTGATGATGACAGCTTTGTAATGAAGCTTGAAGTCTGGAATTATGATGCGGCCAACTTTGGTTTTCTTTTCCAACATTCCTCTGGGTATTCGGGGTCTTTTCTTGTTCCATATAAATTTTAGGATTATGTGTTCTCTTTCTTTGAGAAAATTGATGGTATTTTGATAGGGATTGCATTAAATGTGTAATTTGCTTTAGGTAGCCTAGACATTTTCACAGTATTTGTTCTTCCAATCCATGAGCATGGAACATTTTTCCATTTCTTTGTGTCTCCCTCCATTTCTCTCATGGGTACTTCATAGTTTTCTGAGTAGAGATTCTTTCCCTCTTTGGTTAGGTTTATTCCTAGGTATCCTATGGTTTTGGGTGAAGTTGTAAATGGGATCAACTCCTTAATTTTTCTTTCTTCTGCCTTGCTGTTGGTGTATAGAAATGTAACTGATTTCTGTTCGGCAGACTTTTTATGTGCACACAATTCAGATGTGCTCCAAGCGGTGGCACTTTATTTCCTTGCTGTGAAGTGTGGATGTACTTAGGAACTTGCCTCTAATGAGCAGAGGAAAAGGGCAGTGAGAGCTTGTGACTCCATGGACAAGATCCTAAAGACACGGCAGCTGCCAGCTTGCATGTTCCTCGACTGCTCACTTCGGGGGAAGCCAGCTGCCACATCACAGAGACACTCAGGCAACCTTGTGGAGAGAGAGGCTCATGTGGTGAGGAGCTGAGGCCTTTTGCCAACAGCCAGCCAGGAGCCAACAGCCCCATCAGGGGGCAGTGTGGGAAGTGGCACTTCCAGATCCAGTCAGTGGTGAAATGACACGTTGTACCTGTGGGTGCTGTGACTGCAATCTCATGAGGGACACCGAGCCACAAACCCCCAGGAAAACCACTCCTGGATCCCTGAGCCTCAGACACTGTGCAAGATAATAAATGTGTGCTGCTTCCAGCTGCTGAAGCTCAGGGTGATTTGTTACACAGAGATAAACAATTAATACAGAGAGCGAAGACTCATGCTTACAAGGGTTATGTACTCGGGGCCTGCATGAAGCATAAACTACTTTCTTGCCCGATCCTCCTGCTCAAGCTCACTCACACGGTCACTTGAACACCAGACCATAAGGGAGGCTGGGGCTCATAGCCTCACAGTGTGCCCTGGAGGAAAAACTCCGATGAACAGCTGGTGGGTCTCCGTCACGTTCAGTGAATTCATATTTGGGAATGGTTGGACCACAGGGAGCTGGAGGCTGTTCTTCCAAATTCATAGAGAATTTTTAGAGGAAATAAGTAAAGCCTTTGAAATAGTATTTAACATGTGTTTTAATATTTAATGTTTAATAATAATAACATTAGTATTTAATAAGTCCCTCTTACAGACTGATGCCAAGTATGTCTGGAGTCACTCAGGAAAATGTGAGGAGGCTTTGGTTTGTCTGATTTATGACTGTGGTCCTAATAATGATAAAGAACAGCAGTACTAGCAACATCGTGAGTGTCAGTTAATGTTACTGAACACCCAGGCATCATGTGAAGCCTTTTGTGAACCACCACCACAACAGAATGAGGTCGGTGGGACTATCTCTTTTTTCCAGGTGGGGAAAGAGAGACACAGAGAGCCCAGGCCACCCGCTCAGCCATGCAGAGACATCTGGGTAGGCTGCAGGCCCAGCCCTCTCACCTGTGTGTGGTTTCCCAGAGTGCAGATGTTTGACTTCTACTCAGGACACTGATGGATGTACTGGATTTGGCCCAGAGAGTCTGCAGCGGCTGGTGTAGGAGCGGCGCTGACCAGTGTGGCCTCTGTGCTGGGGACTAGCCTGAGGGTGCTGGATGCTTCAAGCATAGAGATCACCCTGGTAGCAGACAGGAAGACATCACCCAGAGGAATAAACCTGCAGCTGGACAGCTTCATGTTTTATTTTCTTCTGTATAGCTCTAGGTAGTCTATCTCTGAGCCTCAGTTTCTTCTTCTTTATGTCAGCAATGAAAATTCCTACACATGGGCTTGTTGGAAGGCTTGAATGACATCATAGCTGCAAAAATATCTGGACTGTTTCCTGGTAAGATTACACTTTATTTTTTATATATTTTTGAGTACTTCTATTACCAGTGCCATTATTTTCTGGAGACTAGAGGCCATAAGTGATTAATCATTATATCCTTTGTGCCTAGTACAGTGTCTGACAAAAGCAATTGCATCATACATCTCTGTTAAAGGCACAGGTGACAAGCTATGGAAGCATTTCTTCGTCCTCCTTCTTGGGAACGGGGAACTCAAGTTAGAGATGTACAGGCTCATAATCACCTCTTCCCTTTGGGTGCTGCTCATGAGTTTGCAAAATGCTTTTACACGCAGGATCTCAGGCCAGTTTCACATCAGGACATTGCCACTGCACACTCCTGGGGCAGTGGGGGACAACCCTTATTAAAGTACTTTGTCCAATTTAGGATTGAAGAAAATCTAACGGACTCAGAGAGGGCCCAGAGGAGCGCAATAAAAATTGATTAAACAGACCTTCTGAAGAAAGGTTAAGAGAATTGGGATTATTTCAGCTAGAGCTGTCGGTGGGGGGAATAATAAATCAAAAACAAAAGACTATCTTGCAAAACTTAGTGGTTATTGTGGGCTATTCCACTGAGAATGGCAGAGAAGGAATTTTGATGATTTTCCTGTTCGACATTAACGAGCTGCTTCTCTTACTTCTCTGCCCGCGGGACTGTAGCAGCCATTGGCTCTCTGAAAATTGTTTATTGCATTAGGACACTCTCTCAGGAGTGTTGTGGTCCCCTCAGGTCCTGTGAGGTCACTGGGGCAGGACAGAGAGGGGACGTTTTAACTAAGTAAATTGTTAGATTATATTCATCTCCTGACTTGCTAAGTCCAAGGGAGAAGACCATGAACCCAATTAGCCAGAGCCTCCAAAGGCATTTAAAGACACTTTGCCTCTCTTCTTTGCTGACCTCTCAAGACTTCCAGGACTGATTCATGTAAATCTGTGGTATTTTATAACACCTGCACAAATGTATTCGTTTTACTTTTCTTCAATTATCTTATAATATTTCTGGATAGAGGAATTTTTCCTAAAGCTGGGGCATGGAAATGGGTGTTTGCGCTGCCATGAGGACTCTACTTCTCCTTGCCTAAGCCTGGAAGTTAATTTACATTACCTATACCCAGCTTAATAACATAGCAGATGTTTACTGAGTGCATTCTATGTGCCAGGCATTATATTAGGCCCTGGGAATACAATGGTGAATTGTATCTATGTGGTCCTTGTCAACATAGGGCCCACATTCAGGCCAGTAGGTGGTATACATACAAATTAAGAGGCAAATGCAATATAACAGGACATGGGCTATGAGACTGTGTGGGAAACAAGCTGATTCCTGAGCTGGGGGGTTAGGGAAAGCTTTCTGGAGAATATGATGCCTAAGTGATCCATGAAAGGTGTGTGAGCATTATCAATTGTCATCAATTTCTTCTTTTGTCACATTGCCAGTTTAGGTGTCTCTTCTTTTGGAAATAGATGTCATGACCTAATCCATCCAGTCACTCCTCTCCTCTCTTCTTCATTCATTATTTTTCATTTTATTTTTAAATCATTATCTCCATCATCTGACCACCATCTGCATGGTTTAGGGGTGAGGAAAGTCTCCAGGTGTAGTTAACCTAGGTTAATTTCAATGATTGTATGCTAAGAGTTAATGCTCTCTAAAAGCAGTGTGTTAGTAAAGCATTCAGGCAGCTCATATGTTAATGGACTTCTGATCAGGAGGTTCGTATGGGAGAGAACCTATATTTTCTTGGACCAGAGAGCCAATAGCCACCTACAGAGAGAACCTAGGCCTTTTCTTTGGCATTGGTGCACCGTTATGGTTTTTATTAATTATGTTTTGCTTACTAATAATCTGATTGAAGCCTCACTGTAATGACATAATATTTTGGAATTAAATTCAAACTTCTCAAAGTTAAATAATCAATTACATGTAGCTTTGTAGTGAATATACCAAGGGGTGAGTGTCCAGCTTAGGATGGTTTCCCTTTCCTTGGGATGATGTCCGCTCACAGTGGATGGCCTCCAGAAGTCTCCAGTGGTACTTCTACCCTGGCTACAGCTAACAGATTCAGGGCTCAGTACCTGGTCCAAGTTGGGCTGATCCTGTCCTATCTCAGGGATTTTTGAGTTGGGACAGAAGAGAATGTGAATCAGTCTCTCAAGGTGGCAGTCACTGCAGGATACCAGTCTGAGGGCAAAAAGGAGGATGGGTAGGGCGTGGGCAAGCATTTTAAGGACATGTATGCCTCTGGCTCTCAGAGTTTCCAAGGCCCTATTATTTCTGTGTCTGTCCTGTGGTTTGTTATGTGACCTAGGTCAGTATTCTTTTGATAAATTCCTTGTGTTCTGCCTAAGCTACATCAAGGTGGGATTTTGTCTCATGCAACTAAGAGCCTTGGTGAAGACCAGTACACAGTATAGATAGTTAGAAGCCTGCTGAACTGCCACCAGGTGGCACAGAGTCATTGGACAGAGCCTGAGGCTCACCCATCTCCTGCTTTGTGGGCTGGCTCATCAAGAAGTCTCTTGAGGCACGGAGTCTTAGACCACACATTTGGCTCAGCTACCAAGGTCCTATCCTGTACCCACACTTGCAGCCTTAAGACCAATAGCAGGCAGCACACTCCCAGCCCATCAACTCCCATGACTGTTTCCAGGGGCTCTGACTGGGAAGTACTATGTGGTAATCAACCACCCAGGTTTTCCAGCAGTTCAAGCTTGGGACTGATCCCAGCTCTGCTGTTTAGGGGCAGCTGTGTGGCCTTGGTGCTAATTTCTCACTCCTCTCAGCTTTGGTTTTCTCATCCTTGAAATAGCAGCCTCACTGGGTGTTGTTTGGATTAAAGAAAACTTTACATATAGAGTCCTGGGCTGAGCACCTGGCACATATCACCCCCTCAATAAATATTAGCAATTATCTAATGCAAACCAAGTCTACATGTAGGGGAGAAATGTGCTTGTTCACCTAACTGGTACAAGACAGTGGATGAAGTCAGCTTTTCAGACACACAGTGTTACTCCAATGCTGGTATAAAAGAATGCTTTGATGGTGCTCTAATGCTTCTGAAGAAACCAGAACAAGAGAAGGGCACGTGATCGTACTGCCCCTTTTGACATATTCCCACAGCCTTGCTCTCCCCTTGGGAAAACTGCAGAAAACCTTCTGAAACTGAGCGGTGGCCTTGCTATATTATGCCTCACTTCAGCCAGGAAATCCACAGACCCTCTCCAGGGGGTTTAATTACCCAAACTATCCAAAGGAACTAATTATAACAAACCAAGTTGGCCCTGCAGTTGCACTTATACTCAGCAAAAAAAGGTCATAAAATTTTTCCTGCTCCTGTTTGTTTTTTCACAGTTTGAGGTAAAGATGACTGATCATAAGAAGAGTTTAAGGTCAACCAGTTGTTTTTCCTGGTACTCCTTGTTTGACTGCTGTGAAGCCTCTCCTTCTCCTATGCCCCCAAATTCCTAATTCCTGCTACCCAGTTTTCTGAGCTATTTGAAGCACTGTAATTGTTGAGAGTGGCCACAGAGTCAGACATATTTGAATTTCAACCCCAGCTCTAATGTGGTGGTAATAATACTACTTCCTCTTCCCCATATGAATATAAAATAAGGGCTCAATAAATGAGAATTATTAGTCATTATTATTATTGAAACCAATTTCTTCAATTAAAACACCAAAGGAATGACTCTTGAAATGTGGTCTGAAGATAACTTTCATCAGAATCACCTGGAGTTCTTACTGAAAATGTAGACCCCTGGCTCACTCCAAAGTCACTCATCTCTGAGGGTGGGATCCAGGAAGCGTCATTTTTTAACGAGCTCCCCAGATAATTCTCATGCATGCTGAGTTCTTAGAGTCACTGAGGTTATGCTTAAAGGTGTCAGAGGGGCAGCCAATGTGTCATCCTTCTCAGTAGTATTTATATTTTGGCCTGACTTCCAACAGTGGGATGAGAGCATTTGGGACCATGTCCTAGGCATTGATAAACAGGAGCAGAAAGGTTCTTATGAGCTCTAGGGACAGTGTGTCCCTTGAAGTCACACAGAGCCCCCATTTAAGGTTGACCCCATAGGTCATTCTGCTCTTGTTTGAGCCCCGAGCCTCTCAGTGGTACTCAGCTGTGGCTGGGCCCGTGGGCATTTGGGAATGTGTGCGGCTGCTGTTTTGGTCACCAAAATGACCACAGTGAAGTTCACAGATGCAAATGTTCTGCAGTGCATAAGATAGTTTGCACAAGGAACAGTGTGCTGTCTCATGTGACACGATGTCCCTGCTGAAGGCCACGGACAAAGGAAGGTGAATGGGGCAGTTTTCCACTAGTACTCACCTGTGACTACAGAGCACCTGGAAGTACAAGACTGGTGAAAGATGCGAGACTTTGGTCTTTGGTGCTCTGTCAGGCCCATTCTGCTCCTGCACAAAGAAGCCTCCCGCCCCTCTTTGCCCGGACACTTTCCACCTGCCGGTAATGCTTCCTTCTGGACTCTAAAATGTGTGGCAATCACTGAAATGTCTATTGATCAGAGGCAGAGTGGCCATAAAGCTAATGAAGCTTGAGCTTTAGAGCTCTCCTCTTGGACAAACCCCTCTCTCTGAGTGCTGGATGGTCTAGAGTGGGGAGGAAAAGGCAGGTTGCCATCAGGAAAATTCTGTCTGTATAAGCATTTCTGGTCAGTTGCCAGAACAGTACAAAGAACTGCTATAGGCCCGTCACCCAGATTTTCCATCTGATAATATTTTATCACATTTGCTCTGTTGCTCTATGTTCTTGATCAGGAATTAGGTGTGTGCAATGTTATTAGGGCTTGGTCTCTTCCAGGCTGGAAGACTTCCCGGTTTTTTCCCTGTCTTCCACATCCTTGATGACTTTAATGAATGCAGTCATTTCATTTTGGAGAATGACACTCAAGCATCTGATGTTCCTCATAACCAGACTCAGGTCATGCGTTCTTGATAGGCATGCGACAGAAAGAGCCCCTTCTCAGGGTCTCATACCAGGGTTCTGGACCTGTTCCACCAGTGATGATGTGAACCTTGATCAGCTGGTCCTATTGGTGTCTGTCATGTCTCTTCATTGCTTTTACCTCTGTACTTAATTTGAATTTTGTGGGATCATACCAATATTATTTCACTTCTATGACGGCTGCCAAATGGTGATTCCCCATTTCCATCAGCCTACTTATGTTATTAGTTGCCATTCTAAAGCAGAACTTTAGAGTATGTGTGTGTGTGTGTGTGTGTGTGTATTTTTTTCCCTTGGCATATTAATGTTCTGTGGAAAAACAGAACATAGGTAGATAGATAGATAATATATAGAGCTAGCTAGTTAGCAGCCTCTCTCTTTCTTTCTTTTTCTCTCCCTTATCCCTCTCAATTTGTTATGAGGTACCAGCTCATGTGATTATGGAGGCTGAGGAGTCACACAATCTGCCATCTGTGAGCCAGAGACACAGGAAAGCTGGGGGGTATAGCTGGGAGGCCTGAGACCCAGGAGAGCTGATGGTATAGATTCATGTCCAAGTCTGAAGGCATGAGACCCAGGAGGGCCAAAGAGGGCAGGACAAGTTTACTGTTCCAGCTCAAGCAATTAGGCAGAGAGAGGGTGAATCCAAGCTTCCTCTGTTGCTTTGAGACCCTCAGTGAATGGGGTGATGCCCGCCTGCACTGGGGAGGAGGGGATCTGCTTTACTCACTCCATCAATTCGAATGCTATTATCTTCCCCAAACATTCACAGACATACATACCCAGAAATAACATTTATTGGGGCATTCAGTGATCCAGTCAGATTGCTACATGAAATTAACCACTACCGATGGATTCCTATTTTATTTAGTGGTTTGTAATTTCTTACTTTCATTATTTATTGATGCTCAAATATTCCAGAAATTGAACAATGGGTGCCTCTTTGTGACATGTTTCTTTCATTCATTGACTTTTTCTTATTTTCTTACTTTGTGGGATAAATTAAGATGTTCCAGGCTTATCCTATACTTTCTGTGCCCCAGCCCAGAAATGAGCCAGGGAGACTCTTATTCCCAAACTCTTACCAAGTGGCATCTATAAAGGACAAGTATATGTTAAAAATTCATTTGTTTCTGAATTTGAGTCATAAGTATATTAACAAATGTTAAAAACTGGAAACAAAATGCGTATCTGAAAGGAATATATAAAGACGGGACGATAGTGCAGAGAAAAGTCTTACAGCCCTTGTTTCTTTCTTCTCAGATGATACCCTCAGCTGACAAATATGTACTTCCCAGCACTGAATCTATCCTGAGTTATCTTTTGGTGTTAATTTGCATCTAGTCACTGGGTTTCCTTCTTTCTCTGGTTTGGGTTTGATGGCCAAGATTGATGAGAAAGGCTCTGGCTCTTGAACTTTTCATATATCTCCATTGAGATTAACCAGAGGAAGCAGAGTGGAGACTTTAGTCCAGCTTGCTATTTGAGCATAAGGAAGATTCTGGAAAATATCAGCTTATTCTGGGCTGTTTTCGATGCCATTCCTAAAGAAACCAAAGATGGTATCCTGGTAAAGAAATCTGCTAATTTCTTGGGATTCTGGTGGTATTCTTAGAAGTTCCCATTGTTTTCTGCTGAGCCTGAGCCTCCTTGCCAAAATAATGAACTCACAACCTAGGAGGGTAGTAGGGAGGGTGAAGAGAGAGACTAGACATAATTGTTTCTTGTGAATTTTTGCTTTCCTGAAAAGATTTCAGGTTTTGCAAAGTTCTCTGCTATTTTTTAAATGTTCTCACTCTAATGAGAAGCAGCCCTGGTATCATGTAATGGTTGAGCTGGTATGGTAATTGCATTACAATAAATAGCTGAGGTGCTCGGCCCATAAAACTGACCTACAAGCCACTGTTCTCTTGCAACAGGGGACTCTTTAATAGCCACAGATTTTAAAGGGCTGGTATTCCTTTAGTCCATTTCTTCCAGGTATAAGTAGAGAAAAGTCTACCTTAAGGGCCCTGGGTTGGATATGAATAATTTTATGTCTTTGCAGATGAAGAGTGTTATTATCCAGACAAAATTATACTGACATACTTTAGGCAGAAGTGATACAGGAAATAAATGGATAAATCAAGGCTTTTATTTTTTTTTCCAAGCAAGAAATTAAGGTATTTTGGCATTACTGGGAGGAAGACGAACTGAAAAATCACAGTTTTTTTTTTTTTTTAAAGATTTTATTTGTTTATTTGGCAGACAGAGATCACAAGTAGGCAGAGAAGCAGGCAGAGAGAGAAGGGGAAGCAGGCTCCCCGCTGAGCAGAGAGCCTGATGCAGGGCTCAATCCCAAGATCCTGGGATCGCGACCTGAGCCAAAGGCAGAGGCTTTAACCCACTGAGCCACCCAGGTGCTCCGAAAAATCACAGTTTTTTAAGAACACAGCCCTCTCTAGAATGTGGCCCAAGAAGATTGTTATCTTTCAATTTATGAGATAGATATGTGAAGACACATTTCATATACATTCATTCCCTCCCCCCCAATCTCCATTATTAACTGGAGGTATAAGCTTATAGGGGAAAAATAAAGTATTCATAGGGTCAAGTTCACTTGCATTCAACTCTTCATGTTGAGGGTATGTTGCAAGATGGACTCAGGGATGAGAAAGATGTATAAAACCTAGCTGTGCCTTACATAGTTTTTAATAATAGAAGGGGCCAGAGGGGTTTAACACAAAGCTCAGTGTGCAATAAGCTCAGGAGTTGTACAACTAAAATGTGATGTGGGTTACAGAAGAGTATGTTTAGATGAAAATGTGTGTGCTATTGTGTGTGTATAGCTATAGATCTTTTAATAGAGAGGACACTGTTTCACTTGGCAGATCAGAGCAAGAGGACTGTCTGGAGGCCCACGTGGGGCCTCACAATGTGATATTTACCTTGGTGAATTCTCTAGTGTCCCAGGGAGTGGCTCACAGTATTTCTATATCAAAAACTGACTTCTCAGTGTTCCAAAGTTAATTGGATTCAATGATGCTGACTCAAATTAACAAAGCTTATAAGAGTTTGATGTAGAAATCTAGAATACCAATTTATTAATCCATATGGGAATTATAACCCTTTCTGGACACAACATTTCTTTTAGCCTGACTAGATTTCTTTCCTTACAGTCCTGTGTAGACTGAAGTTTGTTTGAAGTCATGGAATCAGAATCAGAGTATTTAGTTATCCGATTTCAAAATGTGATGGTCTCATACCTGATCATGTTGCATGCATTTCCTAAATGAAGGCATCTTAGTGTTAGAGACACATAGGTGCGTCCTTGAGCCATGATGGAGCATTTTCCTCTGGACACTGTGTAGACCGGCACCACTCATCGTGGCCTCTGATGATCTTTCTTGTACAGTTCTCTGGATGATTGCAGATCTTCTGCTCCTGTTGGGATTGATACATTCTTTTATTATGGTAGAATCGCCTTTTCTCTGGAGAGATTGGAAGTGGAAGATGGTGAGTCAAACAATAAAATTGGCTAAACTGAAGAATTGTTAAAAATGATGCATGCATACTTAATTAAAAAATTAACAGGTATCCAATGTAAATTTATCCCCTAGTCTTATAATGTAGGATCATCTTATCACATTTTCTTAATTCTTGCTTTACACTGCATAAATGGTATGCATATTTCAGTGTCTATAATTTCTAGGCTATGTGTGTTACAATCCTGTAAGGACACTTGTGAAGCAATCTGAGGCAGTATCTCTCTAGATTTTTATGATTTTTTTTTCAAATGTCATTTTTTAAATTAACATATGACACCTTATTTGCTTCAGGGGTACAGGTCTGTGAATCATCAGTATTACCCAATTCACAGCACTCACCATAGCACATACCCTCCCCAGTGTCCATAACTGAGCCACCCTATTCCTATCCTCCCACTCCTTAGCAACCCTTAGTTTTTCCCGAGATTAAGAGTCTCTTATGGTTTGTCTCCTTTACAGTCCCATCTTGTTTTATTTTTTTTCCCTCCCTGCCCCCCACAAGCCCCTGCTCTTCCTCTGAAATTTCTCATATAAGAGAGATCATATGATAATTGTCTTTCTCTGATTGAATTATTTCACTTACCATAATACCCTCTAGTTCCATTCATGCTGTTGCAAATGGCAAGATTTCATTTTTTTAAAAAGATTTTATTTATTTATTTGAAAGAGAGAGATCACAAGTAGGCAGAGTGGCAGGTAGAGAGAGAGAGAGAGAGAGGAGGAAGCAGGCTCCCTGCTGAGCAGAGAGCCCGATGCGGGACTCAATCCCAGGACCCTGAGATCATGACCTGAGCCGAAGGCAGTAGCTTAACCCACTGAGCCACCCAGGCGCCCAAGATTTCATTTTTGATGGCTGCATAGTATTCCATCAGGTATATAGACACGACATCTTCTTTATCCATTTATCTATTGATGGACATCAATAACCATAGTTTGGTTATTGTGGACATTGCTGCGATAAACATTCAGGTGCACCTGCCCCTTCAGATCACTACATTTATATCTTTAGGGTAAATATCCAGTAGTGCGATTGCTTGGTCATAGGGTAGCTCTATTTTCAACTTTCTGAGGAGCCTCCATGCTGTTTTCCAGAGTGGCTGCACCAGCTTGCATTCCCACCAACAGTGTAGGAGGGTTCCCCTTTCTCCACATCCTCACCAACACCTGTCATTTCCTCACTTGTTAATTTTAGCCATTCTGACTGGTGTGAAGTGGTATCTCACTGTGGTTTTTATTTGCATTTCCCTGATACCGAGTGATGTGGAACACTTTCTCATGTGTCTCTTGGCCATTTGGATGTCTTTGCAGAAATGTGTGTTCATGTCTTCTGCCCATTTCTTGATTGGATTCTTTGTTCTTTGGGTGTTGAGTTTGATAAATTCTTTGTAGATTTTAGATACTAGCCCTTTATTTGATAGGTCATTTGCAAATATTTTCTCCCATTCTGTCAGTTACCTTTTGGTTTTGTTGACTGTTTCCTTTGCTATGCAAAAGATTTTGATCTTGATGAGGTCCCAGTAGTTCATTTTTGCCCTGGCTTCCCTTGCCTTTGGTGATGTCCAGGAAGAAGTTGCTGTGGCTGAGGTCGAAGAGGTTGCTGCCTGTGTTCTCCTCAAGGATTCTGATGGATTCCTGTCTCACACTGAGGT
The DNA here is from genome assembly GCF_022355385.1 of Mustela nigripes. NCBI lineage: Eukaryota > Metazoa > Chordata > Mammalia > Carnivora > Mustelidae > Mustela > Mustela nigripes. The sequence goes on from NC_081560.1 coordinate 155,797,304, forward strand.
CTTTCATCCATTTTGAGTCTATTTTTGTGTGTGGTATAAGGAAATGGTCCAGTTTCATTCTTCTGCACGTGGCTGTCCGATTTTCCCAACACCATTTGTTGAAGAGACTGTCTTTTTTCCATTGGACATTCTTTCCTGCTTTGTCGAAGATGAGTTGACCATAGAGTTGAGGGTCCGTTTCTGGGCTCTCTGTTCTGTTCCATTGATCTATGTGTCTGTTTTTGTGCCAGTACCATACTGTCTTGATGATGACAGCTTTGTAATGGAGCTTGAAGTCTGGAATTATGATGCGGCCAACTTTGGTTTTTTTTTCCAACATTCCTCTGGGTATTCGGGGTCTTTTCTTGTTCCATATAAATTTTAGGATTATGTGTTCTCTTTCTTTGAGAAAATTGATGGTATTTTGATAGGGATTGCATTAAATGTGTAATTTGCTTTAGGTAGCCTAGACATTTTCACAGTATTTGTTCTTCCAATCCATGAGCATGGAGCATTTTTCCATTTCTTTGTGTCTCCCTCCATTTCTCTCATGGGTACTTCATAGTTTTCTGAGTAGTGATTCTTTCCCTCTTTGGTTAGGTTTATTCCTAGGTATCCTATGGTTTTGGGTACAATTGTAAATGGGATCAACTCCTTAATTTTTCTTTCTTCTGCCTTGCTGTTGCCTTGCAACTGATTTCTGTGCACTGATTTAATATTCTGACACTTTACTGAATTCTGTATGAGTTCTAGCAGTTTTGGAGTGGAGTCTTTTGGGTTTTCTACATAAAGTATCATATCATCTACAAAGAGTAATAGTTTGACTTCTTTTTTGCTGATTCAGATGCCTTTTATTTCTTTTTGTTGTCTTATTGCTTAGGCAAGGACTGCTAGTACTATGTTGAATGGCATTGTTGATAATGTATATCCCTGCCATGTTCCTGACCTTAGGGGAAAAGCTCTAAGTTTCCCCCCATTGAGAATGATATTCACTGTCAGTTTTTCATAGATGGCTTTGATGATATTGAGATGTGTACCCTCTATCCCTGCACTTTGAAGAGTTTTGATTAAGAAAGGATGCTGTACTTTGTCAAATGCTTGTTCAGCATTTATTGAGAGTATCATATGGTTCTTGTTCTTTCTTTTATTAATGTATTGTATCACATTGATTGATTTGTGGATGTTGAACCAACCTTGCAGCCCAGGAATAAATCCCACTTGGTCGTGGTGAATAATCCTGTTAATGTACTGTTAGATCCTATTGGCTAGTATTTTGGTGAGAATTTTCGCATTTGTGTTCATCAAGGCTATTGGTCTGTAATTTTCCTTTTTGATTGGATGTTTGTCTGGTTTTGTGATCAAAGTAATGCTGGCCTCATAAAATGAGTCTGGAAGTTTTCCTTCCATTTCTATTTTTTGGAACAGTTTCAGGAGAATAGGTATTAATTTTTCTTTAAATGTTTGGTAGAATTCCCCTGGGAAGCCATCTGGAGATTTTTGATGACTGCTTCAATCTCTTTACTGGTTATGGGTCTGTTCAGGTTTTCTATTTCTTCCTGGATCAGTTTTGGTAGTTATACATCTCTAAGAATGCATCCATTTCTTCCAGATTGTCAGATTTGCTGGGTATAGTTGCTCAGAGTATGTTCTTATGATTGTTTTTATTTCTTTGCTGTTGGTTGTGATCTCTCCTCTTTCATTCATGATTTTATTAATTCGGGTCCTTTCTCTTTTCTTTTTGATAAGTCTGGCCAGGGGTTTATCAATCTTATTCATTCTTTCAAAGAGCCAGCTTCTATTTTCATTTATTTCTTCTACTGTTCTTTTGGTTTCTAGTTCATTGATTTCTGCTCTGATTTTTATTATTTCTCTTCTCCTACTGGGTTGAGGCTTTCTTTACTGTTTTTTCTCCAGCTTCTTTAGGTGTAGGGTTAAGTTGTGTACTTGAGACCTTTCTTGTTTCTTGAGAAAGACTTGTATTGCTATATACTTCCCTCTCAGGACTGCCTTTGCTGTGTCCCAAAGATTTTGAACAGTTGTGTTTTCATTTTCTTTTGTTCCCATGAATTTTTAAAATTCTTCTTTAATTTTCTGGTTGATCCATTCATTCTTTAGTAGGATGCTCTTTAGCTTCCATGTATTTGAGTTCTTTCCAACTTTCTTCTTGTAGTTGATTTCTAGTTTCAAAGCACTGTGGTCTGAAAATATGCAGGGAATGATCCCAGTCTTTTGGTACTGGTTGAGACCTGATTTGTGACCCAGAATGTGATCTATTCTGGAGAATGTTCCATGTGCCCTAGAGAAGAATGTGTATTCTGTTGCTTTGGAATAGAATGCTCTGAATATATATCTGATGTTCATCTAGCCCAGGGTGTCATTTAAAGCCTTTATTTCCTTGTTGATCTTTTGCTTAGATGATCTGTCCATTTCAGTGAGGGGGGTGTTAATATCCCCTACTATTATTGTATTATTGTTGATGTGTTTCTTTGACTTGGCTGCTCACGTGTTAGGGACAGAGATATTTAAAATTGTTAGATCTTCTTGTTGAATCTTTGTGTATGATATAGTGTCCTTCATCATCTCTTATTATAGTCTTTGGCTTAAAACCCAATTTATGTTATAGAAGGATTCCCACCCCAGCTTTCTTTTGATGTCCATTAGCATGGTAAATTTTTTTCCACTCTCACTTTAAATATGGAAGTGTCTTTGGGTCTAAAATGAGTTTCTTGCAGATAGCATATCGATGGGTCTTGTTTCTTTATCCATTCTGATACCTTGTGTCTTTTAATTGGGGCATTTAGCCTATTTACATTCAGGGTGACTATTGAAAGATATGAATTTAGTGCCATTGAATTGCCTGTAAGGTAACTGTTACTGTATATTGTCTCTGTTCCTTTCTGGTTTGTTACTTTTAGGCTCTCTCTTTGCTTAGAGGACCCCTTTCTATGTTTCCTGTAGGGCTGATATGGTGTTTGCAAATTCTTTTGTTTTGTTTTTTTTGTTTTTGTCCTGGAAACTTTTTATCTCTCCTTCTATTTTCAATGACAGCCTAGCTGGATAGAGTATTCTTGGTTGCAAATTTTTCTTGTTTAGTGCTCTGAATATATCATGCCAGTCCTTTCGGGCCTGCCAGGTCTCTGTGGATAGGTCTGCTGTCAATCTAATATTTCTAGCATTGTATGTTACAAACCTCTTGTCCCAAGCTGCTTTCAGGATTTTCTCTTTGTCTCTGAGACTTATAAGTTTTACTATTAGATGATGGGGTGTTGACCTATTTTTATTGATTTTGAGGGGGCTCCTCTGTGCCTCCTGGATTTTGATGCTTGTTCCCTTTGCCAAATTAGGGACATTCTCTGGCATAATTTGGTCCAATATACCTTCTGCTTCCCTCTTTCTTCTTCTGGATCCCAATTATTCTAAGTGTTTGATCTTGTGCTATGATTTATCTCTTGAATTCTCCCCTTGTTGTCCAGGACTTGTTTGTCTCTCTTTCACTCAGCTTTTTTATTCTCCATGATTTGGTTTTTTATATCACCAATTCTCTCATCTGCCTCATTTATCCTAGCAGTGAGAGCCTTCATTTTTTATTGTACCTCATTAATAGCTTTTTTGATTTCAACTTGGTTAGATTTTAGTTATTTTATTTTTCCCGAAAGGGATTCTCTAGTATGTTCCATGCCTTTTTTAATCCCAGCTAGCACCTTGATAGTTGTCATTCTGAACTATAGTTCTGACATCTTACTAATGTCCATATTGATTAGGTCCCTAGCCATGGGTACTGCCTCTTGTTTTTTCATTTTTTTTTGAGGTTTTTTCCCCCTTGTCATTTTATCCAGATAAGACTAGATGAATGAGAGAACAAAATACTGAAAGGGTAGCAATGACCCCAGAAAAATATACACTAACCAAATCAGAAGAGACCTGAAACCAGGGGGAGAAGAAAGGAGAAAAAAAAATGTATATATAAAATATATAAAAAATAATAAATATATATAATATATAAAATAAAATGATTTATATAATATATGTAATATTATATATAATAGATATATATAATAGAAAATATATAAAAATAAAAAAGTATATATATATATATATTAAACTGGTGAATAGAACAGGGCCACACACTTGATTTTGGGTGTATTTTGCTCTGTTAGAAGAAACTGCCTCCCAAAACTTTAAAGAAGGAAAAACTTATATGCAAAAAATAAAGGTAAACACCATGAAGGGATGGAATATGAATGTAAAGATGAAAATTTAAAAAGATTCTAAAAAAGGAATTGATAAGATAAGAAGTTGGTTGAAAAAAGAAAAAAAAAGAAGAAAGAATATAATCAGGCTGGAAAGTAGAACATAGCCATGCGCTAGATTTAGGGTATATTTTGATCTATTAGAGGAAGTTGTATCCCAAAATTTTAAAGAAAAAAAATATGCATACAAAAAATAAGGTTAAATACAATGAAGGGATAGAATATGACTATAATGATGAAAATTTAAAAATGTTTTTAAAAAGGTAATGATAAGGTAAAATAGTTAAAACATTAAAGTAGGACAGAGGAAAAAATTTTTAAAATAGAGTAAGAAAAAAATAAAATTAAAAAATTTAATTTTGAAAGACTAAAGAGTCATGGGGAAAAAACCATGAATTCTCTGTGCTGTATTCTTTAGCTTTGAAGTTTTGCAGTTCTCATTGATCAGTGAACTTGGTCATGGCTGGATGGTCTTGCTAATCTTCTGGAGCAGGGGCCTGTTGCAGTGATTCTCAAATGTCTTTGCCGGAGGCAGAATTGTACCACCCTTGTCAGGGGCCAGGCTATGTAATCTGCTCAGGTTCACTCTCAGGAGCTTTTGTTCCCTGAACACTTCCCGAATAGCTTTGGAGGACAAGAATGAAGTTGTCGGCCTCCCAGTGTCTGGCAGGGAGGAGCTGAGAGCTCAGGGCCCCACTCCTCAGTGTGCCTTTAGAGAAAAGCAGTCAATCTCTCCCATCTCCCTGGTCTCTAGCTGCACTCCATGCTCCCTGAGCCCGTGATCTAGCATTTTTATCTCTGGTGCACGGCTCCGTTTGGAGTCCCCAATCCCAGAAGATTCCTGAAGCATGCTCTGAGCCGCTCCTCCCAGAGGAGGAAAGTGAGTCTCCCCAGATCTGCCATTGTGGGGTCCCTGCTGGAAGAGTAGTGGTTCAACTGTGCCTCAGATTATGGTTTAAGGTAACACTAAGCTGTGAGCCTACTCCTTGGCTCTGTCTCTTCAGCGGCTTCCTCTCTCCAATACCTGGGAACCCTGCCACTCTCAGACACCCCCAGTCTTTCTGTGACCGCCGCCCCCCCCCCCCCCGGGTCCTGAGACCACACTGTCCCTGCAAGGGCTCCAACCCCTGCTTAGCCTGTGGAACAACATCCTTCAGTGGAGCAGACTTCTTAAAGTTCTGATTTTGGGCTCCGCTGCTCTCTTAACTTCCCAAGAGCTGGCCCCTCCACCTTATCTTCCTGTATATCACCTCAGATTCACTTCTCTGCACGTCCTACCTTCCAGAAAGTGGTTGATTTTCTGTTCCTAGAATTGCTGTTCTTCTCTTTGATCTCCTGTTGAGTTTGTAGGTGTTCATAATGGTTTGATAACTGTCTAACTGAACCCCTGGAATCCGATTATATTTAGTTCTCCTACTCCTCTACCATCTTGCTCCTTCCACCTTGATTTTTATGATTCTTACCATCATAGGGTTTCTTATAATTTTCTTACATGCACTTAATCTGATAGCGGTTTGTTTCCTACTCAACTGTTTTAGTGTTTCCAAAGTTTTAAATTTAATAGAAACAATAATTATTCTTTTCACAGATTTCATTTGTTTACAAAATGTTTAATTAAATAAATGGTTTTAGACAAACCATAATTGACTCTTAATGCTTACACTCAACCTGGTATGTTAGAGTGTAGCTAGCCAGTGAGAAGTGCACATTCAGCATGCTGGGGTAATGTTGGACACATTAGACCCAGCATTAGGGAAGTTGGGTTAGTACAGGGAACTTTTACTGTATATTAATTGTTTACTTCAGTTATAAGTTAGATCTTGCTGGCCCAGGAGTATCTCTGGCTTTCCATTTCTCTTTATTGGTCCATTATGTGCTATTGAGCAATCAGGGGACAACCTCATTTCCCTTCATTAGCAGTGTGTGCCTCCAGAGATTAGTTTTTTCTCCTCTCCCTTCTAGTGAGAGAGGTTCCAGAAAAATCATTTCACAATCACTGAAGGCAACCACAATCCATTCCACGCACTAGAAGAGAAGATGTGAATAACTTGGGATTTCTGGGCAGCTTCCCCAGGGGTCAGTATAGGGTATGTAGCTCCATTATCCAGGGAAGTTGGTTGAGTATAGCTAGATCCTTTGTGTTGAGATGAAGTTACCTGCTTCTGTGGGTTCATCAGTGATGGAGAGCAAATGGCTTTGGTTTCAGGTATATGAAATGGTGGTACAGTCTTCTTGGGTGGGCTGATGCTCTGAATGGGGATGGGTATGTGAAGTAGAAAAATGGGGTCGTTAAACCTGGGGATCCCAAGCATGGGTCATTATGGACTAAGCTTAGCACCAAGAGACTGGGAGTTTCATCTCCATGAATGAATGTGGTCTAAGCAGGGAGCTGGGCGGGCCATGCACCTGTTGACAATATCCAAAACCTTGGATATATGACAGAGGGAGGGAATAATGTTCTTTCTATGTCATTTTAAGGCATTGCTTAACAGTTTCACCCATGATTACTTAATTATCTAGGAGAATGGGCCTTTTGTTTGGTACAGATGAAAATGGGTTTGTTTTGTGCAAAAGATAAAAAGATAACCCTAAGGGTCATGTTTTTAATGCCTTGTCAGACATTACCAGTTTTATATCTAATTGAGTATCTTATTCTAAAATTTAAAGAAAATCAAATCCTAAACATCCCAAATTCCTCAAGTGGTCTTGGACCCAGAATTCCCATGAATAAATTGAATAAGACTTTGGCATGTGTTCATTCTTTATTTTCAAAAGGGTCAATTTTCTGGTACGTTGTCAAGCTGATTCAGGATCTGTTTCAATGAGTGATTCCATGTTGGAGAGAAAATTGAAAGTATCTCACCCTGGTGGAGTAGGTGGATTGATTGCCTCTGTTATTCCACTTAGGTTTCCAAGCTCTTGGGCAATTCATGAGAAGAATGAAGAAAACTGAAATTTTTCTGCGCTTAGTAAAGGGAATAGGGTATGGTGGCAAGGATGGAGTTCTAGTGATCCTCTGGAAAAGTAGAAGTGATGTGACTACAATTGGATCTTGTTTGTGAAGTCATTTATATCAGGTATTTAGAGCAATGCATTGGTTTTTAATTATTTAAGTAAAGCTCATTCTCTTCCCTGGTATTTCTGATGGTGGCATTTGAAAGGGGTTCTGAAACTGCAAGGTGAGGGGGTGGGACATAGTATTGTGAGTCTTCCAGACCTCAGATAGAAATACACTACAAAGTGTAGTTCATTTTGAATCTTCTTAATGAGACTACCTGGTCTTAGCAATTTCCAGAAACAAGAAAGAAAATAAATGTGGCCACCTTGCCTTTTGCATTGCTTACCTTGTACTGAAATTTATCTAGTTGGCAGTCAGGGGCTAAATCTACCACTGGAAGTGCTACCCCCATTATGATTATTGTTCCTAATGGTTGTTGCACATTTGCTGTTGCCTGGAGCTCTTCTATTCATTTACCTGTAGTAATTCATTTTCATAAGGAAAAAAGATCACATTATGTTACATTTTTGTTCTACAATAAAGGAGATGGCAGCTGTTATAGGTCAGGCTGACTTCCTGGGAAGAGGGCTACAAGACTGAGAGCTGTGTGCAGGAAGGCAACCAGTGGTCTCCTGTGGGATCAAAGTCTTGGGGAAGTGGAGGAAGCAGGACAGGTCATAGGGAGAAGCTGGGGTGTGAAGCTATAGGACAACGGCCTCAGCTGATCTTTTCAGAAGTTCTGAGGTTTTGAACCCCTGTGTGAACTAGTTTTGCAGTGTGAGCTGACTCCTGAAAAAAGGCTCTGGTTTACAATCACCAGGGAGCAATCACAAGGAGTGGGGCTCTGGGGTGAGCTGTCAGCTGTCAACACTTCGAGAAGCTGGGAGAAAGAGTGTTTCAGTTCTGAAAGGGCCAGGGGATCAAAGCATCCACTTAGCAAACTTTGGCCGACTTTTGTTTATAATGCAAACAAACCTAATTTTCATATTTTAATGTCTGCAATTTCTAGACACTCATGTTTCTGGATACTCCTTGTAAATCTTTTGAAGGGCTCCTGTTGGCTCTTTCCTACTCAAATGATATTTCCTGGGGTCCCAGCCTCAGCCTTCTTCTCTCAACCTACATTCATGTTCTAGCTGATCTCATTTTCACTCAACCCTTCAGCTTTGTATATGTAGGACAACCCACCATACCATTTTTTTTTTCTTTTTTGGATTCTTCTATAGTTATGCAGAGCTGTTACTAGGTGGCATATTCCCTTTATGAGACCTTTTACGGTCTAGAATCTCATGACTGTACCCTGTCTTAGACAGCTCTAGCTGCTGTGACAAAATACCACAGGCTGGGAGGCTTAAACAACAGATGCATTTCCCACAGTTAATGGAACTAGAAGTCCAAGATCAGGGTGTTGGCAGATTTGGTTCCTGGCTTGCAGAACGCTGCCTTCTCACTGTGTCCTCACATGATGGAGACAGAGAGGGAGTTCTGGTCTCTCTGCTTCTTACAAATACACAAATCCTCACCTAAACCTAATTACCTCATGACCTCATTTAAATCTAATTATTTCCTAAAGGCCTCATCTCTATATAATACCATCACATACTAATTTTAGGGGGACACAAATACTTGGTCCATAACACCCCCCTACTACAAAGTTATATACTAAGAAATTGAACAAAAAAATCTATAAAACATAAGTGGCCCCCACTTTCAATAATAGATAGATCATCTAGCTAGAAAATCAATGAGAAGGTAGTATACTTGAATAACACTATAGACAAAATGGACTGAACATACATATACTGAATATTCCATCCAACATCAGATAGAAGGAATTTGCCTCAATATAATAAAGGTCATATGACAAAACCATGGCTGAGATGATACTCAATGGTGAAGAGCTGAAAGCTTTTTCTCTAAAACCTGGCACCAGGCTTTTTCTCTAAAACCTTGCCACTTCTATTCAGCATATTACTGGAATTCCCAGCCAGAGCAATTAGGCAAGAAAAAGAAGTAAAAGACATCAAAATTGGAAAGAAAGACATAAAAGAGTTCGTTTGCAAAAGACATATTTTTTCAAAATTTAAATTCTGTTCATTAACATATAATATATTACTGGTTTCAGAGGTAGATTTTAGTGATTCATCTTATATAACACCCAGTGCTCATTACATCACATTCCCTCCTTAAATGTTCATCACCCTGGACTCCATCCCTCCATTCCCCCTCCCCTCTAGCAACTCTCAATTTGTTTTCTAGGGTTAAAAGTTTTTTATGGCTTGTCTCCCTCTCTGATTTCATGCAGAATACATGATCTTAATGAAAACCTTGAACATTCCACCAAAAACCTGTTAGAACTAATAAATGAATTCAGTGAAGTTTCAGGATGAAAATCAATATACAAAAGTCAGTTATATGTATATATGTATAATTTATATATATATACACATATATATCAGTTGTATTATATCAGTTGTTATATATTATTAATAATATTCCACTGTGATTCTACTGTATATACATATAATATATGTACATATCACACACATAACTGCAAGGACAGTTAACAGGAGATCTACCCTTTGGACAATACAGTATTGCTAACTACAGGCATGACGTTGGACAGCAGATCTCTAGAACCTATTCATCTTCCATATCTGAAACTTTACACCTGGTAAGTAACAGCTCTTCGTCTCACCCTCCCCTCCCCCCAGTCCCTGACAACCACCATCTGACTCAACCACCCATATAAGTGCTCGCATGCAGTATTTCTTCTTCTGTGATTGGCTAATTTCACTTACATGATGCCCTCTAGGTTCACCTATGTTGTCACATATACAGGATTTCCTTCTTTCTGGAGCCCGAACAATATTTCATTGTTCCATACATGCATTTTCTTTATCTGTTCATCTGTCAATGACATTTTAGATTCTTCCCACATCTTGGCTCTTGTGAATAATGCTGCAGGGGACATAAGACTACAGATACCTCTTTGAGATCCTGATTTCAATTCTTTTGGATAAATAGCCAGAACTGGGACCACTGGAACATATGGTCGCTCTATTTTTAATTTTTAAAGGAAATTCCATATAGCAGCTGAATCATTTTGTATTCCTACCAAAAGTTATAGAAAGAGTCCAAAATCTACACATCTTTGCCAAGCTTGTTACATATACACAGCATTCTCTCTCCCTTTTTCCCAAATAACAGTAATCCTGACAGGTATGAGGTGTTCACTTACTGGGTTTTTGATTTGTATTTCCCTGACAATTTGTAGACAGTAGTTTGTATACCTGTTGGCCATTTGTATATCCTCTTTGGAGAAGTGACAGGCTACTATTTATTTGTTTTGCCTTTTGCAGAAGAACATTGGTGATGCAGTCCACTTCTGCAAGGCAGTCCCACAGTGTATGCGTTACTTCCCGAGATGCCCTCTGAGTGTGGTAGGGAAGAGTCTGGGCTTGGGACAAGACTGTCTGAAGTGAATCCAGATCAAGTTTCTAGTCTTCTTTGTTTGCCTCTTTCTTCATGAAATAATACCTTCATTAGACAGTTGTCCTGAGTTGAGATCAGATACTATGGGTAAAATGTATAAACATTTTTTGACACATACTAGTGATCAACATACATTAATAATTAATTTAATATCCTTTTGCTGTATATTTAATATATTTTTTCTTATTCATGTATCTCTTTCTCAATTCCTTTTTTTTTCCTTCTCCGTAAGGCTCTGACCACACAGTTCTCTGCTCCCATGTGTAAGAGTGTACTCCCACACCAGCCCTGGAGTGTGCTGTGTCCCAGAGGACTTTCCAAACCTGACTCTGGTTAGACTTCACCTTCAGACCTCAGGACACCTAACCTTGGCTGCTTATTAGGAACCTCTTCCCTCACATCCCACAAACACCTCAAATCCAACCATTACAAAATCAGATTCAAAGCCTTTCTTCCCAAACTTCCTTCTAGAATCGCCATATGTCTGTTCCCCAAGGCAGAAATGTTGAGGTCACATCAGATTCTTATTCTTCTTCAGTTGTTTGCATTAGTTCATCAGATTCCTACAGCTTCTATCACCTAATTTTGCTTTACCTCCACCCATCTCATTCTCTCTAATCTTGTTTCTGCAGCATAGATTTGGGCTGTCCTTGTTTCTTTGGAGGATTTTTCAATCGTTCTCTAACAACTCATTTCCCAGGTCCCACTACAGTGTTCTCGTCAGGCTGACATATAATTTGTCAACAGGACATTTTTGAAAGTGAAACAGGATGTTTATTAAACATTACACTCAGAAAGCAGGCATCAACAAAGACTGTCCAAGGCAAACCAGGACATATGGACACCCCCTAATTTACCCTGCACAGCTGTCAAGAGTGTGCTTTCTAGAACACTTGTCTGCCCCTGTCACTTGCTTTCCCATATAGTGTGTCTAAGGGGAAAGCATGTACTGTTCTAATGACTAGAGCATTCTGCTCTGCTTGGCTGGCTTTCTTGTAAATCAGTCAATCAGATGCTTGTATCTCTTGCAGTTTGGGGTAAATTTTAGCAAATAGATGTCTTCTTAGGGTTGGGTCACATTTGGGTATCATAAAAAAAGAAAACAAAAAAAAATCAAAACAAAAAATAAAACAGGGGGAGGAGTCAAGATGGCGGAGAAGTAGCAAGCTGAGACTGCTTCAGCTAGCCAGAGATCAGCTAGATAGCTTATCTAAAGATTGCAAACACCTGAAAATCCATCGGCAGATCGAAGAGAAGAAGAACAGCAATTCTGGAAACAG
>NC_081560.1:155814305-155877571 GCF_022355385.1 Mustela nigripes
AAAACCAAAAAAACCAAAATGGAAATAAACTTTGGGATTTGCCAAGCTCAGAATATGCTGATCTGATGCAGGCCTTGCCCAAGACAATTTTGCCCTGGTGACCAGCAACACCCCTAGAAGACACCACTGCCCCAGGGCCACCAGCCCTCAGCTGCCATTTCTCCACTGCCGTCCAGTCAGTGGTTGTGACTCAGCGAGCGGCTAATAAATACTGAACAAGGCATAAAGCAGTTGATGATCCTTACTAGATATAGCAGCATTTTCCACATTAGTTTTCTACTTTTCAGGGCAAGTAGCAAAAGAAAAGTCTTTTCCTATTAAGGCCACATTTACTTTTCATTCACTGAAGAAAGAAGTCCTTTATTACATCTTCTCTGAAGAAACCATGTTTTCGTTTTGTTTTGTTTTGCTTTTTAGAGAGAGAGAGGGAGAGAGGGTGCAAGTGGGGAGGAGCAGAGAGAGAGAATCCCAAGAAGACTCCATACTGAGTGTGGAGCCCAACATGGGGCTCAGTCTCACGACCCCGAGATCATGACTTGAGCCGAAATCAAGAGTTGGACTCCTAACTGAGTGCGCCATTGCAGGTGCCCCCAAATAAGCTATTTGTAATTTTACTTGATATTGCTAATCCTTCTTTGTTATATTAAAAGTTTCATTATATAAGGAATCAATAATTATTGCAGAAAAATTGGAAAATACAGAATAGTAAAAGGAAAAAAAAGTTGCCCATCTTTCTACCTCAAAAAATCATATTAATTTTATATGTATTCTTCAGATATGTTCTATGTGAAAAAACGAACCAAACTCATATAGCAAAACAGGAGCATGCTGAAGTATACCTTGCTTTTTCTGCTTAGTAATAGAAAATGCTTTTTAGATCAGTAAGTGTATCTCTGTACCATTATTGATGAAGGCTGCACTTCATTACATCTATTCCATTGTCTGATTTCTCCATTCTTTTTTTTTTTTTTAAAGATTTTATTTATTTATTTGACATAGAGAGATCACAAGTAGGCAGAGAGGCAGGCAGAGAGAGGAGGAAGCAGGCTTCCTGCTAAGCAGACAGCTTGATGCAGGACTCGATCCCTGGACCCTGAGATCATGACCTGAGCCAAAGGCAGCAGCTTAACCCACTGGGCCACCCAGGCGCCCTGATTTCTCCACTCTTTAACAATCATTTATTTTCTGACATTTAAGAAGTTTCTAACTCTGCTGCCATTAAAGAAAATGTTCACTGAATCTCCTTGAATATATATATTTTCCCCCTTTGATGATTTCTTTTGGATTAATTTTTTTTTAAAGATTTTTTTTATTTATTTGTCAGAGAGAGAGCGAGCGAGAGCGAGCACAGGCAGAGTGGAAGGCAGAGTCAGAGGGAGAAGCAGGCTCCCTGCGGAGCAAGGAGCCCGATGTGGGACTCGATCCCAGGACGCTGGGATCATGACCTGAGCTGAAGGCAGCTGCTTAACCAACTGAGCCACCCAGGCGTCCCTGGATTAATTTTTATATGAGGATTAGCTGAACCGCTGTTAGACTCTCTGGCCAACTCGGTGGGCTTAGAATTTGTGTGTGTGTAAGAGCCTTGCAGTGGCTGCCTGTTGGGACAGCTTCACAGATGGGACTTCAGACTCTTTGGTTGCTTATTACCAAGTGATAAGTTTTAAGCTCAAGGGAATGCATTAAAAAATTCCATGACAATCCATTGGCTGTGTTTATGCAGGCAAGCTGAAATAGAACAGGTTCTAAAGAATTCATTCACAGTAAAATTATTTTTTTTCCCCCTCAAAAGTATTTTTGGTGAAGTTTCTTCTTCATCTGTGTGTCCGTGGTGGGGTGGGGAGAGGGGCGGTGGGAAACAGTGTGCCTTCATTTTTTTTTTTTTTTTGATAGTTTGTCCAGCTGATATAGACTCAGTATACCTATTGAACATTTCTAGGGAAGAAACTAAATGAAATATTTAACATATTTCCAGTTTTGGTAGATATTTATCCCATATAAACACTTTGAATTAACCAGGAAAAAAAAATGATCAGAAAGTGACATATAATTGAATTGTCATATTTTATTCTTCAAACAGCTCTTACAGCATTTGGTGTTTTCCTGGACCTGCTAAAAGTAGTTTGTGTCAGAGTCCTTTGTGATTGGTGTCAGGTAAAAATTGTCAGCCTAACTCACAATGGTGATGGATTATGGAGGGTTGACTCCTCAAGAGAAAATCTGCCATGTGATGCTCCGAGATAACAGTATTCAGAAGAGGCCCTATACATATTCTCCATCTAAAAAGGATAATGTCAAAGTGAAAGTCAAATTTCTTTAGGTGTTTTCTTAATGACTGTCACCTTGGTCTTTTATGTTCTATGTTACTTTCCTCCTCAGAAATCAAAGAAGACTTTTTTTTTTTTTTTTTTTTTTTTGGTTTTTGTTGAAATATACCTCCATGTCCACCCCAAATGTCTCTCCAGAGGGCTCTTCCCTTTCCTTTTGGTATCTCAACATGGGCAACAGTGGGTCAGGGAGTGGGAGTTGAGGTTTTGTGTGCCTCTAGGGTAGCTAGCTTCTTGCCTTCTGAATCCTAAAACTCTAAAACGTTAACCTGCGGGGCAGGAAGTATGAGAGATGAATCAGTCTATTCTCCTTCTTGGCATCAATTTCTTGAATCTTGAATTTTGAATTCTTGAAGAGTGACTTCATCGTAGTGGACAATTATGGCAAGGGCCCTCATCAGTGGAGCACTTTACTCATGGCAAATACAATTGCCAGCTAATGTGGTGATTGTGTCAACAGAACCAGAAGGCCACTGAAGTTTTCCAGTTCAGCACTGGAGATTGGAAGAAGTTGCAATTACTCCAGTAATTTGAAGTGTTTCTATTCACTGCCATTCTGTAATAGACAATCTATAAATCACAAGACAGCAATTCTCTGTTGCATCTGTAGAAACTCTCCTGTCTCTAGAATCTGTGAATTCTGAGCATTTCCTTGCCAAGCATATGGGAGGTCCATAAGCCTAAAGATGTCCATAAAAGTCTGTGTCCTTAAGGGGACACTGAGGATACCAAGAGCTAGCAAGCTGGTGAGCTGGTTTCTCTTGGGATGAAGGTGAGATTTGCAGTACTTAGTCTGTGTATGACTTTGAATAATGACCTTTTTTGATCCATGACCAGAAGATGTGGGTGGCTACAGTGTGGGAAAGGGGGAATTGGGGAAGACGGCAAAAATGTGTGTTGGAGAAAGGGGTCTAAATCTGAGTTAAAATGTGCACATTTTATACAAATTTAAGACACCCTTTTTCCTATTCTTTTCTCTTTTTAGGGAGACAGAAAGGGCTTGAATCATAAAAAGAGCAGTCTTGGAAGTCATAATAAATACTATATAAGGGATTGAATTTGCTAGCTTCTTAACCAGATATATATGTTCTTAAACCAGATGGTCAAAAAAATGTGGCCTGGGAACACCCTATCTTGTGACTGGTCAGAAGTGAGGCAAGACTAGTGGAGTACTGTGTCCTTACCCAGTTTGACCTAACTCCAGGTAATTAACATTAAAGTCAGTTGTGATACTAAAAATCACTGGGAAACCATTGAAGTAATGTAATGATTAGCAGAGAATTGTTGTTAAAAAAATATTAGTTAAAGGACTTCCAGTTAAACAGGACAAAGCCATATATTTTATTTTATTTTATTTTATTTATTTTAAAGATTTTATTTGTTTATTTGACAGACAGAGATTACAAGTAGACAGAGAGGCAGGCAGAGAGAGAGAGGGAAGCAGGCTCCCTGCTGAGCAGAGAGCCCGATGCGGGACTCGATCCCAGGACCCCGGGATCATGACCTGAGCCGAAGGCAGCGGCTCAACCCACTGAGCCACCCAGGTGCCCCAAAGCCATATATTTTATACCAGAATGAAATGATATGGACTCAGTGTACACTTTTGGAGTGTCTAACTATGATAACAGATTCCAAAAAGTCATAATTAAAGACAACTTGCTCAACAGCTTTTGTTTTATAAAAATACTTGTCAAAGAACTGTATAGGAATGAAAGCAAAAAGATAAACTTGCAAAAATATATGGGATGAAAATACACAAAATTTCACTATGAAGAAAACAAGAGGTGAAAACGTCACCATTAGCAGAATTGACATGTAACCTACTGAACACTCCAGCACTGCCAGATAGTCTTCTCTCAGTTAAAACTGCTGCAGCTCTTTATGATAAGAGTCCATTGAAACTTTCAACAACTTCTGATTTATTAATTATAAAGTATAAATTTCAGGGTTACAGGACATTTTTTAAGAACTTAAAATAATAAAACTATATTGAAAAAAACAACTGCTAGAGAGGTATGAGTGACATTATATGAAAGACAGATGTGGCTGAGGAAATGGCTAGGCAGGCTCTCTCTCAGAATAAGAGCCCAAGTCCTTAGGTTGCTCTGTGAGGCTCTCCCTCAATGCCTAGGCCTCTTTTCCTCTGTAACCTCCTCTCCTGACCCTCTCCCCTTGCTTACTCTGTTCCAGCCACACTTATTCACACTTTCCAGGCACACCGGCCAGCCATCCTCAAATAGGGTGCTGGACCACAAATTTGAAAACCAATCTCAAGTCCCCAGTGCTGCTAACTGTACTCCTAATCGTCACTACCCAAATAATTTCTTACTCCCTTTTAATTGGTTTGAACCACATGAAATTGACTAAATAATGGCAATGTATAGAAGAGGAAGTAATCACATTAGTTTCCCAAATTGTCTAGTCTCCGTCTCTCTGAAATCAGTCAATAAATGCCAAGTAAAATCAGGGAAGGCAATAAAGTAAGAAGATACAGACAACGAATAGAAGTATTTATCACCACAGGAAAACACATCTGTTTGTTTGCTGACAGTTGTCATTGAACCGCAGGCTTTATGTAATTAACCCCAGTTACCAAGGGGCTAATTACTGGTCTAGTTTCCATTAACATTATCTTTCCTTAAGCAAGAATTTTACACTGCTTGCTCTTCTCATCTCTTTCCAGACTGTCCTTGATGCCTCACTCCTGCTCCAACCACGTTTGCTTTCACCATGTACTAGTGACCTCCTCATTCCCAGGCTGACAGCCTTTTTCCCTGTCATCACCCAGTTGTGCCTGAAGGGCTTCATTGACCACCCACTGGTCACCGCATTTTGGGATTCCACAACACATTCTCTCTCTCCTGCAGTGCTGTGACCCTTTTAATTGTTATTTCTCTGTCCTCTTTTATTGGCTCCTGTCCATGAACAGCCTCTATTTTTGGACTTCTGTCCTCTGTGCTCTTTCCTCACGGGAGCCCATTTCCCCTGTATAGCACTGCTTACATCTTTAAACTCACCTCTGCCCTCTCACCTGCTCCTCCATGTCACATTTACAAACACTGGAGCTTTCTGCATGGAAAGCACCGCCATGCTCTCTAAATCAACATAGCTTAGGTTGAGTTCCAGACCACTCCCATTTCCCACTTATCTATATCTGTCTTGGGCATTCTTTCAATCTCCCAGGCAACAAGACTTCAGTACAAAAGAAAAATTTATTGAAGAGGGAACTGAAGTCATTATCTTTCCTCCCAAAATTTCTGTCTTCAGCTTCTCTATGTCTTCAACGTATACTCCCATGTGCTTGCATACACCGTGGTCCTACAATACCCTTCTACTCCTCCTTTTCCAAAAGCATTTTAATCCCACTTGCCTTTCTCCATGCTACTCCTTCTTGGTTTGCATGCAACTCATCTCCACTGAGAAATACTACCCATTCTTCAAGGTCCTGCTGGGATCTAGCCCAGAGCCTCTGGCCAGCCACCTTCTCTTAGCACTAAGAGAGTTTGGTGGATAGAGATAATTCTATACAAGTCTCTCTTTAGGTGTTACATCTTCAGAGAACTGGATGCAGGTCAGATTCTCATGTTTTAAATGTCTTACAGTGCCCAGATAATGCTTATTACATGTTGTCTTAAAGGAATGGGATGGAATCTCCTACATGGGGGCTCTCGAATATTCCCATTGAGTCTTCCTTCAGTATTTGGAAACTTATCCCCTTAGTACCTGCAATAAAACAGAAATGAAGAATCACTGGAAAAATGAAAATGCACAAAACATACCTAGAACTGTAAGAAGGATGACAGCTGAGCTAAAGACCCAGGCACCTATTCATGTCCCATTAATTAGCTCTTCAACAGTTGTCTCCTAAATTATTGGACACGTAGAAACCGAAGAGAGCTACACAAGCAGGAACTTATCACAAAAAAGAGAGAGTCCCTGACCAGACTGACAACCTTAGAACAGTTATTTATTGCCAGAGCCTGCCAAGATATTTGTTCCCTCTTCCAGATCACTGGCAGGAGGAGCTCTGATGACACGCTATAACTCCTGTCTTAGCTGTCATCATGAAAGGCATTAGTGATGAGTGTGCCAAGCCCAGGATTCTGAGCTGGGATGCTCTGAGACTGTTCTCTGCAGGGTTGGCCTCGAGCTAAGTGTGGCGTCAATTGCCTTCTTCCTTCGTTTGTCCTCGGGGCTGCCCAAAGTTCTTTCTCATCCAACTCCTCCCCTGCCTCTTTTCCCAGACCTGTGCAAGATGTCTCACCCAATAATAGTTCAAAAAGGGTTAGAGATGCAGGGTGGGGAGAAATTGGAAAGGTACTAGTTTTTAAATCAAAATAATACACATGCATAACTTTTTTAAGTCAAAGAGTATTCTAAGGTTAACTAAAAACAAAAAGTTATCTGCTTCTTTTCTTCCTTCCTCATTTCCTTCTTGTGCCACCCAGACACAACTATTTTAGCAGTTTCTCCTGGCATTTACCTCCGTTTTTAAATAATCTGCTTATTTTTCCTTTTTGATTTTAATACATTATCAGTTGTTTTTCCATCAACTTAATTTAATAAGCTGAGAATCACTACTTTTCCCCTCAACACTTCTGCTAAATCCTCGAAATGACTATATCATCACTGGATACAAACATACTCATATGTTTCCTTTCTTGTTCAACTTTTATTTTTTTCTGAGTTAATAAATGCCTCCGGTTTTAATGTTTATTTTAATTCTGCCTAACTAAATCTGCCTCAAACTTCTCAAAAAATATCTCACAATGAAGGCCACAAATCATCTGTCAGCTATTTTTTTCTTTCTTCCTTGGAGTATGCCCCACCCCCAAGTCTCCTGTATCATCAAGTCTGGACTAATTGCTCTTGAGACCAACTAAACACTATTGCTCTGGGTCTGCTCTTTCTTATCCTAGGAATTCCCTTTGTCCCTCTCTTATATGGGATGCCATATATCTTGGGTTCCACCACTCTCTCTCTTTCTCTCTCTCTCGCTTGGTCCTCATTTTGATGAAGCATACTTTCAGTAGCTTCCAGGGGAAGGTGCATAGGAGGTAAATTTTCTAAGAGCTCACTTGCCTTAAAATGACTTTAATCTATCTCCTACTTAACCGATAGTATTTTAGGGTTTCAGTTTCTAGATCGAGAATGATTTCTGCCCAGAATTATATTGCTTTCAAGAGGTCCATTGTTCTTTGGTTAGCTGTCTTTTGGTATGTGAGCTATTTCTTCTTTCCTTGCCAGGACTCCGTCAAATTTTCTTTTCCTAAGTCAAGATATTCCAAAGTGCAATTATAGAATTTCAGAATTAAATCTTCTACACCATTTGACCCCTTGCTTCCTTTGTTTTGTTCCTTTCCTTTGCAAGGATCAATTTAAATGTCTTCCTGCTCTCAGCTTTGTTTTCAATAATTGCAATTTGCTAAAAGCTTCAAAAGCTAAAAATTTTGGCACTTAATACATGAAATGCCACCTCCTGAAACCAGAAGAAGTAAGCACACTTCATTTTAGCACCCTGGGTGCTGTCCTTGAAAGGGTCTATAAAGGGTCAGAAAAAGAAAGAGACTGATTGTTGATTTTCCTCCAGATTTAACTACAAGTTAAGATGAAAGGTCTTTTTTTTCTGCAAATGCATCTCACACGCTGTTAAATGAGAGCATGGCAGAAGATGGAAACTCAAAGTGAAGTTCGAGCAATCCAGACCTATTTCAAAGCAACTCTTACTACTAATGGTACTTCATTACAAATGAAAAAAATCTGGAAATAAGCTGGATGGAATTCTGGGGCAGCTGTCATGAAGTCAGACTGTTCTAAACAAACTAGGTTTTATGGCCACCCCAGATATGGGCATCTTTAATATTATCACAGGAGATCTATTTCAGAATTTATGGAAGGAAGGTGATTTCCTAGAATGTGATCTACATATTTTTGTAAATTGCTCTGGCATGGGCATTCTAAAAAAACACAGAACCGGCAGGAGAGATTTGTAAGGGAAGAGGAAGGTTGTTTGGCTAGAGGAGGGGAGATGTGGAAAGTAATATAGATTAGACTGTTGCTAGAGGGAAATGTCATGAATTCATCTTGTAATGGTTTGAATAAAAATCCAGCCACAATTTGGGGATTTCATCCCCTTTGATGCTACAGACAAATTTCCCAGTTGGATGAGGGCTCAGAAACCGGCAGATCTGATGAAATTTCAACTTTCAGATGCAATCTCCAATTTGCATGGGGAGGTGCTTACTAAGTAGGCAACTTCTGAAAAGTCGAGTAATGCTTGTTTGAAGAGTTAGTTATGGATCTTGGGCTAGGCCCACGGAGTTCTCTGAGGTTGACATATAGTGCTTTTTCTTGAGAAAGCCAAGACTACCTGTGTTCACCGAGGGCAGTGGTATATCTGAGGTCAAGGAAAATCTTGTTGAAAAGATTCCATTTTGGTGACTTCCATAAAAAGAAAGAAATCTTGTTCACTTGAATTGAGCTTAGGAATAGGCATTTGTAAAATTGGGGAATTATTTTAGGATTATTTATTTGCTCACTTAAAGATAGACTGTGCATATTCTTATTATGTGCCAGTCATTGTACTTGCTACTGGTCAACAAGAAGACAAAGTTCCTGCTTTCAAGGAGCTTTGGGACGAAAGGAGGGAGATATTTCTTTGGTTGGAGATAATGCTAAGGTATTCCTTACCCATCCTCTGCTCTTCCAATAACTTGTATGTTTCAAATAGATTTGTACCAGGATGAACAGATTTCTGACAGGGTATTAAAGAAGAATAAAGGAAGTTTTAAGAATTATTTTCCTCATGAGATTGATATAATGGAATAAAAGTATTTATCTCATTGATATAAGTGAATAATAGTTATAATGATAGTAATCATTTATTGGGTGCTTTCCATGTGCCAGACACTGCATTAAGGGCTTTCAGTGGATTATTTCATTTAATTCTCTCAACAATCGCATGTAGTAGGCACTATTGTCATTTCCATTAAAAAAAAGAGAAAAGAGAAAAGAAGAGTGACTTACAAAAAGATTAAGAAACTTGTCCCACGGCATTAATAGTGTACGGATGATCCCAGAACCAAATCTAGTGAGTTTGACTCTGAAATGTCAGTATTAGCCCCAAACATCCTTTGTTTCTAACAGACTCAGGCTAAGTGGCACCCATCTGTGTGGTCACTATGCATCAGACTACATTGTCACTCTTTTCAGATGCTGGCATGGAATGACAGTGTTGTTGAAGCATCTGAAAGGTCCAGTCACCACTGTTCAAAGCTCACCTTTTATCTAGCCCCATCCTTACTCATGGCACAGTGGATGTATTGTCGGTCTCTTGTAAATGCCTCTCTGTGGAAAGTCTGTCCAAGGGTTTTAGCATCTGGAAAATAGGCATTTCCCTGCTCAACAGAACCAAATTAGAAGAAGAAAAGTTTCAATTCAAATTTACTTTCACATTAAATAAATATCCTATATCAAAGAGATGGAAAAACGGCAACTCAAATGGCTCTTGAGTTCACCAAAGTGTCACTAAATATCAATTTGAAAAACACCAGGACATGTTCAAAGTAAAGAAGAACCAAGATGTAATCAATTATAACTCCTCTGTGTGTGTGTGTGTGTGTGTGTGTGTGTATGGATGTGTGTGTCTATGTGTGTGTAATTGTGTAAGTCAAGCTAGTGTCATAAATATTACATTATTCAATGAGGTAGATTAAGCTTATAAAATGTGCTAATGTGGCACATCATTTCACAAATGGGATGTTAGGATGACTCCAACATGACAAAAACACCCATTAATGTTTACTGCAGGCTGTCTTAAGATTGATGTAGAAACCAGTTAATAGTTCAAGACGGGAGTGGGGTGCGGTTGAAGGTCAGTGTTCACTAGTGCTTATTGTGGTTTGTAATCTGCTTTGTGACTATCTTCAGTTCTCTTCAGATATACAAATGAGCTCTTAATTACTTGACAATTATGTCTATTATTTCCTGAGTTCTATTCTGAACTTTTTATGCTTTAGAGAAGTAAGTTTTATGCAATGTATTATTTCTATTATTTGTTATATACTATTTATTATCATATATTATTTGTTATGTATTGTACATTGGAAATGATCCACATGCTCAACCATTGGGAAATGAGTTAGGTAAACTGAGATATATTTACATGATGAAATATTATGTAGCTGTGAAAATGATGTTAATGAGGAGTTTATAATAACAAGTGAAACAGTTATATTAAATGAGTAAATTAAATTTAAAAATTGTTTATACAATCTGATCTTTGTAAAATATCCATAGAAAAAAACCTGGAAGGAAACATTCCAAAATGTTACATTGCTTGTCTCTGGGTTGCAAGATAGGAGTGTGAGCTTTTTTCCGTCCTCTTCCCCCTTCCCCTCCCCCTCCCTCCTCCTTTTTAGCTCTTCTTGCTCTTATTCATGTTATCTGCCATGTTATTTTCATAACCAAAGTAAAAAATTTCATTTGAGAAACATTTGAATTATTCATTAGAATCAAGAGAAACTTCATTTAGCAGACTCACCATTATGCTTGGGTATTCAAAATGGTTCCACTATCATGCAATTTTAGTATCTTCAGTAAAAGCAATTTGCTCAAAGTATGAAAAAAATATGATTTAGTTATGGCCTTTTATCCAAATTCCATTTATGGCTAAAGAATTGAGAGTTGCCTAGATTGCATGTTGACTTCCTGTTGGATGTGCATTGTGTGAGCATAACGCTGGGGAACATGGTGGTGGAAGACACCCTTCTGGTTGGAGTTGAGGCCCTCTGTCTGGAATGCCCTGTTCCCCTCTCCCTGCACCCACCTTGCTCCCACTCCCACTTGTTCAGGAGCCCGAGAGGTCCTTCTCTTAGGGAAGTCTTCCATTGCTTCTGTTGTCACTCACTGATCAGGTCCTAAAGGAAAGCTGTACTGCATTTCTTTCCAATATTAGTATGTGTGCTGCCGAAGCGAGCACTGCACTGGGTTTCTCCGGGGAGCCCTTCCCACAATGGGATTATATCTCCATATAATTTATGTCCACCTGTCCTTCCACTGCCCTTTAAGCTCCATGAAAGGAGGGACAGTGGCTGTTTCCCTATTGTGCTGTCAGCACCTTGAGTCTCCTGCATGAAAATTCAGTACCTATTTGCATTAATGATGAATCCATTCATTTTAGAGATGCCAGATGTGAATTTCAGATGTATAAAAATCCCCACACAAATGAAATCTTGCTTGAGGGAGAACTAGAACATGGTGGAAGTCAGTGGTGTAGTGAAAAAGTGAAGGTTGCGCCTTCCTTCAAACACGTTAATTAGTGTGTGACCTTGCATGTGGGTGGGTGTTAGTCTTAACTGTAGCTGAGGTCTAGAAGTAGTTTAGCATTCTGGCTGAGTATGAAGGCCATGGAATGACTACTGGAACTCCAGCTAGGATTGCTATATCCATGAATATGGCATATTATTCAATATAAACCACTATGCCTTCATTTCTTTGTATAATGGAGATACAGTGTCAGTTAAGGTTATTGTGAAGAGAAAATGAGATAAAACACAGTAAGTGCTGAGCATAATGTCCTGGAACATTGTAGGTGTTCAGTAAGTTTCTTCAATGGCAGCAGTGTTATTACTAATAATTTTTTAAATTTCTAAAATTGTTACCAATTCTCTGAGACAGAAATTTCTCAATGACCACTAGATGGCATTAAGGTTAATTTGAAACATACACAGTGTGGGCCTTATTCATATCAGTAAAAACATGTGGTGAAAAGCAATTTCATGCATTTTGATTTATAAGTTGTGATTTAATAACTAAGGCCTTTTCATTATTTTATGTAGGAAAATCCTAGAAGAGATCATATTTGATTCAACTATGCTTCCAGTAAGGGCCCACCATGCTCCTTCTATTTTTCTTAAATTAGGAAAAGTTATTGCTGAGCCTTCTGAATGATGTTGCAAAGTAAACGACCACCTCTGTGCACTAAAAACAAAATTACTGGTTTGTAGCCATGGCAGGATGTACTGATAGTCAACAATGTGCCAACCTCAATAGGGAGCCGGAGCAAAGTCTCTGTGGGTTTCTCCCAGGAGGGAGCCAAAGACAATAAGACAGTGGTTATGTGTGCAGCAAATGAGTGCCCGAAAGAACTGCCTGGGTACACTTTAGGGGAACCTGATTATTCCCCACCTTGCTCAAGGATGTTGTGCTGGGAGAATTGTTGTTTCTTGAACTTTGCAGAGGGTCATAAATGAGCCACAAAATGCAAATATAAATATCCTTCTCTAAGACGTTGAGGTTGATTTAATGACTCAGTATTGTTGATTTTTTTTTTTAGTTTGGTTATTGAAGCATTAATTTGTGGATATGTTATCAAAGGTGTTGTAGAACTATATATTTAGGACATTCCTAAATGAGAATAGTTTAGATGACAAGTAAACTATGATGGGATGGTTGGCTTATCAGGAGCAAAGAAGAACATGAACTTAACTGAAGGGGAAAGATTAGTTTTGTCCTAATGGCTAATGAGCCTGAGCTGGGGAGCTATCACTTTGGCAATTTTGTTCAGTCTTAGAGGTAGATATTCAAATGGTTTAGCTCACCTCCAATTGTGAACTTGTAAGAACAGCACATACAGGTAAATGTCACCTCTGAATGCCCAGAGAGGAAGGTAGTACCTACAACATAGTATGCACTCAGTAAATGTCAGCTGAACAATGAATGGTAAAATACCCAGTCAATTAAACTCAATAAAAGAATCCTATTGGAGGTCAGCAAGGGGTGGTTTTGGTCAAGATATTATAGCATATTTGTAACAAGACACTCCCGTTTTGCTCCAAATATATGAGACAATATAAAATAGAAATTTAAGAAAGGGATAAAAAGGCAAGGTTGAATGGCAAAGCCAGGTAAACACCTATATGGATCAGAAATGGAACACAATCACAAAGCAGTGAATGAGGCTCCCTGTGTAGAAGTAAGCTTTTGTGACTTTTGCTCTTGTGGTTAACAAAGGAAATGTTCTCCTTGTGGGATGGGGAATTGGGCCCAGGCTTACTGCTTGCATTTTACTCCCAAGGATCTTCACCAGAATTATTAAGAATGTACTTTAACATGAAAAAAAGCGAACCCACCACGATTTAGATGTTTAGCCCTTTGTCCTATGGGCTTAACGAAGTGTTCCTTTTTTTTTTTTTTTTTTAAAAGCAAATTTAGAAAGGAACCATCACTATGGGATGATACAGATAAGATGAGGTCCCAGACATTGATGTTAAAAAAAAAAAAAAAAGTCCAAAAAACCCCAGGATGCAAATATAGCTAGAAATAAGAAATGGTCAATGCACTGTTTCATTCACTGGTATTCTACCTAGAAAACCAAATTATAATCAGAAGTTTGCTTGGCGAGCTCAGATTCAGAGCAAAGGGAATTCACCCCATGATTGAAAAGATATTTGATATGGTTAGGAAACTCTGTAGAAGGTCAGATAGTAGGGATTATAGGCATTGTTGGTCATATTGCCTCCTTTGTCAAGACCTCAACTTTGCCACTGTAGCGCAAAAACAGCCCCAGAAAATGGGTAAATGAACAGCTGTGCCTACAGTCTAATGAAACTTTATTTACAAAAACAGGAATTGGTCCACAGGCTGAGTTGACCAGCCCCTGTTCTGTGGCACCAGGTCCTGAATGTCTGATATATCCATCTTTAGCTTGTTGATAAAGACACAGTCTCTCTACATGAGACTCCATATTCTCAAAGCAGGCTTTGTCCCTCCCTTAGTTAACAGACTCAGAATTAATCTCTGTGACTAGGCTTTTTGCAAGCCTCTGTGATGGCCAGCCTTCTCATGATTAAGAACTTTCTTTCTTTAGATGTGACAATTTCTACAGTTAGAATAGGGTCAAGTGTGACTGGCTTAGGAAGCTTTCTGTCTTCTTAAGGTGACTTCATGGATCACTGTTTCAGTTCACCTAAGGCTTAACTCTCAGAGGATGTCTTATTTCCCAATCCCACCATGCTTCCTGGTCCTTCTTACTTCCTGGTCCCAGAGACGTTTCTCCTTACTGTCTCCACATTGATCCACAATAATAAGTCACAGTGGGGATCCAGTAAAAGACAGTGTTGAAACATGGGTATCAGTTGATGCTTGAGATGTTGATTTCTGCCAGCTGTATATATAGTTCTAGGAAAAGTGCCTTAATTTTTTAGCCCCCAGTGCCCTCCCTGGCAATCTGGGACACGAAAACACCTTTAGCCCACTCTATACTTTGAACAGACCAACATGTGAAGGGTTTTTTTTTTCCCCCTACAAGAACTGTTTAAATTTCTTTCTGATTTTTTTTTTTTGGTCTGGTGGCCTCTGACTCCTGTCATTGTGTTATCTTAGCTATTGTAGTGGCCATTTCTCATGTGAAACAGCATCCGGGTATAGGTTAGCAACTTATGACTCCAAATGTGGTCAGACCTATCACTGCATTGGCATCACTTGGGATCAGGTTAGAAATGCAGAGTCTCAGGGCCTCAGACCGACGGAATCAGAAGCTACATTTTAACAAATTCTCCAGATAATTCACAATAACAGAGTTTTGAAGTACCTCACTAACATATTTTGTCTCTTAATGTTGATTATTTTTTAATTAAAAAACTTTTAATTTTTATTTCTTCAGCTTTACTGAAGTATAATTCACATAAAATTTATTTCTTCAGCTTTATTGAAGTATAATTCACATAAAATTTTAAGAAACTTAAGGTGTACATCACAGTGATTTGATATTCATAGACATCGTAAAAGGATTTCTACCATCTGGTTAATTAACACGTCCATCACTTAATGTTACTTAGGAAACAGTGTCTCCTTGGGGTGGCACAATTAGGGAAATGCCATAAAGGTCAAGGATAGTGGTTGTAATGTCTCCCATATTTGTGTTCCTTTGGGCAGGACATATGAATATAAGGTTGCTTTGATTGGCACGGTCATGCATAAGCCCATTCATGCTCCAAATTCTTGATGAGATGGGGTTGAGAAGATTAAAATTAAGTACAGTTCTACATCATTGGCAGCCTTATTTTTCAAAGATTTTTAAAAGCTTCTTTTCATTGGAAGCTTGTGGAATTCTTTCTCCTTCATTGCTTTTCAATAAAATACTGACCAACTGGAACAAATCTTGTTCCTGTCAGGGCCCTGCAAATCTGGGCCTTCACCTTCTAACTCTGGGTTTGATAAAACTCACACACACACTCTCTCAAACCTTCGCACAATAAGCCACCAAAATGTGCCTTGATTAGCCTTCACTGTGTGGCATGAAATGGATCACATGAGGTATAGCTGAAAGTTATAGGACTTGCAGGGATATCAGATGGTCTTGTTTTATTTGGATGCAAAAGATAAATATTTGATTCTTGGTTTTGCCAGATTAAGTCTTGTGTGTCTTGGACAACCATTTTCCCCCTCACCAAAGACTGGTAATTTATGGCCAAATAACTTAATGTGTCTTTGCAGTTGGTCTGGGAATTTTAATTTTCTTTTAAATCTTCCTGAGTGACTCTAATGCTCAGCCAGTTTTGAGAACAATTAACAGAGTCTTTGAGTCACAATTCTTCATGTGTGAAATGGGAATATTACTTATATCTTCAAATGGTTGTTGAGAGCATTGCATAAAATTACTTGTGTAAAGAGCTTTCTAAAGTACAGAGCAGCCTAGAGACACATGCAATCGTTTTGACCTTTTGGGTGGTTGTGTCACAAAGACAGGATTTTGGGCATTGTGTGAAGAAAGAAAGGCAGTATAAATGAAAGTAGAGGCTGAGAGAGAACTGAGAACAAATGGCAGCCACCTCTATTTTGTATGAAGAGTTCCTATATATGTACATGAATAAACAGGACATCTACAGGCAGCCAGGACTGGGAAACATTCCTTCCCTAAGGCTGAATTTCTTATAAAGAAGAACTTGTATTCTCATGAGGTCTATACAATCCTGTGTTTCTCCCTTATAATATTTCATTTTGCCTGTCTTGGCTTAAGAAACTGCAGGCAATTTGAGGTCAGAGTTTGGGTCTTCCCTTTCCCACAGGAACTCCTATTACAATTCTGTTACAGAGAAAGCTCTCAGCAACTGTTGGTTGATGCTTGGTCATAATTCTTGGACTTCTTTCCACATGAGTAGTTGAAGCCTCTCAAATGACTCAGTCGTAGAATGGGATTAATTAAGGATGTCTTTCTATGACCAGTTCTACCCCCATGATGTTATTACAATTTTCTTATATTGCATGAAAAAACTCCCCACATTCTCTCTGAGTATAAACACCAGGATTGCATCTCATTCTACATGAGTCACGAGGGGCTATTTTGGGAGGAGAGTGGTTTGAAATCCATGCTGCTTCTCTTTTCTTTCAGAGTGGGTTTTGTAATAAACCCATTATGTCACCAAACAAAGAGAAGTCATTTTTAAGCCGTGTCTCTTTGTCAAAAGAAGCCAATTCAGTCAACTTAGTGTAAAACAATGAACTGGCCGATGTGACAAGACAAAGACCATGCTTCGACTGATGGATTCATTTTCTAACTTGTTAACTCACTGCTGTATAGACAGTCTCTGACTAACAGACCCAATGACTGGTTGGAAGAATGAGCCCCCAAAAGCAGTTCTTTTGGAAAAGATCAGTGTAATAGCCACTCACCTAATTCATCCATGCTCTGTGTGGGTCCTAGAGGGAGGAATAACAAATAGTTGATTGAATTTTTCTTTTTTTTTTTCTTCTCTTCTCCTCCCTCCTAAACTTTCTGTTTCTCCCCCTTCCCTCCTCCACTTCCTCCTCCTCTTTCTTCTTCTCGTCCTCTTTACTTTTCTTTTCCTTCTCACAGTACTGGCCCAGAAGATGTAGAAGTGAGGAAATTTGCAATATTTTAGGACTGTGTCTGAACTTGCCCTCTTGTTAAAAAGAGATCCTTGGACTGTGCCCAGGCTAGGGTGCCTGAATGTGGGGCTACCCCTCAGCTGAGGGCAGAGGAAAGGGGAATTGAATCTAGAAACCAAATAATGGCTGGGGAATCAAAAGATGTTCCTAAGCAACAAATCTGAGGGGCCCAAAATGAAACTTGATCTGATCCAAAGATAAAGGATTAGCATGGGTCAGGAAAGACGGAAGTAGACTTGAAAAAAGATTGAGACAAGAAGATGACACAGTAAGTGGGCACTGTGGGAGGGAGGCTTTAAGAACTTGCCATGCCTTGACTGTGGGGAGATGGGGAATGTTGAGGGAGCTGAGCTCCTTCTATGAAAGACTAAAGCCAGTTGGAACCCATTCAGAGTGCACCTTCACAGTCAAATCCAGGCCTCAAGGAATCTAGCATGATAGCTCCTTGTAGAACAATTGAGTTATGCCTGTAACTTCTAGAAGAGCAAACAGGTATAGATGGTTAAATGAAAGAAAATCATACTACCATCTAGCCAAAAACATAATCAGTCCAAAGAATGGTGCAAAATATGTGTCTTTTAAAAAACAAACAAACAAAAACTTCCCCTTAAAGTTGCTTGCAAACCTTTTACTGAATTTGTTATTGGTATGTATACAGGAATCCCTTATCTTGCTGGTTCTCATCTTTTCTCTGTCCCTCTCTAGGTTTTTCACCTTGTTTTTCATACTTCTGCACCCCTCCCCTCCCCAGTAGTCTCCAGGCTCCATCTTGGAGAGGGCCACATGGTTCTCAGGATCACAATAATCACTGGGCCTGACCTGGACAGGAGGGGATTGGACCCTGCTGTTTGTCAAAGGAATAGGTTTTAGGCATTTAAGTCTTCAGAGAGGAACAGTTATAAGTACTAGTCTTCCTCTTGAAAGGCTCTCATTGCTTAACTTTGATGAGTTATTCTACTATCCCAAGAGCACTCTCTTCACTTTCATCAAAAACCCTCCCATCTAGGAGTGATGAGAAGAAAAGAAGTGAGTTGGGGGAAGGAAGATGTGGTTCTGGATCTCATGTTGCTGATAATGGCTATTACATGGAGGAAGAAGGGAGAATATTATTTGGTTCTGATTACAGAAGGTTGAGAACAGTATATCCCCAATTTTGAAACATCTTACAGATTGATGTCTCACTCTTTTGGTCACTCAGCTCTTACACTGGATTGCTTAAAACCTATTGTAGTGAAACCTATTGTAGAAAACCTATATCTTCTTTAATCATTTCAGTGGAAATCTTACAAATTTTTCCTGGGGTTCATATTTATGGAAACTTTCTTTTTAAGAGGAACCCAAAGATATGTTAAAACAAACTCCAGACTGATGTCAAGGTGAAATAAACCTTTGGGTTTATTCAAGGGCTTCATAATTGACAATCCTGTGCAAGATAATTGGAACATCATTTTAGAAACTCCTTGCGACTTGATTGAATTTAAGTTTGGTTCCTGCATTCAGGCTAAAGATATGCAGAATATATAATTGGGTTTGAAAAAAAAACCAAAGGAATTTTGGGTAAAAATTTGAAAGAAAAAAAAAAAACAACAACTGTGGACTTTGGTGGGCACAGACACAAGGTTGGGGTTGTTCTAGGACAAATAGTCCGCACATATGCTGGCTCATAAAAGAACAAAAAGACAAAGTAAACGACGAACTTTCCATTGGAATATCAGAAGAGTATTGATTATGACTAGCAAATATTCAATGTGAATTTTGCCTGTTCCCTCCAATCTGTACCCCTAGCAAACACTGCTAATTAGTCAAGGCTCACCTTTCTACTGAGCCTACAGTTAATTTTGCAAAGATCAATATAGTTTTCCAAGTAGCCAGTGAGTGTTATAAAATTTGATATACGAGAAACAACTTACTCATCTTGATTTAATTGAAGTCACCACAGAAGGCTTTTAAGTCCACTTGAAAGCCCTCTTTGTCCAAGTATCTGAGGACTCCAAAATGTCATAGGAGGAGAAAGAGAAGGTCAGGTACAAAGAAAATCTTACTTTAAATTGGATATGATCCTTTTACATAGCTGATTGAGTATTATTTATGCTTAACTTGGGTGAAACTTTTCTTACAGGCATTAAATTATGCCCAGGGCAAAAGTGAACACCGAAGTTGCTAAATACTCCCACATTCAAGAGAGAGCTTCAGATGAACAAACTAGAGCTGAAGTCAGAAATTTCCTTACAGGGTTATTAAGAATTCATCAAATTAGTCTCTTACCACTCATCACCATTACCTTCCTGGTCTATGAAAGAAGTCTGGGGAGAGGAAAAGATTCACTAGTCCCAGAGGACTTAGAGGAAATATCTCCTCTCCTCTCTGCAAGTGGGGAGATGACACTCCAAGATACCCATCTGTGAAGATACCCATCTGTGAAGATAGTAGGTATTTTCCAGCAGGGAAGACTGAATTCCTTTTGTTACGACAATGGGATCTTAGGCTTCTGTGCAAGTCTGAGCAGGGGAAATGAGAACTGTAGGGAGGAGGCAGGTCAGAGGGACAGGACCGTGGCAGAAAACCTGCATGCTGACATATGGCATGTCAAGGAGACAGGAGTTTTCCAAGGATTGAGCAGACACAATAAAGGGTGGCTTAGTCCAGTTTGCCTATCCTCACCTGGGAGGGATGCTTTCTGGGAATAGGGACCTCAGTAGCAGAACACTGTAGCATTGACTACTGGTGAGAGATATTGAGGAAGTGATTAAAAGGTGAAGCCAGAGTCAAATTTCCTGTGTCAAGCAACTCTGCAGTGCGGAGGTCCCACAGGACCTTCCAGACAACCCCAGCTGGGACTCCACAAGATATCGTTAGGATACCGACCACACAGGAGATACTGATGGTCAGAGTGTTATAAGAGAAAATCAGCAAGAAGAAAAGTGAATCCTCCCTCAGAAAAATAGAGACATTGGCCTTTTCCAATTGAGGTAGCCAATCTCCTCAATAGTCCCCAATAATTCCCCACCTTCTAATAATCATGGTCTTGTATAGTTTTTTCCCACATGGAAATAGGGTTTATCTGTGTGACTAGTAGAATTCTGTGGAAGAAATGGTGTGAGATTTGCTAGACTATGTCATAAGACACATTATGTCTTCCACCTTTCTTAGGTGGTATACTCTGGAGGATCCAGCTACCATACTGTGAGACACTCAAGTAGCTCTCAGAGGCCTGTGAAGACGGCAACTGCTGCATCCTGCCAACAACCAGCATTAACATGCCAGTCATAGGAGTGAGCTACCCCAGCCCAAGTCTAGCCTTTAAGTAATGGCAACCCTGGCCAAGATCTGACTACCACCTCATCCTTATGAGTGATGCTGAGACAGAAACACTCAGTTAAATGGCTCCTGACTTCTTGTCCCACAGAAATTCTGAAAGGTAATATAGAATTGTGATAGTTTTAAATCACTTTGTGTTGAGGGTTATGTGTTATCCAGCCATACAATTCACTTCCTATCCCTCTTTCTTGCCTTAAAGCCCAGAAGAATTAGAGCCTAGAAGAGCGAGGAAAAGAAGGCATGTAAAAGTAAGACATTTTGAGTCACTCAAATTAAATGTTTAACCTGCCGTAGGGATGACAGGAGTGTTTTGGATAGAATATGAAATTAAACTGGACTAGAAACTTCTGGAATCCCCCTGCAAATGACATTGCTGGACAGGCAATGGGAATTTTACATACCATAATTGGGAAAATTATTGGACAAAAATAAAATCCTGTCACGTGTATACTCCAGGGAGGTGAAACTTCTCAGTAAACCTCTCATTAATTAAGAGGTTAATTAATTAAGACTAATTAATATTAAAATATTAAATATTTTTTTAAAAGCATAATTGAATAGAAACATTTGCTTTGTTGTCTGTGGTCTTGTTATGCTCAGACTATGGTCCTTGACCAGTAGCACTGGAGTTACAGAACTAGCCCTCCAGAGCAAGGAAACCATGAAATACTAGCAAATCCAAACTTATGACATAATAAATGTTAGGAGGAGTTTATCTCTAAAAAGACCTCTTTTTTTCTTGACGTGTAACAGGTAGAGAGCTATAGAAATATGAAAGTTGGGGCACCTGCGTGGCTCAGTTGGTTAAGTATCTGCCTTCCACTCAGGTCATGACCCCAGAGTCCTGGGATTGAGCCCCACATTGGGCTCTCTGCTCAGTGGCAAGCCTGCTTCTGCCTACTTGTGCTTTCTCTATGTCAGATATATAAATAAAATACTAAAAAAAAAAAAAGAAATATGGAAAGTCAGTAGCATTTTGTAGAAGTTTCTCCGTATTGTAAAGACGCTTTGGCATTGTTTGATCTGACCAATGTGTGGGTGGTTGGAGATGGTGTGAATGTCTGTATTGTGCTCTTAGTAGCTAATCTAGTCCTCATACAAGTCAGTTTTCCCTGATATCAAAGTCAAGGAGAAGCTGGCCAATATGATACAGATATACATAAACTTCATATTTACTTTTTGGAAAATATGATGAGTTATGCAGTTCATAGAAAGGAAGAATGTGGAGCGACTGGCCTTTTAAGATAAACTTCTCAAGATTACCCGAGACAAGTCTGGAGATGGTGGTAGTCTGCAATAAAGATTTCAGTCTGTGTTGAATTATAATAGAGTCAGGGTCACCATACTCTTTTTTTTTTTTTTTAAAGACATATAGTGGATTATTTGCCCCAGTGGTACAGGTCTATGAATCATTGGGCTTACACATTTTACAGCACTCACCATAGCACATACCCTCCCCAATGATCATAATGCAGCCATCCTATCCCTATCTCCCACCCCCCAGCAACCCTCAGTTTGTTTCATGAGATTAAGATTCCGTTATGTTTTGTCTTATTCCTGATCCCATCTTGTTTCATTTTTTCCCTCCCTACCACCCATGACCCCCTGCCCTGCCTCTCAAATTCCTCATATCAGAGAGATCATATGATAATTGTCTTTCTCTGATTGACTTATTTTGCTTATCATATACCCTCTTGTTCCATCCACATCATTGCAAATGGCAAGATTTCCTTTTTTGGTGGCCACATAGTATTCCATTGTGTGTGTGTGTGTACCCTCTTGTTCCATCCACATCATTGCAAATGGCAAGATTTCTTCTTTTGATGGCTGCATAGTATTCTTGTGTGTGTGTGTATGTATATGTATATGTACACACATACACATACACACACATTACATATATACATATATATGTATATACGTGTATATATATGTATATGTATATATGTGTATGTACATATATATGTATATATATATGTACATATATATGTACATACACATATATACATGTGCATATATGTATATGTATATATGTGTATGTACACATATATGTATATATATATGTACATATATATGTACATACACATATATACATATATATATATGCACACACACACACACACATATCTTCTTTAGGCATTCATTTGTTGATGGACATCTAGGTTCTTTCCATAGTTTGGCTATTGTGGACATTGCTGCTATAAACATTTGTGTGCACATGCCCCTTTGGATCACTACATTTGTATCTTTAGGGCAAATACCCAGTAGTGTGATTACTTGGTCATAGAGTAGCTCTATTTTCAACTTTCTGAGGAACTTCCATACTGTTTTCCAGAGTGGCTACACTAGCTTGCATTCCCACCAACAGTGTAGGTGGGTTCCCCATTCTCTGCATCCTAGCCGACACCTGTCATTTCCTGACTTGTTAATTTCAGCCATTCTGACTGGTGTGAGGTGGTATCTCACTATGGTTTTGATTTGCATTTCCATGATGCCCAGTGATGTTGAGCACTTTTTCATGTGTCTGTTGACCATTTGGATGTCTTCTTTGCAGAAATGTCTGTTCATGTCTTCTGCCCATTTCTTGATTGGATTCTTTGTTCTTTGGGCTTTGATTTTAGTAAGTTCTTTATAGATACTAGCCTTTATCTGATAGGTCATTTGCAAATATCTTCTCCCATTCTGTCAGCTGTCTTTTGGTTTGTTGCCTGTTTCCTTTGCTGTGCAAAAGTCATCCCTCTGTTTTGTAAACAACAAAATATCTCATTCTTTTCTTCCAGGACTGGGACTGAGCTCCAGTCCTCTCCTGGAACAAATGACCTAGGAAACATCCCATATGATGATACCAAGAGAATTCCTCTTGTGTGAACTGTGTGCAGTATCTGTTTAGCATAGATGTGCTGGGACCACAGAGGTCAGGGAGGTCACAGCTCTGCAGAACAGATGGTGTCCCCAAGATGGGGAAGAGCCCTGGGCATGAATTATGATCACATTCTGGGCCCAGAATAGAAGCAAGCCTGTGGGGCGCCTGGGTGGCTCAGTGGGTTAAAGCCTCTGCCTTCGGCTCAGGTCATGATCCCAGGGTCTTAGGATCGAGTCCCTCATTGGGCTCTCTGCTCAGCATGGAGCCTGCTTCCCTTCCTCTCTCTTGCCTGCCTCTCTGCCTACTTGTGATCTCTGTCTGTCAAATAAATAAAATCTTTAAAAAAAAAAAAAAAGAAGAAGCAAGTTTGTGTAGCCTACTCCTGGCCTGTTACTCAAACCAGGAAGAACACTCAGCTGGTGTTCTCCAGAAGTTTTCACATTGGCTAGCTCATTTTTCTCACAAAATAAAACAAAAAGTCTGATGTTGGGATTTTCCTAAATTTAGGTTCAGAAGTGGTAGCTGACCTCAGAAGGTTCAGAGGTGGTAGCTGACTTGCCTAAGGACACACTGCTTCTGAGAAGTGGGGTCCAGGTTCAAGCCCAGACCTTTTGATTCACTCAACACTTCAGCTGTTTTTCCTGCTCTCTTTTGATTTTATTTGTATCATCTATAGAGCCAAGCATGCTAATGGTGCATGAGGGGATACTCCTTGATGCTGGCATCTGAGTCTGATGATTTTGAATATTACTCTGTGTGTGTGTGTGTGTGTAAGTAGGTGCTGTTAGTTTCTCTTGAGAATCAACGCTAAGGGTCTTTATCTGGAATCCTGTGCCATTTCTCCCTAGGTGGTATGAAGAATGAATCTTTTGTATTGTCCTTTGGGCTGTGATCTTCTGTAAATTTTTGAGATTTCTCCTCCTGTGCTCTCCATCCCCTAAACTCAACACACATTTCTTTTTCCTCCACTTATCTAAGGGAGAGAAATAGAACTGGACTCCAGGTTGGAGCCCTGGATCTGGTTTCAAGTAGAGTCAACTTGCAATTAACTGTTGCTATGGGAGAACTAGGGGAAACTAACTCCTGGTGCTTGAATTTCCAGTATTATTAATGATTTCTTGGATATTAACTGTAGTCTCTCTCTCCTTTTTATTTCCTTCCTAAACTAGATACTGATTTTAAATCATAATGTGTAATAAAATAAAAAATTTTAATATTCTTGTGATGAATAACATGTTGTCATCCAATTTTTCTTTTGTAACAAATTTATATATATATATATATCTTATGAACATATATGTAATGATTATACTTATAATCATTATATAAATAATTTTTGCAAATAGTAAAGGGTGTAGAGGGTAACTCCTGGAGGTCAGGCCTGTGCTTTATCACTTTATTGTCTATAGCCTTGGAGCTGAGCAGTGGACTGGCAGAATGGTTTAGAAACAGGCACAAAATGTGAGGGGAAGTCTTCTGGGGGTAATTGTGGAAAACATTTCTTCACTTGATAAAAAGAAAGCAGGAAGAGATGATGCAGCTGTTCCTCTGGATATTTCTGGATATCATGCTTGGAACAGCTTAGCCATTTTGTTTCATTTTGCCAGCCCTAAGAATGGCAGATTCAAAAGATGGAAAGATCCTAGGTGCTTGATGACATGACTAAGCTATAGGATCAACAGTCCTTGGAACCTGTCCCATCTTTGCTCCTTTTGCTATATGAGATAATAAATATCCTTATTGTTTAAGTCAGTTTGACTCAGTTTTTAAAAATTTGTAAACAAAAGCATCCTGACAGAGAAAATTTGTTTAATTTGTACCTATAGCAAGGCCTGGTTTTCATTATTACATATGGCAGCCATAAAGCCTCCATTTATATTTTTAATTTTTTTAAGATTTATTTATTTTAGAGAGAGAGAAAAGAGAGGCAGATGGAGAGGGGGAAAGAGAGAATCCTCAAGCAGATTACCCACCAAGCACAGAGACTGACCCGAGCTAAAATCACGAGTAAGATGCTTAATAGACTGAGCCACCCAGGTGCCGTATTTTTAATTTTTTTGCTACTATAGAGAGATATGCAAAATGAAATAGATGGAAAAGGAACAAAAAGATTCCATTAGAAAAATAGGTATCTGTGTAAATATATATTGACAGGCAAATAAAGAGGGCTATATGTAGTTTTGGACCAAGTTGACTATCGCAGCCAATAACCAACCATAAGAACTCAATTTAATAATAACCTCTTATTTCATTCACATGTTGTTGGGCAACTCTGCCGATTGGGTTGAGGTAGACTCTACGAGTCTCTCACTCTTCCTTGGATAGTCTTCTTACGGCATGATGTTGGTGCAGGAAGGTCAGAGGGAACATGAGGGGCCTTGTCAGGCTAGGTCCCGCAGGGCCACCTGATAACTTCCACTCATTCACCACAAGCCCCCTGGCTGAGCCTAAAATCAGGTGGGGATCACACTGTGCTTTTTGGGAAGGATAATGAAGCCAGGTAACACTGCTTATTTGGCCACATAACACAAGGGTGAAGTATTGGAGCTAATAATTCCATCCATTACACTTCTCAATCCATGTATTTTTGTATGTTCTGAAGTTTTTACTATTTGCATATAGTGCTTATATAATGATCATTATACATGGGTGTCACTATATATATATATATATATATATATATATATATATATATATATATATAAATTTGTTATTAAAGAAAACTTTCTCTAGGGCCAGGGCCATGTGGAGGAGGAGGGCCTGAAGGGTGAGAGACCAGAGATGCAGAAGTCAGGGAGAGGGCTGGGGAATTATTTAGTGAGGGCAGGATGAGTCCTGAGCTGCAGGACTAAGGACTGGGGCTAATGGGATGGAAAGGACGGGGAGGCAGGTGTGGGAAGCCAGTATGTGTGGGGTTGGCTGGAATCTGGGATGCCCAGATTCCTGGCTCAGCTGCTGACAGGGATAGGATCAGAAAGGTGCAGTGTATTTAGGAAAAGATGGCTCAGATGTGGTAAAGTGAGGCCTTATGGGCAGTGCAGAGTTGCCTGTGAAGTATTTTTGTTGGATGTTTGGGTCTGAAGCTCAGGAGATAAAGATTTTGCTGGAAATAAAGATTCAGGCATCCTTAACTGGGACTTGTTAATGTCCTGTGAATGCATCTGAAGTTTCCCAAGAGGCCCCCATATAGAAAAATGAAGCCCAAACCCACTGACTTTTAAGAGAGAGTAAAGGAAGTAAAATTCACAAAAGAGATCATAAGTGTGTGTGGGGAGAATGTCTTATTTCTGTATAATGGAGGTATATTTGAAGTATAATTGAACCTCAGAGATGCCATGATGAAAGAAATTGTTAAAATTTGGGCTTCTTTTCTCCCAGATCCAAAGTTTTTCTTCTGGCTAATGCCTGTGTCCCACCACACCCTGTCCATCTTGTGACAGTGATACTCAGATCGAGGGAGTGAGTATCTCACCCTCCTCGCCTTCAGGGGCAGAAGCAGATTCCACAGGGACATGATTTATTTGCTATCCATCAAATAAAAATAACACTCTCTGAGCCGCAAAGCCCTTCCCAACTAGTCATGTTTTCAGGTTTTAATTCATTGTAGGCAAAAATTCCTAGCATTCTGGTTTGAACCGTTGTGTCAGTAAATACCTAATTCAAGTATTTGGGATCTTGGTATCTACCCACTAAATTAATGAAACAACTACCAAATTGCTTTGTTCTGTCTTTTTCAATCAAAGAGTATTTAGGAGACACAAGGAAGGGGTACACTGGGATGAAAACTATGTCATTGGAGAAAACTTGCATGCATTAAATAATTTCCAGAGGGGCTTCCTATCAGAAAGGTTGCTTTCCTTAGAACCGTCTGAATCAGTGTTGGATGCCTGGCTCATATCTTTGAGTGGTGCTTGAGTTGAACCCCAGTCAGCAATTTTCTCAAAAGCCATTACTAATAAAGGGCCTTATTGAAGAGGCAATGAAACTGTTCATCATTACAAAAACACTTTCTCCCAAGCATGAAGATCCTTATGGAAACACTTGCTGGGTCCTTTTTAAGTCTCCTTGAGGTTATTTCTAGGTAGCCAGGGAGTGAGAAGTAGAAGCAAGAATCTGAAATGAATAAGACCAAAGGTTCTGTTGTTGAAGGAACACTGACATTATGATTTTTTCAGAGTGATCCAGGCCCAGGATCTACAGGAACCCATTGAGTGCTCTCAGTCTCTTCTCCTACTGGGTGAATGCAAGCATGTCAGTGCTGCTTTTGTAGCAGAAGAATATAAATTTCGAAGTAAACTTCTAATGAGGCTCAGTGTACCTTCCATTCTGCAGTCTCTGGGTCTAGGACTATACTTCTCAGGGCCTCAGTCATATCTGGGTTAGAATTCTGTCTCTGCCACTTCCAGACTCCTTATCTGCTAAATGGAGTATGGCACACATCTCATACTGATGTAAGGATTAAATAAATGAAAGCATGTCACATGCTTGGCAGATAGTCTGTGCTTAGTGAATGGAAGTCATTGTTTATCAAATGAAGAGGTTGGAACAATCTAGGGTCCTTAAATCAAATGGGCATATGATCTAGGGAAATGGCTAAAAAAAGATTTGGGGGTTTCTTCCTCAAAGATTTTGATGTAGTATGTCTGGGATAAAGGAATCTGTATTTTTAGTCAATTCTTAGGTGATTCTGATGCAGGTGTTTGCAAGCATACATTGAGAGCCACTGGAGCAAAATCTCCCAGACCCTCTTGGAGTTCTGAGGCTCTCATATACCAGTCTAAGGTGCAGAAAAGAGGAGTTGACTTGGGATTAAAGATGAGTCTTAGGCAGAGTTCAGAAGACATGGGGACTGAGGTTTGATGGAGAAGTGGGGAAGGTAGGGGCTGGCCACAGGCTGGGGGCTGGCAGGTGCAATGACAGAAGGTGGAAGGGGAAGGGGGTGTGGCCAAGAAGGAGGTCTGCATCACTGAGGATAAGAGAGGGCGTTGGGATGTTGGAGATGAGGAGTGTGAGCCAGGAATCCGGGGATGTGCGTGAAAAAGACCCCAAAGGTGTTGGTTGGAAAGATGATTCTTGTGAGGTTGTACTGAGCAACCTATTAGCCAACATGCTTATTCGGGCCAGCTGGCAAGTGTCAGGCCTGGGCTCATTAGGACCTGCATTATGGTGACAGCCATTGGAACAGAAA
The DNA here is from genome assembly GCF_022355385.1 of Mustela nigripes. NCBI lineage: Eukaryota > Metazoa > Chordata > Mammalia > Carnivora > Mustelidae > Mustela > Mustela nigripes. The sequence goes on from NC_081560.1 coordinate 155,842,909, forward strand.
ACCTGCAAACATCTCTCTAGGGAAATTCTGAGTTAACTGTTTACTGCATTTTAAGTGTTCAAATCCAGCTCTGGGAAATTGCACAGGGCTAAAGTTGTTGAAAACATTAGACATTTTACCACTAGAGAGTGAAAAGGGACTTTGCCTCAGAGCAAGGAAACAAAGTATGCAAGCCTGGTAACAATTGTTGAAGAGCCCCAGATTTAAGCATCCTACCTTCTCCTCTGTGGTGGTGGTGGTGGGGCATGCTTGGACCACAAGTGCAAGATATGAGATTTGTTCTTCTTCTTCTAGGGGCTGTTTTCATCATCCAAATCTTGGCCCAACACAAGCCATGTATGGAAACAGCAGGGGGAAAGGGCAGAAGCTCTCTGACATGGTGTTGGGTGTCCTGGCTGTAGTAGGTGATGCCAAGGCTTGCCGCCCTCAGCCTGCCCCGGCTCAGTGGCCACTGCCTCGCCTGGGGTTGGAGAGCAGAGCAGCACAGCCATGAGACCAGGTGACCCTCAGTCCTCTCTTTCCTGCCAGGATTCTTAGGTGTCTACAGACGGGGGTGGGGAAAGTCCATTTGGACAAATGGGTTTTTGAAAAGGAAGTTGGATACTAAGTCTTGACAGCTGGGATAAAAGTCGTTTCTCTGCCTCTGGGAATAAGCTGTACATGGGGAAACAAACAAACAAACAAACAAACCAAATACCAAACCTCCCCCCCAGAACTATTGGTATCAATTTCTTACCCCAACACAGAATTACAACTCTGTAATTTCTCTCAACTGCTCTTTTTCTCTTGTTCCATCATGGCCAAAATGTTTGAAGAACATCATTGTACTTGTGACTCATATATTCCAATTTTTAACTGAATCTGCCTTTAATTTGGCCAGGGACTTTTTCAAGCCAGCTTGGTAGTTTCTTCCCAGCAAATATCTGCATGTCTCCCCTGTCCTTTAAGCCTTCCTTCCTTTTCAATTCATGGTTTATTGCTAACCATATGTCACTTTCTGGTTTGCTTTTTGCTTTCTGCTTTCATGATTCTTGTTTTTCAGGAAGGAAGTCTTTGGACCAGAGGAATAGTGGGTCAGGTGACATCAATAATCATTTTTCAACTTGGCTTTGTACAGTAGGGACATGCAGGCCTTCCATCACTGTCAGTTTTTCTTCTTATTCATCTTTGAAATGGAAGTGATTGTTTCAAATTATGAAATCCACAAATCCACACATGTTAAGTTAGTGTTCTCCCTAATAATAAAAACAGTAGAACTTAATAAATGTTAGTCACGAGGAAGATGATGTGATAAACACTTTGTATACCTTATCTGTTTGAATCCTTCCAAAACATTATCTCCTTTTTATAGGAAAACAAGCAGGCTCCAAAAAGTTAGGTACCTTACATAAGGTAAGTGGCAATACCGAGGTATCTTGATATTAGATTTGTGTCCTCTTGTGGAAGAATTTTAATGAGCTGTGGCAGTATTATCGAGTCTGTATGTTTTCCCATAGAATTAAAGAGCTGGAAGAGACAAAGGATGTGAATGTCTTCTTTTGTGTGAGTATAGATTAGGTGGTGGACAATAATGGGACACTGAGGCCCCATTTCTTGCTCAGTAATTGCAAATGCTTGATCTCAGATATGGGAATATCAGATCTGTTAGTAAACTTATGGAACCCCCATGTGGACCTCAGAAAAAGTACAGGGATCCTCAATTATCCTGGAAGAAAGATTGAGAATCCTGGTCTCAAGGTGTCACCAATGAACTTTGACTAATGAAACACTCTAGCATCTTGGAATGGGTACAGAAGGCTAGACAACAACTCTTGGAAAACAATGTTGCAGAAGACAGCAGCAAGCTTTCTGGCTCTGGGGATCTGACCTAAGTGAGCAAGGTACAGGTGTAAGGGGTTGGCTTCTATGAGAGGCAGAGGTGTAGTGAAATGGGCCTTAAAGATGAAATAGTCAAATTCTCCCATTTGAGAAGGGCATAGCAATGATGAATTCATGATGGACTATTTTCTGAACTCTTTTCAGGTAAAAAAGGTACTATTCAGAGGTTGAGGAATCAAAAGTCAGGGCTCTGGCCCAACGAAGATGACAGTCCTGGGAGGAATTTGCATTGGAACATGGGTATAGGGGTCAGTCAGGAACCTTGACTGAGCCAAAGGTAGGGGCTGGAAGGTTGAAGGTGATCTGAGGTCCATCAGTGTAGGAGGGACACATATGTTGGATAGTCATTCCTGGGGCTCTGTTCCTAGTTCTAACTGGCAAAAGGGTTTTGGGGAGCAACCTGGAATCATACTTCTTATCACTGGCATGCTGAAGCTCATATACACTTGGCTTTGAGTTGGGTTAGTCAGGGAGTAAGATAAGGTAAGATTTTAGGGACACCTGTGTTTGGACCCACTTGTGGTCAGCCAGGCAGGGCCACAGAGAAGGAAGAGGAGGCTTGCCTGGGATCTGTGAAGGGCTACACAGACCTAGCTAGAAGGTCCCTAGTCCAGAAAAATGTGCCCATCTACCCAGTGAGAAGTACCTGGTGGGAGCTCTAATAATATGTGGAATTAATTCCAGAACTTCTCTTCTTTCCTGTTTGTACTCTATCCTTTTATTTTCTTATTTTCAATCCCATTCGCCCTCTGATCTTGCTTCTGTCCCTTTTTTTTTTCCAGAACATTTTTTGACTTTTGATGTTTGGTGTCTGGTACCTTTTCCCCAGAGAATCATCTTCATTAACTAGCCCTATTGAATGTGGATCTAGACCTCCTATAAACATTTACAGCTTTTCCCTGCAGATCCCAGAGGCACGGCCCAATTCTGTAAATGGGCTTGGAAAGATAGTGGTTATTGATATTTGTACTTCTGAATGATTCCATTGTCTCTGGACCATTCCTATCCTGGCTTATGCCCAACATATTACACATATTAAAAAGAGCAGTGTTTCCTGAAGTATGCTCCATGGAATACTAGTCCCATGAGATATTCTGTGAAAAGGGTTCTATGACCATATACATTTGGGAACATGCTGTATCTTCCTCTTGGAGATATACCATGAATATTAGCACACTAAAGGCTCTGAGAAGTCCCGCAGTAAATGAACTCTTCAAAACCAAAAACGTTTCCCAAAGTGCCTTGTTCTAATACCTATAAGAATTCTGTGGACATAGTGTTCCAGAGAACAAATTTTGAAAAATGCAGTCATAGAGCATAGCTTATATTGGGTTTTCTGTTTGTTAGGCTAAGCGAGATTTACTGATAGTCATCAGATCTAGCAGAGAATAAAATGTACTTTGAAAATAAACATCTTCTCTTGGTATTACACTCCTATGACCACAGAATCCCTCTTGCATCTGTATGGGAGATTTCCTAAAGTTCCATTTGTGATTATTTCACATTAGGAGGAGAAGAAATTAAAGGCGGTCCCTTCAGAATATTACTCAAAGATGATTTTGTCAGGGGAAAGGAGTACAAAATATACTGAATTTATTTTAATGAGAAATAAATAAGTAGATATCAAAGTAGAAATGATTTTGGTACTAGTTATCATGACCTATCTGGTTATAAAAATGCTGATTCTTAGAATTAGTGGATTTCTCATTAGGAAGACAGCTGTTCAGCCACTAGTAATTAGGCTGCCACTTGTATCCAAGGCTCATAGAATGCCAGTGAGAAGTGAGCACTCTTCTTATACTGCAGTTTCAGGGGAGGGCGGTTCTTAGGGGATCTGGTGGGCAATAATGCAGGATGTATAGAGAGCACTGTAAAATATCAGAGCCATAGTTACAAGTATGGGGTTGTTGGTTGTTGTGGAGTGCCGCTGTATCTTTTAAGCTTCTGTTAGGTAATCAACCAGACTCAGCCAGCAGTCTGAAAGTGGATGGAAGAGGAACTCAGGAGAGAAGTCATTTCACAGGGCTGGTGATTCTGCTGCCCATTGCACTCGGTGACTCTACACCCAAGAGAAGGAAGGAATGGGAGACGTGAATCTGCTTTTCTCTCGTTCCCCAAGTGCATCTTCCAGTGTGAGTGAACCACTGTGTGGAGGGTGATTCTAGCGTTTGGTGATTTGCATTCCTCATGAATATGCCTCTAAAAACAAACCAAAGACTTCCACGGGAGCTCAACTGAAGAATCAGTGATGCGTTGGATCACTAATTGGATTTACTAAGAGATTGTACAACAACAAGGTAATGCCTTTATAATAGATTTTCAAGGACAATTTGGTGATATGCAATTTTTACCCTGTGAATGGGCTTCAGAGCCAGCCACCCCAGGTGAGGAGACTCTGTTGAACTCAGGTATCTCATTCTCTTGCTCTGACTTTTTTTATTTTTTAAGATTTTATTTATTTATTTGACAGAAAGAGGGAGAGAGAGCAAAAATGCACAAGCAGGGTGAGTGGCAGGCAGAGGGAGAGGGAGAAGCAGATCCCCTGCTGAGTAGGGAACCTGTCGTGGTGCTCAGTCCCAAACCCTGGGATCATGACCTGAGCCAAAGGCAGATGGTTAACCAACTGAGCCACCCAGGTGCCCCTCCTCCTCTGAGTCTTGATCTTATTTTTCTGACTCCCTTTCCTGAGCAGGAGCCTTGCAGGGGAAACTGAGTTAAGTTTTAGGAAGGGTTATAAAAAATACATTGGTCACCAACCATGCACGCTGTAAAGGAGAGAATGTCAGGTCTATACAGGTACCCTTTTCTTGAACAGGGGTGGGGTATGTTGAACATGGGAAGTCAGTACCCCTGTCTTTTTTGTTTACTATACATGATAAATGAAAATGCTGCTCTTTATAAACTGCTCCATTCAGTTATAAGGCCTGGCTTGGGAGGACTGTGGCAAATGGTTTCCCCCATCATAATTCTTCTGGCTAACTGAAGTGCCATTAAACGAAAGCTGGCAGGGTGAGCCCATTCTTTTTGTGTAGAACTCCTTATGGCAAGTAAAATAAAATTTTAATCCTATTAATAAAAACAAACAACAAATGATAACACATTTGTCTAGCACTTTGAAAGTGTCAAGTTGATTCATAGCTATAACCTTAATGTACTTCACCTTGGTAGTGTCTGCTTAGAATAGTAAAACAAATTACAGCAACCCTGAAGTAAATGGTAATATGGGGTCTACATATACCCACTGCCTGGGGGCACAGATTGTTGTATAAGTGTATGTAAAATGCACTGATTATTAAGCACTTCAAAGTATAAAGTTTCTCTGTCCAGATGCATCAGGAATAGTGGTTATTTCTGGAGAGGAAAACCAGGAGGATTGGGGGGATATTTCAGTTTTTGTTTTTAAATTATATGCATGTATCTTAGTTAAGAAAATGAGGAAAAAAAGAACTATGGAGAGAGCCAAACTTTCTGGGATGCTAAGCCACCGGAAAAGGGAGGGGAGACCCAGGAACTGGATGCCAAACAATCAGATGATTCCTAGAGAAAGGGACACACCCCACCATCTCTGTCAGAGCCCAGGGAGGCTTAACTGGGCCAGAAGAATATGATATAAGGAGGCTCGCAGAAAATGGGTAACAGGGGTCTCTTCCTGGATTCCACCAACTGGAAGATCCAAGTTCTACCAGGAAGGAAACCCCTTTCTCCTAGCTTTGCCTTTGTTCTGGTTAACAGGAAGTTTGGTCCTTGCCCAGAACTGTTATAAAGGATTTGAATTTCATCATCCCTTTTATCTCCTTTCTCCTTTCCTTATTCTTTCTGAGCTGAAGTGATTAGCATCTAATGGGTGCTACATCATAGGGCAAACAACACAAAGGAGAGAAGCAAGAGGCCAGGTGTTCTTCACACTGATGGAATCCAGGGATCCCTCCCTGGCTGGGCAGTTCTGGCCAGTCTGCTTTTATTCAGTGCTTTTGGAAGAATAGAGTCTTGTTCACCCTCTACCTTGATACATTTTTCTTTCTGCCATTTCTGCATGTCTCCCTTCACTGAACATTTTTGATATTAGCTCTATTATTTCTTAAGACACATTATTTTTTTCAGGACTTCAGGCGGAAATTCAGGCAGCTGCAATTTCGACTCTGGCCTTTCCGATGATTAATTGAACTTCTCTCCCAATTCCACTCTTGGTTTCCCATCTATTCTCTTGAATGTTTTGGGACTGTGTCAAGGAGAAGAGTGTGAAAGGTATGTCTATATATTCTATGGATTGGATTGTGTCCTGTTTCTCTGCAGAACCTTGACTAACACAGGCTCCTACCATCCCACAGAGACTGGGAGATAGGGGTGCTAGCACTTCCCATGATTACATTCCAAAGGGATAGCTTCCAGGTCCTTGAGAATGCCACTCCTGAGTTGTAAAACTGGTAAAAAAAACAAACAAACAAAAAAAACCTGGGAGAAGATTTACATCTCAAAGAGCCAGAGAAAGAATTTATAATTGCAAGTTTTCCAAAGTCTATGCCCTAAGAAAAGGGAGGTCAAGGAAAAAACCTGTATAAATATTGGTCAAGCTGAGGGGAATAAGTCCATCTTTCACATGTGCCAGTCACTATTACGTGCCTTGAGATTCAGATTGGTATATGGGCATAAATAACAGGGGCATATAATTTTTTAATATTTAAAGAAGTATTTTATACTTAAAAATTTTGTTACATACTCCCTTGAGCCAGACCCTGTTTCTCCCTAGCAAGAATAATTAACCTAAAGGAGAAGATAAAAAAATTTTATTAAAACCCACTGAGAGGGGCGCCTGGGTGACTCAGTGGGTTAAGCCTCTGCCTTCAGCTCAGGTCATGATCTCAGGGTCCTGGGATGGAGCCCCGCATTGGGCTCTCTGCTCAGCGGGGAGCCTGCTTCCTCTCTCTCTCCTTGCCTGCCTATCTGCCTACTTGTGATCTCTGTCAAATAAATAAATAAAATCTGAAAAAACAAAAACAAAACACCACTGAGAACCAGGTCTCTTTTAGAAAACTGACTTGATTGGCTTGCCCTGGGGGTTAAAATCTCGGTTTGTGGCACAATGTGAATAGTGAGTAAGTAGATGAACTATGTGGCTTCATAGTGGGAATATATGACATAGTGAATATGAAAACTTCTGGCATAATGTCTAATATGAGATGTCCTCAAGATTGTGGTCTAAAGTCAAAATCAAACTTGTTCCTATTTTCTGGTCCCAGCCTACCTGCCTGACAGTACTTCTCCCTTTGGGTTTTGCTGCCAGAGGTTTGTAATCCTGAGTTCTTCCTCTGAGCATCTTCAGATGAGACACTGCTATTCCTTCTGTGTCATCAGATCTCTAGAGAGTCCATGTCACTAGGAGGAACTCAAGGACATTTGGTGATTGCTGGGAACTTGTGGGTGGGGACAGGGTGAAGAGACACGAGGGAATAAGGAAATGATGGGGCAATAGGAGGTGTGAGGGTGAAAGTTTCAAGGAGCAGGGTTGTGAGGACAACAGAAATGACATCAACCACCCATCAACATGCAGAGAGCTGGCCGCTGTGCCTGCTGGTGTGGGACTGGTGGGGCAGACTAAATCCTCCCATTCTAGGCCCTGCAGGACCAAACATTACTGAAATCACAGAAGGAGAATCCTCTGATTATTCAGGTTTGCACAGTGATTAAAAGCAGGAGCTCCTGAGTCTGGTTGATACTGTTTAAGTGCATTCTGACTCTATCAGCAGCCTGTGTGACTTTGGGCATAGTACTGAGCCTTAGTTTCATCCATGAAAGGAAGAATTATATGTATCTCATCTGTGGGGACTCAGTGGGGTATGTGTAAGGTGCTCAGCCCAGTGGCCGATACAGTTGTTGGGCCAAAAAACAAACTTCTAAAAGCAGGGACAGAGGTCGGAAAGCCCAGTTCTCCCCTTGAGGTATTCAAGGGCTTCCCTGCCAAGCTCCATGCTGCCCCTACTTCCAGGCTCTGGGCTAAGAATAAAGCTCATTAAAACCCATTCTCTTGTGGGGAGGGGTAGTGGAGGGGTAGAGGAGAGGGCTCTGAGCCAGCCAGTTGACAGTGTTAAGGGAAAGCAGGAAGTGTCGCTTGCCGCAGCCAAGGACTGGTAGAGAGTTTGTTTTGTACCTCTTGATTATTCATTTTCTGTGATCCAGAAATTGCTAAATGTTTTAATTATGTTCCTTTCATTGTATTTTAATGAGCTAATGAGTTCTTTCACCCACTTTTTTTCCTACAACGGGCCAATAATTATAACACCCAGAAAATCTTTTTAAATTGCCAGGAATCAAAATTCAATGGAGCTCTTTCTTGGGTGGTAAAATGAATGTGCTAATTTTGTCAACTAACAAGCATCTTTGAACACCCACTGTGCATAGAGCCCCTGTGCAGGATGGGAGGGAAGTGAGATACAAAAAGAACTTGAAGTCTACCTTAGCCTTAGTTTTATTTTAGAATGAAAATCAATACTCTCCTCTTGTTTCATTTATTCATTTATTTACTTACTCAGTAACCACTGGTAGAGCACATACCACATGCCAGGCATGGTGGCAGGCATGTTGTATTTGGAGGCTACTGGAGCATAAAAAGTGAGGCTGGGATTAGAGAGAGATGAGTGTAAGAGTTACCTTACACTCATCTGTGATGAGGACCAGATCACAGGGACTTTATCTAGAATTAGGTGAAGGGAGAAGTGACAGGGCCGGATTTACATGTTACATAAGTGACTGGCTATAGTGAGAAACATGGAGTAGGGAAGGAGTTACTGGTTATGATAAGACTCCTGTGGTTTTGCAGGAGAAAATGAAGACAGTGGAAGTAGGGTTGGACAGTGGACACCTGAGGATTCCTGTTTTCCTTCTTCCCCCTCCATAAGAGACTTTGATTTCAACTGGGATCTATTTGGTTCTGGGAAGCTGATTCCACCTGTGGTTCTGTGGGTGTAGAGCATGTGACTTAGATTAAGCCAGTCACCTTGAGTTTGGGAGAATGGCATGTACTGATGAGCATAGACAAGTCATGTGTGTCACCTAGAGAGCTGGGCATTGGTTAAGAATTGAATGTGTACCTAGAAAAGTCCAAACACAGTGAATCTCATTTTTTTTTTTTCTGGGGATTCTGTGACTGGATACTCTTGCTCTAGAAAGTATAGTACAGAGATTTAAGACAGGATGCACTAGAGAGTTGGAAGACAAAACAGAAGAGGCCATTACTTTCCAGAGCCAACTGCAGGCAGATAGGGGAGATGTGAGGTTCAAAGCAGCTTGTAGGAGAGCTCTTTATAACTACTCACACAGGTCAAGAGAGCCAAAATGACCCCTGAGATCATCTGTGGTGGCTCCCCTGACTTTCACTATCCATAGTCCTTTCAAGGTTTGTTGTTTCCTGTTTTAAGTCCTTTATATTTGACATGCATAAAGTGGTTTCTTTTTTCTTATCCAAAGCCTGATATAAGGTGATAGTTAAATTGATGAGGGAAATTGATATTGCTTGAGAAAAGTATCTAGAGTAATGAGAAGATACAGTTACATGTGAAACATCAAAGAATACCAATATTGGGGGATCAGTGGAGGAAGATCAAAAAGGAGACCAAGAAGGAACTGTCTGATATGAAGAAAGAGAACTTGTCAAGTATAATTCAATGGGAACCAAAGCACTAAGTTTCAAAGAAAAGGAGGAATTACCAAAATAAAGTTAGAGCACTTGGCAAGAGAAAGGCTAAAAAGTGACTAGTAGATTTGGTGGATATAAGGTCAAGTGGGACCTTCTTAAGAATAATGTCAGTTGAGTGGTAAAAGATGAAGCCATATTGTAGGGTCTACTGGGAGAACTGTCCTAGTCAATTCAGTCATAAGACAAGATAGCATGAGTTTGGGCTGGCTGCTGCTTCTTCTTTTATTTTTTAAAGATTTTTTTATTTGAGAGAGAGAGCAAAAAAGCATGTGCACGAGTGGGTTGATGGTCAGGGCAAGAGAGGGAGAGAAGCACTAACTGCTGAGCAGGGAGCCCAATGTGAGACTTAATCCCAGGAGCCTGAGCTGAAATCAAGTCAGAAGCTGAAGTCAACTGAGTGACCCAGGTGCCACCCAGGAGCTAATACTTTCTTTCTTTTCTTTTCTTTTTTTTTTTTTTGGAGGGGGCACCTGGATTAGGAGCTAATACTTTCTAAACACATTTCTATGTTGGGAATTTTCCCCCATACATCTCAGTGTCTCAAGGTAGAAATTGGATAGTCACTTCTCCAGCTTTCCTCACTACTACAACAAAGACACGTAACTTGGGTTCTTCTAATCAAAGTCCACCATTTAAGATTTTGGTTCAAAAGATGCTGACCTGAAGAAGGAAGCACAGTGCAACTCTGGTGAAGGTAGCTGAGGTCCCCATTGAAAATATTTATGGTTAAGAGTCTTCAGATATTCTTACTCTTTGATCCAGTAGTCTCACTACTCACAATTGGAACTAATGATCAGAAGCCAAAATGTCTGCCTGTGAAGATGATCACAGCAGCATCTTTTATCTATAATAGGAAAACCTGGAGAAAAGAACTAAATATCCATTCTTAGTGGAATGGTTGAGTAAATCATGATACATCTACTTGATGAAATATTATTCAGTCTGTAGTTTTTACATTACTGCCTATCACAGAGTAGGTATTTATTAAAAGAATGTTATTAAAATGAGTGTGGAAAAACTTTTACAGTTTGTTGTGATAATGTTAAGGCAATGTGAAAATGTGTATATACGATTACAGTGATGAAAAGTCAGCACACGTGAGTACCTGGATTCTAAATAGACTCAAAACTCAGATGAAAACATTTGTAGTAGAGGTGATTTTTTTCTTTACTTTTTAATATCATTCCTATGTTTGTTACTTAGGCCAAAATAAGTTATCTTTAAAGATGAAACAAAACAAAACAAAAAACCAAAGCCATTTGAGTCCAGTATGATTCCTGCTTAGCTCTGGGCTACAGCTGTCCTCATGCCATTCTGCCATCCTAAGTGATCCCAGCAAAAGGCTTCCAAAGGAAAGTTTCCACTGATTAGCCCACTGAGCCAAGGAAATAATGACTCATGCTTCAGGAAGTTGGCTGTTTCTGTGACTTTGCAGTTCACCAGCACTTTCTCAGGAGCCTCCCACCTTCATGCACCTTCAGAGAGAAATGTGAAAGAACATATCCAAGAGGGAAATCTGTACTTGGAACTGCACTCTTCTCCCCTGATGGTTTTAATTTGGTATCTGAGGGGCAACAGGATCTGGGAAAGAGAAGAGGCTAGGAGCCTGTATCTACTGGGTTGCACACCAGAAATCTTACTAGAGTGGCTCAAGTATTTTAAACACTTTTATGTTCCTCACTTTAAGAAGTCTGGAGGTAGATACTCATGAATGGCTTGGTGGCTCACTAAGAAGCTTTTTTCATTTTTTTCCAGCCTTCATTCTCTGTGTGTGGCTTGTATGTTCCTCGTTCCTTACCTGTGTTTCTGCTACAAGGAAGATGAAGTACATGCAGACTTCTGTTTACATCTTCTTGGCCAGAAATAGGTCACTGAATCAGCAGTGACTCCAAGGAATGCTGGGAAATTTTTTTTTAAATTCTGTTTCAGATTCTCTATTTCTTTCTTTCTTTTTTAAATATTTTATTTATTTATTTGACAGAGAGAGAGAGATCACAAGTAAGCAGAGAGGCAAGCAGAGAGAGAGGAGGAAGCAGGCTCTCTGCTGAGCAGAGAGCCTGATGCGGGGCTCAATCCCAGGACCCTGAGATCATGACCTGAGCCGAAGGCAGAAGCTTAACCCACTGAGCCACCCAGGTGCCCAAGATTCTCTATTTCTTTATTTGAAAACAGAATTTCAGTGAACTTCCTCATATGGTTGTTGTGAAGATTCCATGAGTGAGTATCAGGAAAGCATCTCTCCCAGTGCCAGGAGTATGGGTCATGTTCAGGATTAAACTGATGAAGCTGGGACACCAAGGAGCCAAGGAGTGGAGTCACATTCAAATGGGACACGTATATGATTTCAAAACTGAAGAATAAAGTATATATTTTTTTACTTAAAAAAGTAAATTTTAGTTGTTATTTTTTAAAGAAAAATCAATGCATACACATAGCTGAGAGAGAAATAGTCCCTTATCCTTCATACTTCCTTCATTTTCCAGGGGTGATTTCTTGGAAACAATCACTATGATGTTTTTGGGGAGTATATATTCTGGAATTTATCTACTGATTACTTTTTTCTCTTTTGAAAGATTATGTATTTGACAGGAGAAAGAGAGCAGGAGCAAGGGGAAGGGTAGAGAGCAGACTCCCTGCTGAGCAGGATGCCCAACGTGGAGCTCAATGCCAGGACCCTGGGATCACAACCTGAGCCTAAGGCAGATGCTTAACCACATAAGCCCCTATCTACTGATTTCTAAATAGCATATTTCTATTAATATTAAAAAATTTTTTGAAAAAAGATTTTATTTATTTATTTGACAGTGAGAGATCACAAGTAGGCAAAGAGGCAGGCAGAGAGAGAGAGGAGGAAGCAGGTTCTCCACTGAGCAGAGAGCCTGATGTGAGGCTTGATCCCAGAACCCTTGGATCATGACCTGAGCTGAAGGCAGAAGCTTTAGCCCAATGAGCCACCCAGGTGCCCCTCTATTAATATTTATTGAAATCAGTATCAGATATCTACTTATATATATTAATATTTCAATATTAATATCTATTTAAAAAACTGCCTGGCAAACGAGAATTTGCTGTCTTATGCTCTTCCCCCAACACACACACTTCCCTGACCCCTATATAGTTGTGTCATCTTTATGGTTAAATCATTATTCATAGTTTACCTTCTTATTCAGAGCTGAGTCATGCAGTTCCTGCGATGACTAAACTTTGTTTTGCCTGAACTTAACCAATTGCTTCATTAAAAAAAATTTTTTTTTGCGAATTTCTACTGTACCTATCAATCATTCATGCCAAACTTTGCCCTAGAAGAGTAAACCTCATCTCTGTATGTTAGAACATTCCCAGTGTTATCTTCTCCTTCTGGAGCTCACTGTCATCCTGTTTGAATCTGGGCTGCTGCCTAGTATTCATCCTGGGATTGTTCCTTCTCCACTGGTCAGAGACTTCTGTTCCCTACTCTGCTGGGTAGACCATCTGTCTTCTGGGAGCTCAGTTTCCCTCCGTCCTGGACTGTACCTTCATTCTGGTTTCAGCTATCTCGCATTGATTTCCTGAGAAAGTGTTCTTGTGAGATAATTTGAGACCTGACATATCTGGAAATATTTCTTTTCCTACCACTGCTCTCATTTTAGAGTTTAGCTGCATCTAGAAATGCAGTATGCATCTTGTTCCCGAAGACTCTGAAAGTGTCATCCCATTGTCTTCCACATGATCATCTACATGGCAGCTTCTTGTATCGTGATTGAGAAATCCGATGAAATTCTGATTACTGATCCTTTCAGGTGACTGTTTTTCCTTCACTGAGAGATCTTAGAATCTTCTCTTTACCTCAAAAGTTATAAACTTGAAAAAAAAAAATCTGATGTTCCTTTTTATAGCTTCCTCCTCTTCTTTTCTGGAGAAGGAAACTTTTTTCTTTTGCATATTTTGAGTGTGTTGGGATAAATTTTCTTCTCTTATGCTTTGTCTCTTTGTCAGACTTATTTCTGTTTAATATCTGCCTGTTATATGCAGGGTTTTCTTAAATGTCTTCTGATTCTTAGCTGTAATTTCATGTTTAAGATTGATGTTCTGTTCCAGAAGCAGTTCCCATGCATATATGTGTGGTTAAGTGGTTGGAGTTACTATAGGATTATCAGGCCAAGACTTGCTGTATTTTTGTACAATATCAGATAAATGCATTCTCCTCTGAAAAGGAGATTGTGAAGAAAAGAAACTAAAGTCTCCCTATGCAGACTTTCAACCACTCTCTTCTTTCCTGTACCTACCATACTTCAGAGGTCCCTGGAACCTCCAATTTATGAGACTTCAGGAGTTCTTTACCATCAACCCTCTTGCTTCTTGGCTTTGCTCCTTACGTAGTTAGCTTTGTACTCTATGATTTTGCCAAGACAGTTGCCCCATCTCCACCAATCTCTAAGTTCTGCACCTGCTATCTTTGTCTGCTGTTTCCTGTTCTTTTTATCCTCACAGGTGTATGTCTTTATCCCTTTTCTGGAATATAGTGGTGTTTTAGGAAAGAGGAATGGTAAATATGAGTAATAAATAAAATGTTTACAGGTTAATTAATTTGTAAAGGTTTTTATTAATTTATTGAGAGAGAGTGAAAATGAAGAGATCACAGAGGAAGAGGGTGAAGCAGACTCCCCACTGAGCAGCAAGCCTGATGTGGGGCTGGATCTCAGCACCCTGAGATCATGACCTGAACCGAAGGCAGACACTCAACCAACTGACCTACCCAGGCACCCCATAATCTGTAAACATTTTAAACAAAGTCCACAGTATAGATCTTTACTAGGCCTTCTTTATTATCCAATTATCTACTCTTACACCTTGGCTTTGATTTCAGTAGGAGTTTTATAGTTCACTGGATCTAAAGCAGCAACAGATATATTTCTAGACAAGAAGAGCAAATACTGGTTTTTCCATTTCTAGTCAATCTAGAAGCAACAAAGAATGAAAGCCCAGCTTTTCAAATAAAACACTTCTCACAGACTGGATGTTTTTCAGCTTTTACACAGAAGGGCTTCTGGAATTAACCATCAAGGACTTATTGAGTGCCTAACACTTGTTCAGACAAGACAGTGTTTAAGGATGCATAGAGGCAAAAGACTTGGTCTCATCTTAAGGAGCTTGCTGTCTAGCAAAGGAGACAATAATGCACTTGAAAAGAGAACAGATTCTACCTGTTCTTGTATACTTTTACTTTTTTTACTTTGTAAAAGTATTTTTACATTTAACAAACAATTCCAGAAGTGTTTGAGAAAAAATCTGACATGTGATTAAATCCAAATTGAGGAATATTTACTGATGTTTATTATCTTTAATTAGGTTGATGCATTTTATGAGTGAAGACTAGAAAGAGACCCTTTCTCTCATGTTTTTCCCACGTTTATTTCATCTAGGTCAGTTCTGTCCCATAGAAAGACAATGCAATCCGTATGTGCAATTTTAAACTTTCTAAGAGCCACATTAGCAAAAACTAAAATACCGCTCTCATTACATCATTCAACATAGTACTGGAAGTCCCAGCCATAGCAATCAGACACAGAAGGAAATAAAAGGCATCCAAATTGGCAAGGAATTAGTTAAATTTTCACTATTTGCATTTGACATAATATGATGTATAGAAAACCCTGAACATTCCACCAAAAAAAAAAAAAAAAACCACAACAAAAACAAACAAACAAACAAAAACAAGAACTAGAACTAACGTATGAATTCAGTAAGGTCACAGGATACAAAATCAATATACAGAAATCCATTACATTTATGTAAAATTAATAATGAAGAAGCCTAAAGAGAAATTAAGAAAACAATCCCAGGGTACCTGGGTGGCTGTCAGTTAACTGTCTGACTGTTGATTTCGGCTCAGGTCATGATCTCAGGGTCATGGGAGTGAGCCCCATGTCAGGCTCCATGCTAAATGGAGAATCTTCTTTTCTCCCTCTTCTTCTCCCTCTGTCCAAACTATCTCCTCCCCACACCGCCACCCCAACCCATGGTCGTGCTTGCACACGTGCATGTGCTCTATCTCTAAAATAAATAAATACATCTTAAAAAAAAAAAAAAAGAAAGGAAAAACAATCCCTTTTACAACTACATCAAAAACAACAAAATAACCTAGGAACAGACTTAACCAAGGAAGTGAAAGTTCTGTACTCTGAAAACTATAAAACACTGATGAAATTAATTGATGATGACATAAACAACTGGAAAGATATTCCAGGCTTATGGATTGAAAGAACAAATATTATTAAAATGTCCATACTACCCAAAACAATCTATAGATTTAATGTAATTCTGATTAAAATAACAGCACTTTCATAGAACTAGAACAAACAATCCTAAAATTTGTACGAAACCACAAAAGACCCAGAATAGCCAAAGCAATCTTGAAATAGAACAAAAATGGAAGTATTGCAAATTCCAGATTTCAAGATATACTACAAAGTTGCAGTAATCAAAACTATAAGGTATTGGCACAAAAATAGACACATAGATCAATGGAACAGAATGGAGACCCCAGAAATCCATAATTATATGGTCAACTGATTTTCAACAAAGGCCACAAGAATATGTGAAGGGAAAAAGTCTCTTCAACAAATGGTGTCGGGAAAACAGGACAGCTACATGTAAAAGAATGAAATTGGACCACTTACACTATACACAAAAATAAACTCAAAATGGATTAAGGACGTAAATGTGAGACCAGAAAACGTAGAAGAGAATGCAGACAGTAATTCTTCTGACATTGGTTGTAGTAACATTTTTTCACTTGTGTCTCCTCAGACAAGGGAAAGAAAAGCAAAAATAAAGTACTGGGACTACCTCAAAATAAAAACTTCTGCACAGCAGAGAAAACTATCAACACAGTTAAAAGATAATCTACTAAATGGGAAAATGTATTTGCAAATGGCTCATCTGATAAAGGATTAGTATCCAAAAAATATAAAGAACTTACACAACAACACATAAAAAATCAAATTAAAAAATAGCAGAAGACATGAACAGATATTTCTCAGAGGAAAACATACAGATGGCTAACAGACACAGAAAAAGATGGTTAACATCACTCATCATCAGGGAAATACAAATCAAAAACCACAGTGGGATATCACCTCACACCTGTCAGAATGGCTAAAATAAAAAACCCAAGAAACAACATATGTTGGTGAGGATATGGAGGAAAAGGAACCCTCTTGCACTGTTGGTGGGAATGCAAACTGGTGCAGCCACTGTGGGAAACTGTATGGAGGTTCCTCAAAAAATAAAAAATAGACCTACCATATGATCAAGTAATTCTATTACAGGATATTTACCCAAAGAAAATGAACTCTAATTTGGAAAGATATATATACTCCTATATTTATTACAGCATTGTTTGCAATAGTCAAATTATAGGAGTAGCCCAAGTGTCCATCACTATATAAGTGGACAAAGAAGTGGTATCTATATCTATACATAATGGAATATTACTTAGCCATAAAAAATAATGAAGTCTTGCCTCTTGCAACAGCATGGATGAATCTAGAGAGTATAATGCTACGTGAAATAAGTTGGTTGGAGATTATTATTCACTTATGATTCACTCATATGTGGAATTTAAGATATAAAGCAAATGAACAACAAAAAAAAGAGACAAACTAAGAAACAGACTCTTAACTATAGAGAACAAACTGATGGTTACCAGAGGGGAGGTGGATGGGGGAAAGGGTGAAGATAATTAAGGGTCTACTTGTCATGATGAGCACTGAGTAATATATAGAATTACTGAATTACTATGTTGTATACCTGAAACTAATGTAACACTGTAACTTAACTATACTGGAATTAAAAGTAAAAAAAAAAAAAAAAAAAAAAAAAGAGTGGAACCTGGGTGGGTCAGTTCGTTGAATGTCTGACTTTTGATCTTGGCTCAGGTCTTGATCTCATGGTTGATTTTGAGCCCTGTGTTGGGCTCTCCACTGGTGTGGAGCCTATGGGACTAGGGGGAGGGGGAGGGGAAAAAGAAAAAAGAAAAGAAAAACAACAAAGCAATTCTATACCCTGTATCACAATGAATCAGATTTTTCAATAAACCAATTATGTGCAGGGAAAATTAAACTAAAATAAAAAGGTATGATTAATTTTAATTATGTGTTACTAAATCTATTATGTCTAAAACATTATCATTTCAATATGTAATCAGTATAAAAATTAATGAGATTTTTACATTTTTTTCCACACCAAATCTGATGGATCTTAGAGTCAATTCAATTCAGCTGCTAAATTTTTAACATTTCAGAAATACTTGCTTTGTGTTTAAGATTTTATAAAACTTACAGTTGAAAAAGTAAATTCACATACCCAAGTTGTTCCACACTCATTTCCCTGCCAATAACTATGTTATGGATAAGTTTTAAAATTCAATAAAAATTTAAAAGCAATTTCTCAGTTGGATTAGACATATTTGAAGTGCTTAATAGCCATGTTTGAAGTGCTCAATAGCCACATGTAGCTAGTGGCTACCATATTGGACAACTCAGGTCAAGATGATAAGGTCATACTCAGGAAGCTAATATTTGATATTTTTACTTTTAAATATTATTTTAATTTTTAAAATAATAAAATAAATAATTTTTATTTATCTTTTATAATGTGGCGCTAAAGAGAACTGGTGGCTTTGTATAAAAGTGGTTTTCACAGTGGTGCCTGGGTGGCTCAGTGGGTTAAGCCTCTGCCTTAGGCTCAGGTCATGATCTCAGCAGGGTGCCTGTTCCCCCCCCCAACCCCCTACCTCTCTGCCTACTTGTGGTCTCTGTCAAAGAAGTAAATAAAATCTTTTTATAAAAAAGTGGTTTTCACAGGTAATTTAAAAACACTCATTAAAGTATAAAATATATACAAACAGTATACACCTCAATGAATATTCACAAAACAAATACATGCAACAAGCACCCAAACCCAGAACAGAACATTACCAGCACTCCACAAAGATAGGGGTCTAGATTCATTTTTTTCCCCGAATATAAATATCTAATTGACCCAGTGCAGTTTATTAGAAGATAATCCTTTCACCACTCCATTGCAGTCATTTATCATGAATCAAATATCTGTATGTGAGGATCTGTTTCTGGACATTCTATTCCATTGGTCTGTTTGCTTATTCTTGTGTTAATAACTCACTGCCTTGGTTACTGTAAATTTATAATAAGACTTTTGGGTAGTGGAAATCCTTAAACCTTTTCAATATCTCTTGTCATATTATTTCCACAAATTTTATGTATATAATGTCCAGCAATTTTTTTAAATGCATAAAAATAGAATACTTGACTAAAAACAAACCAACAAAAAGGAATAATTCCAGAAGGCATCCAGATAATGAAGTTCTTTATCATGGGATTTAAAATTTTTTATGCTTAATATGTACAAAGACATAAAAGATAGAGGAAACAGAGGAAAAATTTGTAGAACAGGAAACATAATAACAGAAATTAAGATGTCAATAGATATGTTTAACAGGATATTAAATTCAGCAGCTAAACAAAAAAAATTCATGAACTGAAAGATCAGAAGAAAATATTCAGATTAAAGAGAAGTGAAACTAAAGAATAGAGATTCCAAAAAATAGATATAAGGAAGAGCATAGCAAAAAATTTTAATAGGTATATAATTATAGTTGCAGAAGAAGAAATGAGAAAATGAAGCAGAAGCAACAAATGGAGAGGTGGTGACTGGATTTTTTTTCTCAAGTCTAATTTTAGACACTAAGTCACAGATCCAGGAACCACTATGAACTCAAATGGGATAATAACTAAGAAAATCAAACCTGCACACATTATGGTAAAGCTGATGAAAAACAAAGATAAAAAGAAAAAAAATCTTCAAAGCAGCAAGAGAAGAAAGATATATTATCTTCAAAGGAATTACAGCTAATGTGTTGTTAAAAAGAATAGAAGGTAAAAGACAGTAGGATTATGGATTAATGTTTTGAAAGAGAAGTAATTGTCAACCTGGGTTCTATAAAAAAATAAAGCCAAGCAAGCACAAATTGACAAAAAATGTCACCAGTGGACAAGTAAGAAATAGAGTAATGGTAGAAGGAAAATGACGGTAGAGAAAGCAAAGACATGCAGGAAGAAATGAAGAATATTGGAAAGGAGAAACATGAGCAAATAGAAATGTATGTTGACTGTACAGAAATAGCAATAATGGAAGAGAATTGAAGAACACAACAAAAATGATAAAAGATGAGAAAGAGGTCTTTGCATTGTCTGGGAAATGGTTAAAAAAATACTAATTTATATTCTACTAAAATATGCCAAAATACTGGTTATAATCTCTGCAGTAATCACTAAAAGAATAATAAAGTAAAGCATAGTAAGCAAGTTAATGGAAGGGGAGGGAGATTTAAAAAAATTAATACAGGGGCGCCTGGGTGGCTCAGTGGGTTAAAGCCTCTGCCTTGGGCTCAGGTCATGATTCCAGGGTCCTGGGATCAAGCCCTGAGTCGGGCTTTCTGGGCAGCAGGGAACCTGCTTCCCCCACCCCCACACCTGCCTCTGCCTACTTGTGATCTCTGTCCTGCCAAGTAAATAAACAAAATCTTTTAAAAAATTAATGCAAAAGAAAACAAAAAGAAATATAAAAGAGATAGAGAAATAGACAGCAAATAATAAGATGTTTAAATCCAAATACTTCAATAGGTATATTAAATGTAAATGAAATAATACTTGAACTTCAAAGACTAAGTCTATCCAACTAGATAAAAGTAACACAGTCCAGTTATATTCTGCTTACTGGAGAACACTTTAAATAAAATTATATAGAAATATTGAGGGTAAAAAAGTAGAAAAAGGTATATGATGTAAAGCAAAAGTACACTGGTATAATTATACTACCATCATTGAAACTGTAAAGGAAGGAAGCATTACAGGGATTCAAAAGAGACATTTAGTAGTGATAAAGGGGTCAAGCCAACCTCCCATCTCTGGGTAGCGAGACATCTATCACATGTTGACATTGAGGCTTTCTCAAGACAAGTGACCAAACAGAAAATGCTAGGGGACTAATAGTGCACTAAGTACCTAGAATGTGCACTGGGCACCCCACACCGAGTGGGGAGTTTTACACTGTTGCCTCCTTTTATTTTCACAGAAGCCTTCTGAAGTGAATGCTGTCTTAGTCACTTTGTCAATGAAGAAAATGAAGCTCAGAAAGAATACTAGACACTTTCAGAAGTTCACACAACTGGTCTCTAGAAGAGTCAGAATTTAAATGTGGGTCCATCTGATCCCCCAATTTTTTTTCTTCTCATTATTTGATATTGATAAAAGCAATGGCTGAAGTGTTAGAGTTTCTGTTATAGGTTCTATTCTCTCATGTCAGCTAAGGGACAAATTATTCTTTGATTCTATGACTCATTCATATTATTTGAGAAAGGATGCTGGTTTATATTTTTTCAGTCAAAAGGACAGACTTTATTCCTAGTCCTTTCTGCTTCTAAGTTTTATTATATGTATTGGTATAATCCTGATGTGAGAAAGCTTGCTTCCAAGGAATGAGAAACATCTAAATTTTTCTATCCAAGGATGATCTGTGTTCCCAGGTGGGTTACATTTGGGGGAACCAAAAGTCTTCTTCATGAAGATTGCAAAGGCGGCCCTAACCGGGTCACTGAGGAACAGATGGTAGAAGCTTAGGCCCCCTACCTTCATCATGGGACAGCATTACCTCTTGTAAGAACAATGACAACATCCCATCTGCCTGTCTGACAGCCACAACTCAGGGTGAGACCCCTCTTGGAATTCTGCCTGTTTAGTCAAACACCTTTCTAACAAGAGTACTGACTCCCCAAGAAGGAAAGGGAGGTGTCAAGACATCCCACCACAATTCTTTATTAAAAAGATTCCATTTTGAAAATGATATCCTTTTCCTGATTGTAAGACAGGTATGTGTTTGTTAAAGAGAGTCAGAATATAGTTTACCTACAAATCTCCACATAATCTTGGTTAATATTCTGGGGAATATTCTTCTGAATATTTTTCTATATATATATACACAGTCATCCATATACATATTTTATAAAATTCATGCTATTCATAGTGAGTTTTAAATCTACTTATTATATTGCCATCATTTTTCTAAGTTTATATAGATTTATAGAGACAAAAGAACTTAGGGTGTCAGTAAGAGTGTAATGAAAATGATAGACACTTGACTCTAATTAAGGGAAAAAGGAAGTAGATAATGAATGGGGGAAATCAGAAGGATTAATGGACTGAAGATCACATGGGGGTCAAAGAATGGTTGAAGTAGGAGTTGTTAAAGCAAAAGGAAGTGCATAGATGGTGGGGTGCATGGTTAATGATTGCTTGGTATAATAGTTTTTATGTAACAAAGTCTCATGGCCATAAGACTGAGTGGCTGAAGTTGGAGAAAACTCACTGGAGGTGAGGAAATCGGGAAATGTAAGAGCTGGATGGGATGTCCAAGTGGTTATAGACTCAGGATTATGGGAGGACTTGATCTGAGGAGGAAGGCCCTGATCTAGGTATGTTTTATATTATAATACATCCCATAATGTTATGTTATGTTAATTATACTATACTCCATTATATTAACAGGAGGGAAACAGCCAAACATCATCCTTATGCAACTTTACTGACAATGAGAAAGAACCAACTATTTTGCTCATGTTGTGGAATTCTCACCAGGCTCAAGATCTGATCAGCTTTTAGAAGAAAGAGTATGTTGCCTGACAGAAGCTGTGTGGTGTTGATAATAGTGGACTTTGGAGTAAGACAAAAACTGAATCTGAATGCTGAAAACATTGGGTAATTTACCTCATCTCTTTGAGCCTGAATTTCTAAATCCCTAGAATGGGATTCTGAATGCCAATTTTATGGAGCCAGATGAAAGAGGTGACCCGAGGATCACAGTGCCTGGAATTTAGCCTGGGCTCAAGAAATCTAAATTCTTTTCCCGTGAGGAGTCCTATCCAGGGACATACCAGTTTTGAGGGGAAAACCTGTAAGCGGTCCTATTGGGTTTTGTTGGAAAAACAGTTTTCTAAATTACAGTTTTGTGCAAAAAGACAAGCAAATGAATAGTTTGCCAAAGGTGTCAAGACACCTTACTTTCTCAATTTCCTTATACTATGGAAATTTAATTCCATTTTGTGGTGATTACAATTCAGTCTCTGGAGATAATTGCGCCTAATTGTCATCTTGTTATGAATAACTTTGTGGAGAGAAATGCAGCTACACAATGAGGTTGATTACCTAAGGTTTACAGCATTCAGAGAAATGACGAAAATAGGCCAGAGTCCTTGGCTGAATATTGATTACTGAAGGAAATCCAGGATTTCTTTGAGATTCAAGAAGTATACTTTTCTTTCAGCTCAAGGGAGGCCTAGAAAAGTTAGTGACAGCTGTCACCACCTAAGGGTAGAAAATCTCATTTTTACTCCTTAGTAATGTTTAAATACAAGTTATCAAGTATCTATTGTGTGCCAGAAGCTTTCCAAGTGCTGGCCAATTGTTACACCCATTCTCTGAGTGAGATGTGGATTCCTATTTTCCAGCTGAGAAGGCCGAGGATGGGAGGTTTGAGGGAGATTTGAAGTGACTCACCCAAGTCTAGTCAAATGGCAAATGGCACAACCAGAATTCAAACTCACATCCACCTTTAAAGCCTAATCTGCACACTCTATGAAGATGCCTCTAGGCAAAGCTCTGGATAGCAAGATGTTCAATCTCCAGATTTTTTTTTTTTTTTTTTTTTAAAGAATATGGCTACTAAAATTTCTCTGGAGGATGCCTGGGTGGCTCAGTTGGTTAAACATCTGCCTTCGGCTCAGGTCATGATCCCAGGATCTTGGGAGTAAGTCCCGCATCAGGCTCCCTTCCCAGCAGGGGAGCCTGCTTCTCCTTCTGCCTGCTGCTTCCCGCTGTGCACGCGCGTTCTCTCTCTCTGACAAATAAATAAATAAAACCTTCATAAAAAAATGTCTTAGAAGAAATTAAGGTTCTCTAGAGAAGCAGAACCAATAGGATATGTATATGTGTAGAAAGAGATTATAGGGAGTGGTATTCTTGCTGCCTTTTTTTTTTTTTTAAAGATTTTATTTATTTATTTGAGAGAGAGAGAGAACACAAGCAGAGGGAGAAACAGGCAGAGGTAGAGGGAGAAGCAGGAAGAGGTAGAGGGAGAAGCAGGCTCCCGCCTCCACAGGGAGCCCAGTGTGGGACTCCATCCTGGGACCCTGAGATCATGACCTGAGCTGAAAGCAGACGCTTAGCAGACTGACCCACCCAGGTGCCCCCATTCTTACTCTTTTTTAATGAACTATTTCACTTCTCTCTGATGCCTTGTGTGAGCCAGAGGCAAAGAACTTGGGTAACTTGGAGGACTCTTAGGTAAATGCATATAGCAGGATACTTACTAGGACCAGTAGAAAAAAAATAAAACATAGTAATAATAGCTATAATTTGATAAGAATGCATGAGTTCCCTGCCTCGGCTGGGGCATCAGGCAGCAGGCACATTAATTGCATTTAGCTGTTCCTCATATTCCAGTAAAATGGGAGCTTCGTGAAAGCAGGGGCCGATTTGTTTGCCTCCTCTTGTTTTGTTTTTAGCCCCTGGTAAAGAGCCAGACCCATGGAGAGGGGCTTAGTCTCTGCAAAATAAATGAAGGAATGTGACAGTTCACTTAGGATCATTCTGTGCTCTGTCAATATCCATCTCAAACTGTGGAAGTCAGAACTGGGTGATTTTTTGCATGACCTCAGGAGAAAGAGGAGTCAGATTGGCATTCCACCACAATTTTGCCTTTTACTTAAGATGTGGCCCAAATTACTTCATGTTTAAGCCTCCATTTCCTTGTCTGATTCTTCAAAACCCATAGGTGCAACCATTCATAGTTCTATAATCTTTCCCAATCGCTCCCACTCCACCTATAAACAGAGAGAGTGACTAGAGAGCAAAACGAAACAGGACAGGCAGCAGCATGTACGATAAATCAGCGACAAGGTATCCTCACAAACCCCAGAGATGACCAGCCACCACGAAACCCGCGTGGCATCCGTGTGTGCAAGGGATGGAGAAGAGGGAAGCACTGGAGCGTCTGGTGGGTGTAAAAACAGAGAACCCTAAAATAGACAACAGATACTTGTCACAAAACACTGAGGGCTGATCTGAAAACAGCTACTGAACCCAGGAGGGCTGTGTCCAGTCTACCAGCAGACGCTGGAAAGGTGCACAAGGCTCACTCTCCCTGCTGGAGCTCGCGCCCCTCGCACATGCCCTCACTCTGCACCCGTATCACTCCTCTTAATTGATCAGCTCTAAGAGTAGGTATTACTTTGCCTGGCGGGTAAATTTCTTATTCTGCTTTAACAAATTACCTCAGACCAGCTTAAAACAACACAAATGCGTTACCTTATAGTTTTGTCATTTCAAAGTGCTACGTAGGTCTTCCTAGGTTAAAGTCGAGGTGTCAGCGGGGCTATGTTCCTTTCTGGAGGCTCTAGGGAATCCGCTTCCTTGCCTTTACCAGCTTCTAGAGGCCGCCTACGCTCTTGGTTTTTGATCTTCTTCCTCCATCTCCAAAGCCAGTAACAGGGGGTTCAGGTTTCCACACATCACGTCTGCCTGACTTTGTCTTTGTAGTCAAATCTCCCTCCGCCTCCCTAGTCCGCTTATAAGTTCCCTTGTGATTACATGCGCCCTCCCTATCTGAGAACCCTAACTTAATCACACCTGCAAAACCTTTCGCACAGGGTAAGGCACTCTGTTCACAGGGTCCCCAGATCAGGAGGTGGAGGTTCTTGGTGGAGAGGGGGTCATTACTCTGCTACCACACCAGAGAAGCATTTCCCGACCCAGATGGGGTTAGGTGCCCTTCTCATGAGTGCCAACAACTGCAGCCCTACTTGTCTATTGACTTATCTGTCACATGGGTAAGATGGGATGTTCCTTAAAGGCAAACCCGTGTCTTCTCTGCCACTGCCTTCTTCTGACTATAGCCCCTGCTGTCTAACCTGAGTAGAATTCCAGCCACATATGTTATCTTAAATTTTCCAGTGGCCACGTTAAAAAAAAAAAAAAGTAAAAAGTAAAAAGCTAGTATAACACATTTAATTCTGTTTTATTTAACTGAATACATTTAAAATGTTAGCATTTCAATCTGCAACCCATGTAAGATTTACTCTATTTCACACGGATGTATTTGTACTAAGTCTTCAAAATCCAGGATGTATTCTTACACACATAGGACCAGCCACAGTTCAAATGCTCCGTGGCCACATGGAGCTGGTGGCTGTCCCCATGAGACCAACCTTAGAACAACCCCTGGCATTGGAACTTCCCCCCTCCCCCCAACCCAGTTGCCTAACAACTGGTCAGGGCATTGATGAGGAGCCAGTGTGAGGGCCCAGTCTTAGGTGTAACTGCAGCTTCAGGGTTCTTACATGTTTGTGGCTTGTCGCATCAGATTTTGCATGAAAACCAGAAACAAAATCAAATGCCTTGTGAACCACCTATTTGCATTTCTGCTTTGTCAATGCACACACTTGGATTGGGCACTGTCGGTTCCCTGTGATGAGGGAGCATCCACGGCAGTAAACATTTACCCGGAGCCCTCTCCCTGGGCGCCCATGAGTAGGAGGTAATTAGCTGGTGAGGAGAAAAACATATTTTCACAACATTTCCCAAGGTTTGCCTTTGCTTTCATGTATAGCTCCTTCAAAATATTATCCTCAAATTGCAATTTGAAAGCTGACCGTGCTAACTTTGGCTTCCTGAACCTCTTTGAAGTCACAGAACAGTCTGAACACAAAGCATTTGCACAGGCCTACAACAGAAAAATAAACACATATCCCTCCTGAAGGGAGACCCTGGCTTCTGAGCTGCAGAGAAGAGGTCTGCCAAATGGGGGAGGCTGACTGGCATCCAGGACTCTGATCTCCATCAGGATTGCTTCAGGACACTCCTTGGTCCCCTGAGTTGCTCTTTCAAAAAGCCACTGGAGTCCCCTTCATGCATGCACAGGTTTCTGCACCATCAGCACACATGCAAAGTTCTCTGGCGTGTGCTTACCCGTAGAGCACTGTCATGTAGCAGGATATTAAATATACTATAATCACAAACACATTTTTGCTCCTCATGCCAACAAATGGGTTCTAAACAGAGACAATCCCATAACCACAGCATTCTGTGCTGTTCTTTTCCTCTTTGCACACCCAGCAACTGGGCAAAGAACCAGTCACATATCAGGCTGCTAAATGATGATGAATGAATGAAAGAATGAACGAAGGAACGAATGGCATGAACCCTCTTCTATCACTCTCAGACTTGCAGAGGGACTGGGAGGAGAAATCTACTAGGGATCACGCCCTCCTCAGAACACATGTGAGGCAAACTCCGAGCAAAGAAGGTCTCTCTAATACAGGCCATTATTAAAAAGAGAGGAGAAAGGAACAAGCACCTCAAGAGTGCAGGATGCAGGCTTTTGCAGAGTCTAAAATGGAGACGAGGGACGCCTGGGTGGCTCAGTTGCTTGGGCAGCTGCCTTCGGCTCATGTCATGATCCCAGCGTCCTGGGATCGAGTCCCACATCGGGCTCCTTGCTCGGCGGGGAGCCTGCTTCTCCCTCTGCCTCTGCCTGCCATTCTGTCTGCCTGTGCTTGCTCTCTCCCCCTCTCTCTCTGATAAATAAATAAAAAATCTTTAAAATGGAGACGAGTTTCAGGGTAGACTGGACACTGCCTAGAGGCTGAAGATCACTTTGTGTTCTCCGGAGCATGACTGGCAGGATCCAGCTAGAACTCTGCAAAGGCAGCGAAGGTCCGAGGAAGTGGAGCAAGCCCCAACACAAATCTGAGTTGGTTGAGGCTGTGTCTGCACGCGTACTGTGTCATAGATTTCTGCTGATTAAAGTCAATGGCTTACAGTTTATTTTATTTCTGTTGAGTTCGCCTTCGCGGTTCAGTGTATCCAAACGTCCTTTGACCCAATGTATTCACAAAACTGAAAAGCCACCCCCACCAATAGGAAAGTAAAGATAGGGATGGGAATAATGCCCGGCAGAAGATTCTCACAAGTCTGAACACAAGTCCTCTTGCAAGCGATATAGGCTACAGTGGCTATGGTACCCTTGGAGTATGGATGCTCGTATTTCCGATCATGGGCAGGGAGGGTGGGCTCAGAGCATCACCCTGAAAGGGGAGCCAGGAAAAGCAACTGAGGAGCCCAACCCGTATCTCTCCACCCCACCCTCCTCCTGGAACCCCAGTTTCTCACGAGCCCACCATAGAAGGGAAGAAATGTGCTTATGCGTGTGTGTGCATGCATGGGCTTTATTTTTTACTGGTTTATCTTCTCTTAAGACCCAGACAGAGGGGAGTGTCTGATTACTCCTTATTCATGGTGTGTTAGGGTCGCTGTCTAAACTTGGAACAGAAGCATGTTCTTTAAATTCTCCCTTTCTTTTCTTCCTGTCTAGCAAGAGTGGGGAATCATTCTAGAGAAAGATGGTATACACAGTCTCAAATACACACAGTTAAATCCTAACTCTCCAGGGTTGATAATTAAAAAAAAAAAAAAACCACCCTCGAGGACACAGGCATTGTGACACACAAAAAATAAGAGAGTCGGCCAGTTTGCTAAGGCCAGATGGTGGGCAGTGAAGAATAAAATTAGGTTTTGAAATTGGGTGAGGCTGGGAAGTTGCAGATTTTGCAATGTATTCATGAGTAGAGTTACTTATTTTAGGGACATGCAGGCCCATGTAATGTGGGTCAAATTCAGAGTTGAAGGTTTCTATGCAACTGTGGCAAAAGAAACAGGCCAGGAATGAGTTTCAATTAAACCAAATGACAAGGATAACCAGAACGCAGATTTGGGGCAGGAAGAGGTCAGAGGAATGCCATGAAATCAATGAAGGTAAGTAGGGACAGATGAGCCAAAAAGGAAGCAGAAGCCCGGAGCCTGTTTCCCAGCTTCCTGTTCTGAGGATGGGTGTCCTGCTGAGTGTTAGCAGGTTAAGTGTTGCAGCTGTGTGCGACAAGCTTGGGAGGAAAGCTTACTAGTAAACAAGTTTAGTTACTGGAAGCTGACATTTGTCCAATTTTTTTCATTGTAATCATAAAATTGGCTAGTGTTCTATCTACTTGAAAACTCCACAAAGTTTGGTAGGACATGAAACGTTGGTACTGGTGATTCTGAGTTTGACATTTGAAACATTTTCTCTAAAGTGAGAGGCTTCAATAACATTGGGAGAGCCAAATTTTATTCCCAGGTCTATATCCTGGGCTTATTTTGCTAAGTGCTTGGCTGTAGTATTCCACTGTTACCACTGCCAGATCCCCATTTTGGTTCCAGTATATGGTTCAGGTATTAAGAAGATCTCTCTCTTATCATGTCCTAAATTAGTAACAGTGGCCAGTGCTATAATGAGACAAATTAGTCTGTGAATGAAGCAAGGAAATGCTGGCTATTTCTGGATCACTTACAGCAAGCCTAGTCCCATGGGATAGGCACCAGTGGCTTCCAAGCAAATGGTTTTGTACTGTGTTCTTTTAGTGTTTACACCTATTTTTTTTTTTTAATAAAATGAACCTCAGGTGCACCAAATTGGATTACTCATAATTCTGAGTTATGGAAAGGTATCATATATCCATATATATCTCTGTTTTTATTTATTTTTTTTCCTCTACTAATCATCCCTGGTTCCAGTTTCAACTCTCCCCATCAAAGATATCCACTCTTGTACCTTCACTTACAATAAGTGTTATCATGTTAAACATCTTACTCTGCTTCAGACTTTCTTACATTCAGCATTATTACCCCCATCACTTGCATAGAACACATTTTGGTTTCCATTTCCTATGGTGGACACCTAGGTGATTTCAAACCTTCTATTAATTACCTTCTATTATTCTATAAATTATTTTTATTATGCCTTTTTCTGCATATGCAGGTCCCCCCCCCCCCGGAAGATAGTCCCAGTCATACTATGTAGACATAATGAATTTTCATTAAACACTTTCAATCTGGTCCCCAAAATGAGCACACCACTCTCCCCCAACACTTAAAAAAGATCCAGTAAAGGAGCCGTTCATTAAACTGATAGGTTATTCTTCCCCCTACACCCCAGCTTTCCTGGGGAATAACTGAAATATCACATTGTATAAGTTTATATGCAACACGACAATTTGATACACTTATACAGTATAAAATGATGACCACAGTAAGGTTAATTAACACCTCCAACCCCTCACATAATTACTATTTCTTTTTGTGTGTGCTAACATTTAGATCTACTTTCTTAGCAACTTTTAAGTATACATTATAGTAGCATCAACCACAGTC
This sequence comes from Mustela nigripes, assembly GCF_022355385.1. Lineage (NCBI taxonomy): Eukaryota > Metazoa > Chordata > Mammalia > Carnivora > Mustelidae > Mustela > Mustela nigripes. The sequence goes on from NC_081560.1 coordinate 155,872,831, forward strand.
ACCATGCTGTTCATTAGTGTTATGGCTGATTTAATGTTAAAACCTGTTTAACTATTAGGACCTGCTTAATCAGAGCGACTCCATATTACCTGGGTAGCCATATTGTTGTTTACATGTATGGGCTTCATTCCAGGAATAAATGCCCCAGCAGTTCTAAATGCCCCAGCACATCCCAGCAGTTCTAAACATCCCAGCAGTTCCTGGTATTGGTTCTGGGTATCGGTTCTGGGAGTAAACGCCCTAACAATAGAAGCCACATACCTCGAGGTCTGTGGTTATGCTCTATAAAACCAGCTTGTGAGATCAAGATGGGGTACCCCTCTTTGGAGGCAGCCTGGCCGGTCAATCTGACTTCTAATGCTTGGCATAGAATAAAGCTTTGCATAACTTTCATTTTGTCTCAGTCTCATTCTTTTGATAATGGACCCCAACAATTAGATGCCCAGGACTTAGTACTTAAAATTGAAAGTTTGTACCCTTTGACCAATATTTGCCATTCCCCCCAAGTCCCTGCCCCTGGGAATCACCATTCTGCTCTCAGTTTCTACGAGTTTGGCTTTTTTAGATTCTACAAACAACTGTAAAGCATTTGTCTTTCTCTGCTTTACTTCACTTAGCATAATGCCCTCAAGGTTCACCCAATGTTGTCACACAGGTCAAAATTTCCTTCTTTCTCATGGCTCAGTAATATTCCTGTGTACATGTCTCTGTGTGTGTGTGTAATCTCATTTTTTAACTCCATTCATCCGTAGATGATCAGTTAGGTTGTTTTCACATCTTGGCTACTGTGAATAATGCTGCAATGAGCATGGGAATGCAGGAATCTCTCTGAAATACTGATTTTATACCTTTAGATACAAACCCAGGAGTGGGATGGCTGGATCATGTGGTAGTTCTGTATTTCATTTTTTGAGGAACAATGATGCTCTTCCCCATAATGGCTATACCAATTTACATACCCACCAACACTGTAGCAGGGTTCTTTTTCTCCCCATCCTTGCCAGTATTTATTTACCCCTTGTCTTTTGAAAAGAACCATTCCCACAGATGTGAGGTGATACCTTCAGAAAAATAATACATTGAAAGCAAAAATGGTTACCTGCTAAGAATGGTGGGATCTGAGTGAGAGGTATATGTGGGTTTTTTGAACTTGCAACTTTTCTGTGAATAATTTTGAAATTACTGAAAAATAAAAAGGTACACAAAAAAGAATCCATGGTCAGGTAGGAAGTCATTAAAATGTGTTGATCAATGTAAGTATGCATTAATAACATAATAATCATTTTTGAAGTTAAAAACACTGTGAGACAGAAGTGTTGCATATCGCATGGCTTGTGTAGCAACAGTGATTTTGGATTCACTGAACAATGCATCTTTAAAATATATAAGGCAATATTTAAGGGAATGGCAAGATGAAATTAATGCAGCTTCTCAGAAAATTTGAGAAACTGAAAGACCATGATGACTAAAGGCTAGACACCTTTCAAATAACACAATTAGCAAGTTTTATTTAATAGATACAAACACACAAAATCCTGCTCCCAACATATAGAAAATTCACATTCTTCTAAACAAACATGAAACAGCTTTTAAAAAACTGATCACATTTTAGGCAACAATGGAAGTCTCGACAAATCCCACAAAATATTTTATGAGCTATATATTTAAATCACAATGTAATAAATCACAGATTGATTTTTAAAAACAGCCAAAGTAAGAACTTTCTCTCTCCTTCAAATACAATTGGAAACTATGGAACCTGATTTGAAATACTTAATGGGTTAAAGAAAGCTAAGTGGAAGTTATAAAATATTTAGCATGAACTGGAATGCCAAAGCAGGAAAATGAGAATGCAGCTAAGCAAGTATTTTGCAGGGAAACATTATAGACTTAAAGGCACATATTCAGAAATAAGAAAGATAAAAAATTAATGGACTAGCATCAAACTCAAGATGCCTGTGAATAACCACAAAATATCTTCAAAAAAAAAAAGCAAGAGGTGCAGAAAAGCATGAGATGAATGAAACTAATGGAAATCTGGGAAGATTAGGGCTAAATCCAATTGTCAATGTGGGGCTTAAGCCACATTTAGCTAATTGAAGGATAAAGATGGATGTTCAGCAAACATTTGTTTTATTCAATATTAATACTTACAGAGTTATTTCCTGTGCTTGATATTGAACATGGTGATTACAAGTGTCAGGCTAAGGCATTAAAGCTTATTCCTCAGGAGATCTTCAGGTAGGATTTTAAACTTGGGTGCCATAACCAGGTCAGGGCCTTGGAAAACCTTGCTTCCCAGCCCTCTGCCAGCATGCAATTCCTGGCAAAATTTTATCAGTCATTTATTTCCCATGGGTATCTCAACTCTGGACTCTGATAAAATAGGACATTCTTACACTCTCCAAAGAATTCTTTAAAAAAAAAAAATTCTTGGGACGCCTGGGTGGCTCAGTTGGTTAAGCCACTGCCTTCGGCTCAGGTCATGATCCCAGGGTCCTGGGATCAAGTCCCGCATTGGGCTCCTTGCTCAGTGGGGAGCCTGCTTCTCTCTCTGCCTCTGCCTGCCTCTCTGCCTGCTTGTGTTCTCCCACTCTCTCTCTCTCTCTAACAAATAAATAAATAAAATCTTTAAAAAAAATTCTTTCAGAAAATTCACCATTCTTTTCCCTCCAAATGTATGTCCATTCCTCCATGGCTAACTGTAACATGATCCCAAGGTATAAAGCCACAGAAGACATACAAATGGCCAATGGACACTTGAAAAAATGCTCCACATCCCTTGCCATCAGGGAAATGCCATCAAAACCGTAATAAGATACCACGATACTACCTCACAACAGTCAGAATGACTAAAATTAACAAGACATGGAACAATAAATGTTGATGAGGATGTAGAGAAAGCGGAACACTCCTACACTGTTGGTGGGAATGCAAACTGGTACAGCCACTCTGGAAAACAGTATGGAGCTACCCTATGACCCAGCAACTGCACTATTTGGGTATTTACTCCAAAGATACAGATGTAGTGAAAAGGAGGGACACCTGCACCCCAATGTTCATAGCAGTACTGTCCACAGTAGCCAAACCATGGAAGGAGCTGAGATGCCCTTCAACAAACAAATGGATAAAGATGTGGTTCATATATACAATAGAATATTACTCAGCCATCAGAAAGGATGAATACCTACCATTTACATTGACATGGATGGAACTGGAAGGTATTATGCTGAGTGAAATAATCAGAGAAAGATAATTATCATATAGTTTCACTCATATGTGGAATATAATGAATAGCACAGAGGGTCATGGGGACAGGAAGGGCAAACTGAATGGGAAGAAATCAGAGAGGGAGACAAACCACAAAAGACTCTTGACTCCAGGAAACAAACTGAGAGTTGCTGGAGGGGAGGTGGTGGGGGGGTTGGGATAACTGGATGATGGACATTAAGGAGGACACGTGATGTGATGAGCACTGGGTGTTATATGCAATTAATGAATCATTGAACATTACATCAAAAATTAATGATGTATTATATGTTTGCTAATTGAATTTAAATTAAAAAAAGAGAAAAAGCTAAGTTGATGTCCCTGTATGATTGGTCACGAGAGTCCAAGAATACCCCTTAACCTATTCCTTAGAATTCTTGATTTACAAAGCTCTCTTGTGACAAATTTGCATTCTAAAGAGTAAATATTTGAATTCTGTATTATGATTCAAAGTGAGTATCATCTGCTTTGTCAGCTGAGAACATTATCTTAATATAAAAACATTTGGCTTCCAAGAGTAAAACTTTATTTCAGGATTGGATTTCTCGATAATTTCAGTGACTGAGAGAATACATTAAATCAGGTATTATGTTCGGGTCGGTTATTACATTTTATAGATAGCCTTTTGTGTTTCTAGTTTATAAGGAATAAATAAGTTAGCCAAATTGATATATATAGCTGGGCTATGTTTCCACTATTTTTCAGAAATGTATTGTCTAACACTGTTGCCTAATATACTCTGAGACTATTGTTTCCCTCTGTGTTTTCCGATATAATCTAGAAAAATAAAAACCAGAAGCAAACACAATTCTGTCACTCTATTTTTGTTGGAAGCAAGACAGTTGCTATTATTTGGTTTGGGGAAAATAAAGGCAGTATTTCAGATGTGAAAAATTGCTTGGACTTAAAAATAATATTTGATGGTGTGAGCAGTAGGACCAAAGTGGCGTCCTTTGTGTATAGGCAGAAGAAACCAATTCATTTGCAGTTAATCTCTCTTTATATAATCAATGAAATACCATCTCTGTGTAGAGATAATTGTGAGAACATGGAAGACCAAGGACAAAGCACTACATTTTGACTGGAAGTTGCTAGGAATCAGCTCTTTGAGAGAATCAGTAGGGTATAGTGATTGAATTCAGCTATTGATTCAGGCACACCTGACCTTGAATCATCTCTGATTCTTACCAGCTGTCTGACCTTTCTTTTTAAATCTCCAAAAGGAGAATGATGGGAGTATCTGAGTGATTAGCCCATTGAGAGAATTAAAAGAAAACAAACTTTTTTTTAATTTTTAATTTTTTATAAACATATATTTTTATTCCCAGGGGTACAGGTCTGTGAATCGCCAGGTTTATACACTTCACAGCACTTACCAAAGCAATATACTCTCCCCAATGTCCATAACCCCACCCCCCTTCTCCCAACCCCCTTCCCCCCAGCAACCCTCAGTTTGTTTTGTGAGATTAAG
>NC_081560.1:155882571-155926366 GCF_022355385.1 Mustela nigripes
CCTCAGAGAACAGCGCCCTGTAACTCCCGTCTGCCTGACCTCCGGCCACGCTCTGAGCTCACCGAGCCTGCGACCGGTTCAAGGTAACCCCGAGCTGTGAGCTTACTGTCGGCTCTGTCTCTGTAGCTGGCTTTCCCATTCCAATACCCACAAGCTCTGTGACACTCAGACACCCCTGATCCTTCCCTGACCCTGCAGGACCTGAGGCCACGCTGACCCCGTGTAGGCTTCGCCCCTGTTTAGCCTCTGGAGCGATGTCCCTCAGCGGAACAGACTTTTAAAAGTCCAGATTTTGTGCTCCGTTGCTCTGCCGCTTGCTGGGAGCCGGCCCCTCCCCCTGGGGTCTATCTTCCCGTCACTTTGGATTCACTGCTCCGCCAGTCCTACCTTTCAGAAAGTGGTTGTTTTTCTGTTTCTACAATTGCTGTTCTTCTCTTCAATCTGCCGATGGATTTGGAGGTGTTTGCAATCTTTAGATAAGCTATCTAGTTGATCTCCTGCTAGCTGAAGTAGTCTCAGCCTGCTACTTCTCCGCCATCTTGACTCCCCCCCCCCCAAAAGAAACCAAACTTAATAAGGCTCGCAGCTCTGTGCCTGACCCACAGTGAACCCTTCTTCATCTCCAAGGAAACTACTAGCGTAGCAGTTCAGAAAAAACAGGGAGGCACCCAGTAGTTGAGAACTACTGGTAAATTTGAAAAAGGAGAAAAGAAAGGCAATGATACTGCTAGTGTGGGGAGGGGAGTATAGCAAGTCGAGGCCTCTGGCTTTAGGAAGAAATACTGAAGGGAGCAACTGAAAGGGAATCTGGGTCACCCAGGTACAACAAAGCTTTGAGGATGACTAAAACTCCCAGAGGCCACTATTATGTAGGATAATGCATGCATCTGATTTACTCCCCAGCTTCTCACTCTTGCCCTGACATAGGAGACTTCCACACAGATCTCCAATTTCACCCCCACACTATGACTACGGCTCCCTACAGACAAGTCAGACTTTCTGCCAGCTGGACCTTCCTGAAAAGATCCTGAACCTTTAGACCTGTGCGACTTTGTTCCTACTGTCCCCCCCTAGATTGTTTCTTCCTTTCTTCCCATCTTTGAATTCCTAGCCATCCTCCTTCTTCCATTTAAAAGCCACCTTTCTCCTTCCCGGATCGCAACAGTAACGTCCAATATCCATCCACCTCTTTTGAATTCCTGGAGTACTTGCTGGGCCCTCTTTATTCACTTTGGATTTGAGTTGTTACCATAGGTTCATTACTCCTAAACCTGGAAGCAACTCAAGCGAAGAGACGATCTTATCTGTTTCCTCCTGCATGGTGGGTGGCACATGATAGGCGTGAAATACATGAGTGTTCACGGGATACTAAGAGCACAGCTGTATTTCTGAATGGACGGCTCTTGTGATCAAGCATTTTTATGATCACCTAATGGTAAAAACCATACCCAGTTTTCTGTTAAGGATCTACTATGCCCCAGGCAAGTTGCCACATTCTGTGAATGAGATTGACTCAATACTCACTCCCTTGTGCCTTATATTCTAATGAGAAAAACAGAATTTAGACAATTAGAGCTGCAGTGAGTGTAAGGAAAAAGGTAGGAAGAGAGGGGTTCTAATTAAATAGCTCACTTGTCACAAAGGAGAAAGCTGTTATCAGTACTGAAAAAGTTAAGTGGGTTAGTTTCCAAGTTGTGAAAGTCCTGTCCCTGTGACTGATTTAGGTGTGAAGCTACAACATACTATGGGCCACGGGAGCTGCTCTGCGCTCTAGGAGAAGGAGGTGGTCTATAAATTCAGATTCATTAATAAAGGAGGTAGGTTGGGAAGTCGGGATCATTAGTTGGCTGAAGCAATGCACTAATGCAGCATAAAACATAAAACATACTGAGGTCTGCCATTTATTGTCCCCTCAGCTGGCATAAAGTTATTGTTGAGTTATTGGCTGTAGCAAAGCTGTAAAGTCACATAGTAGCATTATATATTATATACAAATGCAGGCATATACAGCCGGAATATATAGACAGATGCTTCAATTTTATCTCATTCTGTTAATTTAACTTGGTGTTTGGATGTAGACTTAAAGCACAGTAAATCACTGGGATCACTTCAGGAGGCTTAGCTCAGAGCAAAGCTATCTCTTTGGTTTAAAATCACTCTGATTACTCCCAATCCTTCCTAGAGAAAGCACTTAACTAGATGTTCCATATTCTCTTGAGAGTCATCTTTCCAAAAGTCAATGACAGAAAAAATTGACTTTGAATAAAATAACAATAGCTCAGGATTCTAATATTTAATTTCAACATTTCCCTAAACAAGGACAGAATTTGGCCTGTGAACAATAATGGCCCTTTGAGTCTTCTTTCTTTCCCTTTTGCCTGAATTTATATTAACCTGCAAAAACTTGGAACTTCTTTGGGCAAGGTGAAGGACTGTGTTTTTTGTTTTGTTTTATTTTGTTTTTTGGGGGGGGTTTTGCTTTGGTTGATTTTCAGAAAAGTTAAAGACAAAGTGATTACACAAAAGTGCCATCCCAGCTCACTGAGTTTTCTTCCCTGAGGGTTACTACCATTTCTGTAGAAAACTATTCAAACTCCCTCATATTGCCAATTATCAATAGAATGATGGAAGCACTTTATATAGGTACCTTGAGTACAGTATAAAGCAGTAGCTCAACACCAAGGCTCTGAAATGAGGAAGATTTGTGTTTTAACTCTACTATTCATGAACTGTGTGAACTTGAGTAAGTTATGGAACCTCCCAAAGCCTCAGTTTCCTTATCTGTGAAATGTAATTTATAATATTACCTTCTTGGTAGGAATCTGAATGAGCTAATATATGAACATACGATCTATGGGAAGTTCTCAACAAATGATAGTAATTATGATTAATATTATCTTTATTAACCTCTACATCAAGCAGGTGCAAAACAAATACTCCTCTCAATGACCAGTAGAGAGAACCTTCTCTCAGTTCCCCTGAGTTCTAGAAGCAGTGAAATCACTAAAGAAGAATAGGTATGTGTGTCAGGATTCTTTTAGTGTAAGTGCAGACTAGCTTAATCTACTCAAGGCCAAATTGGGATTTATAGGAAGGGGTATAAGTCAAGCGAAGGACATTTGTTGCCTGTTATTAGGAGCATAGGTCCAAATACTTCCACTCACTGCATCTTGGTATTGGAGTCGCCAAGGAAAGCAATAGTCGAGTCCAAGAGGGAACATCACTTCATTCCCCAGAGAAAAGGCAGACCAAGGTCAGCTCCAATAGCTGGCACCAGTCTCCCATGGCCAATAGGTTCCTCCTAGCACCCAACACAGGGCAGCTGGCTTGCACTCACTCCTTTCATGCTACAGTAGAAGGATTCTACCTCCTCCCCACAGGGGACAGATGCAATATTTGGGTTGATCAGGTGCCATTTGTGTTAACTTCAGCAAGACAAAGGGGTACACATTGAGTCTGAAATAGGGAAAGTTCTTCCTACACAAAGTGGTAAATCCAGCCCCAGCTATGGGAACTCTTTATCTCTTGGTAAGGAAGTGTTCCAGGTCCAAGGCTGAGTGGGGGTTGAAAAATGACATGCATGAACCTGCCTTTCTCAACACTAAGAGAAGCTTCTAGAACAGAAGAAAGAAACAGAAGACCTTTATATCAATGAATAAAAACTTAGGCCTTGAAAACCACTCAGTTTTTCTCTGCCTGTCTCTTATCTCTGCTTGTTGGTCTACTTTCCTTCTATTTTCAAACAACTTTTCCTTTATGGCATAGGTCACAGCTACTGGCAGCTTCCAGGGCCTTATACTAATTGCTTAGAAATCAGTGAGGAAAGAGAGCATCCCTCTCTCTCTCAGCTTGTACTTGAAAAATTCCAGGGAATGACACTGGAATTGGTCAGGTGACCTCTCCTTGGACGACTCACATAATCAGGGATTGGGGTCCTATGATTGGCAATAATCTGGGCCATGTGCCCATTTCTATTACCTAAAGCAGAGGCACTATGTGCATGTGGGGAGGTCAGGTTGCATAGGGTTTGAAGGTAGAATTCCTCTAGCACAAATGTGACCACTTGTGGAAGAGATCTTAGAGTTAAATTGTCCAAACTCTTCATTTTATTGTCAAGAAACTGGAAGCCACAGAGTTTGTTCAAGGTTAGCAGGGCATGGCCCTTCGGTAGGTTCTCTGCTGGCCGGAAGCATGTCTTCATCAGGTTGTTGGTGGAATGCAGTCAGTCTAAAGGACTCAAAATACTTTAGTAAGTGCCCAACAGAACTTCAGTAGGAAACTTTCCTGGTTGAATTAAATACATTTGAATAGGGAGAGAGAGCACAAGGGGGGGGGGGGGGCGGGTCAAAGAGGTTATAATTTGCATTCTTTGTAACTATAATTTCCTTCAACCCTGCAAAGGGACACTATTGGATTTGCTTCTGAGAACAAGCTGTGTGAACACAAGCTTGGGAGGTTTAATTGGCTATGAGACAGTCTCAGGCATGACTAAGTGGAAGCTGAGAACAACTTCTCAAACTGCACAGGAGAGGATCCAGTTACAATTTTGCCTCGGAGCTTCCCTTTCTATCCTTATCCCTGTGGGATTCTGCCCAGCCTATGAGTGGTCTGGTCTTATTTCTCAGCTGGTTGTTGGTTTCCACACGGGTACACTGAGATACTCCAGGGGGAGTACTGGGAGTATGAGAAAAAAGGGTAAACAAAGAGCATTTTCTAAGGCTGGCAATTAAAAATATGGCTTATAATTAAGGCAAACATCTGAATATTACAGAATGGAATTTCAATAGCATTTCAAAGTTTACAGTGAATCAGAAGATTATAAAGTCATTTTGCTTTTATTGCCAGTGTCCTGGCCCTGTGTCCTTATTCTCTTAGGGCTGGACTTTCATCCTTATCAAGAGTTAGGGGTACCTTGGATGGAAAATTCAAGAAGCATTGGGGAATTAATAGCATCCAGAACTTAACTCTGAGGTCTGAGGATAAAATCATCATACTTAGAATTCAGTTCTTCCCTGGTCCAACACACTTCAGAAAGCCTGCTTTCTTTTGCTAAGGTGATTTTGGAAATGGAGGAATATTATTAGGGACAGTTCTCTTATATTTTTGCCTAGCTATTCCATGCTAGACAATTTGTCAAACTGATTCCCCTCTGTCCTTTCCTTTCATTTTGCTTATTGCTGCTCTAACAATAGTTTAGTTTCCTTTAAATATAGAATTTGGGCATACACAATTTAAGAGCTGGAGGAGGTCTGAGAGATTTCTTCACAAATGAAGAACCTGAAGCTTAGCGAGGTGAATCCACCAGCTGAAGACCACACAGCTCAGCAGTGGCTGAGGCAGAATCGGAACCCAGGTCTCTGACTCTCATTCTAGTGCTCTGCCCTTGACCTCTGACCTCCATAAACACTACTCCAAAAAGGAGTTTTTTGTAAACATTCTCAATTTTTTAAATGAAAATTGGTCTGCATTTTCTGTCTTTAATAGGGTTTCACCTCCAACTTAAAAAATATGTACCAGTAGTTATGTCTTTCTATTTTTTTAAAAAGATTTTATTTATTTATTTGATAGATATCACAAGTAGGCAGAGAGGCAGGTAGAGGGAGGGGGAAGCAGGCTCCCCACTGAGCAGAGAGCCCGATGCGGGCCTCAATCCTAGGACTCTGAGACCATGACCTGAGCCAAAGGCAGAGGCTTAACCCACTGAGCCACCCAGGCGCCCCATGTCTTTCTATTCTTATTTTGTATATTACCATTTAAAATGTTAAGTTATTTATTGCTGCACATTTTGTTGATTTTTCCCCCCAAAGCTTACTATTGATTGATTGGCTATTAGTTTTGTTTTCTAGATCATTAAGTTCTTCCTTTCTATTTATTAATTACTTCCTTCTGATGGCTTTTATTATAGTTTGCTGTTATATATCTTGCTTTTTGAATTCTACATTTAACCATTTTATTTTAAACTTTTATTTAATGCTAGAAATTTTCCTCAGCATTTTTAAAAAGCTATACCCCACAAATTCTGATATGTTTTGTTTTCACTATTTTCTAGGAATTCTAGAAAGTTCTGTTCTGTATCTCTCCTTTGTCTGAAGGATTGTTTAACACACATTGCTTATGTATGTGTGTGTGTGTGTGTATGTATGTATGCAGGTGGAAAAACCTGTCCGTTTTGGGGTTTTCTAGTTTCACTGTATTGTGTTCAGAGCAATGTATTATCATTATTGCTATTTCTGCATTTTCCACATTGCAATGTGTGCCTGTGTCTAACACTATGGTTAGTTACCCCAAATTCCATCCACTGAGTCTATAATTGTATTGTTCTCCATGGTTCCCACTCCACTGCATTCAATGAGAAGTAGATTTCTATGTTATACTCTTATATTATCTTGTGCATTTCATTTTTGACATTTACCACAAATTCTAACTATATAGTAATTTATGTGCTGCATTAGTGTCTGTAGCAGATTAACTTCACTTTGGTGTCTTAAAACAAGAGGAACTTTTTCTCTTCCTGTTCTGGAAACCAGAGTCTGGAAATCAAAATGTTAACAGGGCTGCCCTCTTTCTGCAGGCTTTGTGGGAGAATTTGCTCTTGGTCCCTTCTAGTTTCTTGGGGCTATCAACATTCCTTGGTGTTCCTTGGCTTGTGGCCACCACTCCAATCTCTGCCTCCATCTTTACATCACCATCTCCTCTGTGCATCTGTCTTATTTTTCTCAGCCTTGCTCTAATAAAGACACATACTGCATTTAGGGATGACTTGGCTAATTCAGGATAAGTTACTTCTCTCAAGAACTTTAACTGAATCATATCTTTTGCCATATAAGGTAATATTCATAGGTTCCAGGGATTAGGACCTGGGCATATCATTGGGGCCACCATTTAGCCTACTGTGTGTACCATCCCTCCTATCAAATATCTGGCTCTTTTAGTGTCTAAGATCCATGAGGTGAAGCTCATGTCTTTTTTCTGTCTTGATATATCCTTAGTTTCCAGTAAAATACTCAATTCATGGTAGTTAATATATAGTTGTGAAATAAATAAATCCATGAAATGTGCCTTAATTGCTTCTCTATGTTCAAAGTTTTCAGCCTTAGCCTTAAGTAATCTACTTTACTTATAACTGAATGGAGGATATCTATGGATTCTATAGGATCAGACCAACATTTGTCATTTTGCATTGTTTCAAAGGCTGTCTAGAATTTTGGAGGATTTTTTTTATTTTACTACACTTGAGGGCTCTATGAATTAACTTCTTGCACAACCTATAGCAACTATTTCAGTGTCTTACTTCATCCATTTTTCTTACATGTTCAGCTTTGTGGAATTATATTAAGATGAGCATTGCTTCAGGGCTGATGGATCAACTATCTTAGTGGCCAGATCATTCTACCACTTTTGTTCAGCATTTCTTTAAAAATTAATGTATACCTGCCTACTTCCAATGCAATTTTAAAATAACTTCCACACTTAGTCTGAATAAGCAAGACAATAAAAATATTTTTTAAAACACCAGAAATAAAACACAAAAAGGAGAGGTATATATGCATTAGTTACTCAGGATGAGATAATTATTATAATCAAGTTCGAAGTTAAGCAATGCTATTGTTGGTGATGGAATAAGAAAATAACATTACTTCATTAACCGATTAAAAAAGAAAAATATGATTTCATTAGAGGATGTAAAGTTTTTCCTGACTCTAGGCTCTAAAAGGAAGAATTTAGTGTAGATATTTTATTTTCAAAGTGTCATTCGTCATTAATCAAATTCAACAAGTCCCCTCATTTATTTTCTGTGTTCTTTCTGAAGCTACTGTTAGGTTTAAATTTCTTTGTGGCTATGTGATATTGTATTGGAGTCATGAGGAGGGTGAATGATAGGCAGTTGTTTAGGATTTTGCCCCAAATTCATTTTACTTCTAAATAATGTATATTTAAATAATCAGAGTGAGGTTTAAACACATTTTTTTATTTCTATAATCAAGTTTGAGAAGTACCTTAAAATGTTTGGGAATTGATATGCTCACTCCACTACTGGTGGAAATCACTAGCCTATTGCACAGTCTACATGCTATAGCATGTAGACATAGTTGGTACGATATACTGATATCAAATGAAGAAGTCACTGAAGAAATAAGAGCATTTAAAGCTAGAATGCAGGGCTACTTTCTTCCCATATTTTACATGGTTTCAGAGGATTGGACATTAGACATAATCCCTCAGTGCTTCCCTCTCTGCTCACAAGCTTATCTGTACCACACAGAGCCTCCCGTTTCTCCTTTATGTGTTAATAGAGATCATCCTCCCCTTTCCCAAGACCAATTCTTTCACCTTGGTATGAGTCATATCCCTTTGATCTCATAAAGAACTTGGTTCTACCCACCATCCATTCCCTCTCTTGTAATTTCAATTTCTCTATTAACTCTTTTCTTTATTCATGTGCTCCAATGTATTTTATTTTGATAAATAAAAATGTAAAAAATTGGGGGGCACCTGGGTGTCCCAATCAGTTAAGCATCTGGCTCTTGATCTAGTGCAGGTCTTGGTCTCAGGTCATGAGTTCAAGTCCTGTGTTGGGCTCCACTTAAAAAAAAAGTAAAAGTATCTCAAAGATCTATAGCTCCTTCACAGTTAAACTTTGTAAAGGCAATCTTACATTCTTTGCTTTATTTATTCACTCACTTATTCATTTGGTTGTTCAACAAACATGTATTGACTCCTAACTAGTAGGATACAGCAATAACCAAGACACCCAAAAGAATGATATCCTGAAAGAGATGATAATGTAACAGGATAGAAGATAAAGTAAACAAGCAATTGTAATACAAAGTAACAAGTAACAAGTGTTTTGATAGGTATAAAATAAAATGTTACAGGCTCTTTGCTATCCCTTCATCAAGAAGTAGAGTCTAATTTCTTTCTCTTGGATATAGACTGGCCTCAGTAACTTGTCTGACCAATGGAACATAATGGAAGTGTTGTTCAGGGATTTCACCCTAGATGTTAAGAAACTGAAGGAGGTCAGAACAAGTTTCCCAAAATATGCCACTTTGGTGTGAGGATTATTTTGAGCTAAAGGTAATCAACACCCAGCAGACTCAGGAAAAGCTCTTTACCTACTGCTTAACTGCCTAAAAATATATATATATATAAATTTCCTAATTATAAAGGAAACTTACATTGAAAAAGGGGTCTGTAGCAGAAAGAGATCTATTATCATAGGTAACTTTTTTTTTTCCAAACTTAAATTACAGAGATTAGGCAAAGTACAGGTGAGGACTATTGGAAGGTAATATACAATTAATTTTTATGACCGTGTTCAGATTTTTTAAGATTTTATTTATTTGCCAGAGTTCACAAGTAGGCAGGCAGGCAGAGAGAGAGGAAGAAGCAGGCTCCTTGTGGAGCAGAGAGCCCGATGTGGGGCTCGATCCCAGGACCCTGGGATTATGACCCAAGCCGAAGGCAGAGGCTTTAACCCGCTGAGCCACCCAGGTGCCCCAAGAGGTAACTTTTTACTTAAGAAACTTATTTGCGTAATTGGGCAATAGAGATGTTTTCCAAGCATTTTTTTCCTCTTGCCTTCCTATAAATGGCCTATTTTCCTCTTTGGCAGCCCCAGACCCCTATCCCATTCCTCCTCAGGATGGCATATAAGCCTCAACTGCCTGGCTGCCTTTTGAGTCTCATATCTTTGTGAGAGCTTTCAGAAGTGCGTGCATAATTAAATTTGTTTTTCTCATGTTAATCTGTCTCATGCTATTTTAACTGTTAGACCAGTCATGGAACGTAGAAGAATAGAAGGAAAATTTTTCCTCCCCTACAAAACCTTGTGGCTTCTGGCTGGATTTCTTAGAGGATAGATGATCCCTCACAGATCACAGCCACCATGCTATAGGAAACCCACATCGATTGGTGGAACCACAAGTAGGTAATCTGGTTGTCAGCTTAGTAAAACTTTTAGCTGATAGTAAGCAGCAACTTCCAGCCTAGTAAGTGTATCACTTTGATCTTCCACCCAGTCAAGTCTTCAGATGATCCAGCTCTAGCTGCTCTATGATTGCCACAGCAAGACCAATCCCAAGAAAATGTTGATTAGCAAAATTTGGTCAACTACCATAGTAAGTTGTTTCTAGTCACTAAATTTTGTGATAATCTGTTATGCAGTGATATGTAACTAGACAGCTATCCCTGTAGAATAGTACCTTTCCAGGTTTGGGTCAGGAGAACTTGAGAAGACTTTCCAGGGGATGTGACCTGATGCCATCCTGGGCCCTTGAAACTTCAAATGAAAAAAAAAAAAAAATGTGACCCATGTTAGACATAAGGTTATCAACTAACACTACTATCAAAAGCTCAAGAGTCTATAATGAATGATGAAGGCAATAATAACATGTGCCTGAGCACCAAATTCAGTGTTTCTCCAACTGGTGTCCTTGGGATATAAATAAATAAATAAATAAGTAAATATGTATGTCTGCAAAATATTGTTCTGCATTCAAGTAAGTTTGGGAAGCACTATGTTAATAAAAGTAAAATATGATTTCAATCCTCCTAAATTTGTTAAGACTGTTTTTATGGCCTATAAAATGTGATCTATCTTGAAAAATATTTCCTGTATACTTGAGAAGAATGTATATTTTATTACTTTTGGGGGGAATAGTCTGTGACATATGTTAAATCCATCTGGTCTAATGTATCATTCAAGGCCAATATTTCCTTGTTGATTTTCTGTCTGGATGATCCATCCATTGAAGTAAGTGGGGTATTAAAGTTGCCTACTATTATTGTATTATTGTCTATTTCTCTTTTTAGGTCTGTTACTATTTGCTTTACATAGTTAGGTACTTCTATGTTGGCTCCATAGATATGTACAAATACACATACACACACATATATGGCTTTATGGGTTGACCCCTATTATCATGTTTAATTAGAAGCTTGTTCTTTCAAGCCATAGTCATGATGGATTAGCTAATAGACTTCCTTCACAGAAAGACTGAGCTCTGGGTCTGCAGCCTTTTGTTGTGCCCTGGGGATGGTAGCTGTTTGAAAACTCTTTCTCTGTTTGTTACATTCCTGGGAGGCTCATGAAAGTAAGCCTCACTGGCCACCAGAACTAGGTGATTTAGAGGTGTCCCCCGGTAGCAGTTGCAAAAACTGCTGGGGTGTCAGATAGGGATGTGAGCTTTTTTCTTGGTGACACCAATTATTACAGTCCTATGGAAACAGGAATGCAAATTCTCTTGGTCTCCAGAGCCAGGCAATTAAAAGGTGTCCTCTAAGTGGCAGCCACACAAATTGGGGCAACAGACTCATGTAAAAGCTCCCTTCTAATAGTGCTGATGCTCTGGAGCATGGCAAAAGGGGAGCCCGCCAGCCTTTGTCCCTCAAGAGTGTTCCACCAGGCTTCCAGATGCATATGTTAAATTAGATGCTTCCCCTTAGGGTGATGTTTTAATATAAGCAGGTGAGCCTCCTTTGCTTTAAAGGCACAGATTATCTGCCCCTGAGCCAGGTTGGTGAGTCTGAGCCCAGAAACCCTATAAGAACAGTGCCTCAGATCATTAGAGTCTTGTGGGTCTTAGAACACAAGCCCCACTGGTTTTTAGGAGGCTTTGGGGGATCGTGTCTCAAGTGTATGTCTTAAAAGTTGGGATGCCTGATATGGTATTCAAACCCTTTGTTCCTTGGGGAGAAGCCCTGGGTTTTGAGTTCAGATATCAGGAACCCTTTGTGATGTCCTCTTACCTCCATAAAATCCTATAATCTTCCAATAACCAATCAGTCTTATCTTCTGGCATAGGTATAAGTCAAGGCTGTCTTCAGTAAGGTGGGTCCCTTTGGTCGTATGGCATACAATATGGTAACAACGTGTGGGTTCATATACATCTTATCAAACAAGCCTAACTTCCCCCACGGGGCATGAACTACTAAAGTAAAGAGAAAACAAATAACAGTTCAAGTGAAATTGAACAACCTTGCAGATATTCTGGAATGCTCTGACATTACAAGCCAAGGTCTCCTTGTCCTTTAAAGCCATTCACCACCTTCCCTTGCTGAGGCAGAGAGATGCTCTCTCTTCATCCACTTTCCCATCTGCAAGATGAAAGTGGCGAATGGATGACACCCCCCAGGCATTTCCAGGTTTTTAATGCTATAGAAGTTTCCTTCTCTTGTTTCAGTTTGGTTTTCTTTTGTGTTTGGGCTTCCAAATTCAGACAGAGCCTCTTTGATGTCACTGTCTTCTATAATCACTACCAGCAAAATGGCTTCATCATGCTTGCTTTACATCATGGGGGAGGGGGTGAGGGTGCAGTCAATGCAGAGCGAAGAGGACACTGAATCCCAGATGCAGCTGCTCTTGCGCGCCATTTCTGCACCTCTTCCCAGATTCCACAACCACTGGAGACCAGAGACAGTGTATCTGGGCGCAGAGCTTCTCTGTAAGACAAGAAATAACCTACTTGTTTCTTTGGTTCTCTTCTAGACATTAGCTTGTAGGTTAATTGACTTCAGACACACATGTACCTTGGCTGGACATCCGTGTCCCCTTAGGTAAATATTGGACTGTACGATCTCTAAGACACCTTTGGGCTTCAACAATGTATGATTCTAAGCCAACATCTTCATTTTTGGACTCTTTTATTCTAGTTCTGCGGGATATGGTAATACTTCTGGGTCTTCAGAGCCAGAGGAAGAAAAGTTTCACTCTTTGGGTAATGCTTTTGGGTACTCTGGGTCAAAGGCATGAATCAGGCTTGTCACAGACTGGTTGTAGGGTCAGAAACATCTGCTTTACTCCAATGGATGTGAACTGAGATCGGGAAGGCATTTATTTTCTGTAAACCCATTTCTTCAAAACCATCAGTTACATCCTTCTGTTGGAAAGCAATGGTTTTGGTTTTGTTTTGTTTTCATTTTTTATTTTTAAAGATTTATTTATTTATTTTAGTGGGAGAGGGAGAGCGCATGCATGCAATATGAGTAGGTGGAGGGAAAGAAGGAGAAGTCGAGAGAGAGGGAATCCTTGAGCAGTCTCTCTGCTGGGTATGGAGCCTGACACGGGGCTCTATTCCAGAATCCTGAGATTGTGCCCTAAACCGAAACCAAGAGCGAGCCGCTTAAATGGCTGAGCCATCCAGGTGCCCCTGTTTTTGTCTTTATTTTTAAAATCGCTGCCTATATCTGAATGGAGTAGAGAGAACAAACTAAAAATAAAAAGATTAATTTCCCCTGTGGAAAAGGGAAGAGATTCCTCCTCCCCAGAACCTGTTACTAGAGCATTTACTTTAAAAAAAAAAAAAAAAAAAGTAATTCTTTCTTTCTCTGTCTCATTGAAATGTGTGTCAATCTTTTTAGAAACTAAATAAAACTTTTGTCAACCTTGTGATCTAGGAATGTCTTTCTCAAGGACCTACTGACATATCTTTTTGAAATATAAACATGGAGGGAAATAGACCACCTATTTCCTAGTTTCTATGGGAGGATAGGAGCCTAATTTCAATGGGCGCCTTCCTCCAAGCTGTAAGATAAGACCACAGAAAAACAGAAGACATTTGTGTTTGGATAGAGCCAATCAGCTAACCCAGACAGTTGTTCCAGCTGACAGGTGCATCTAAGGATGAACTGTTTGTAACCAGTGTTGCTGGCGGGACTTCTTACCCGAGGGCTAGTTATTGTTTGTCTCATGGGCATGTATGTAAAGGGCAGTGTCTGCTTGGCTCTATCAGAAGATGAGATCTCTTTCTGTCTTTGCAATCTTTTGGTGACCCTCTGTGATGTGCATCATGTTTGGGTTGAATGCTAATTCAGTAAGAAAATTATTTTCCTTCTCTTCTACCTTTTGTGGAGAAGTTTCTGGATTGGGAGAAATTTTTTTTTTAATGTTTCCTTGACAACAGATATTCTAGATCAATGGTTTTCAAACTGTGTTCTTTAGTGGGCCCTCCATAAGTGCTGGGGGATGAGGCAGACGACAGAAGACTGCCAGGGGAGAGGTCTCTGGGCTCTGCACTTGTTTCCACCACACAGTATTCTTCTTGATATGTTGATATATATACAGTATTCGTGTTCTAGGTAATTTTTGCCTAAGATCAAAATTTCTTTGGTAAAAAAGAAAATGATTACAATTCAGTGATCTAGTCTGTACATATGTTTTCATGATCTCTTTCCTTCCTATAGATTATAAACTCTCTGAGGGGAGGGACTTTGTCTCTGTGTCCCCTGCTAACTTCCTCAAAACTTAGAAGAGTCCCTGGAAGATAGTAGGTGCGCAGTTATGTTGAATTAATGAATGACCATCAATAATGAACAATGTGTGCCAGAAAAAGAGCGGAATATGGACACACGTGTTTATAGCAGAATTGTCTTGAACAAACATTTACTCTTGTCTGTGGCTTCCCGTGGTTGTCTGTGGCTTCCCGTGGCCCGAAGACTGTGTGTGCACAGGGATATAAAATATAGGAACAGCAATGCAGGGGTGCATAAGGCAGAAATATTTCAAAGTGGCTAAAAGCACAGGCTTCAGAATGAGATGGCTGGGATTATAAACCTTTTCTCTAATTAGCTGTCTGTGTCACTCTGAACAAAATTCTTAATCTCATTGTGGCTCAAGTCCTTTCACTGCAAAATAATCCTTAATTCTGATTTTATCCTTATGCCTGAGCAAGAGGGGGCCCCCACTCAAGGACCCTACAGGTCACAAACACAGAACACATGCATTTTTTAAATAGAGTACACAGACTCCTCTCTTACTGAGACATTCTGTGCCTGACCTGGTCACAGCATGACCCATGATCTTGTGGATCTGCTACAGGATTAAGACAGCTCACACTCCGTTAAAACTCTGTTTCGTACCTTATGCTTTGGAAATGAAAAAGTTCAAATAACCTATTCAAAGTGCTCAGAATAGGGCTTGACTTTGAGAGTTATAATTTTCTTTTTTGTTTGTTTTTTATTTTTTTAAACATTAAAAATAAACTAAATTCAATTAATTAACATATAATGTATTATTGGTTTCAGAGGTACAGGCCCATGATTCATCAGTCTTATGAGAGCTATTGTTTTCATCCTGATTTTCACTGTCCTTGAGGCCAGCAGCTCTCTCCCTGCTTGTACTCGGTCCTTGGCTCTGAGAGGCCTGTTAGAAGATTCAATCTGTGGATCCACACAGCTTAGGACCAGACCCCAAACTCCAGGGACCTCCACGAAGCTTGGTCACCCCAGTGGACCCTGAGAAACAGCTTACTCACATCTGTGGCTTTTTGGTCATCATCTCAACTTCAATATATTGACATTGAGAAAAACAGAGACCTAAGGTCCAGATGATTTAATTAATCAAATTGTGCTTAGAAAGCTATAGATTTTTAAATATTTAATGAAATCATGAAAAAACTCCTTTAATCTTTATTAGGACTGAAACATTGAAAAGATATTTTCTGTAAGATGACCTAGGTCAACTTTTGGACCAAAACCTCAGGAAGAGTTTTCTGGCTTCTCTCAAAGCCCCTGTCTCACTCAGTATCAACTTGTCCTCTTTCCAGGGAGATCTCAATGAAGCGATCATTATGGTGACAGTAAATTTCATTGTCCAATCAGAACGCTTTAGTGTAAAGGGATCTATAAGTAATTGTGCCAAGATAACGAGCATAAGCCCTGACTGTAACTGGCAAGCAGATATATGATTATCCTATCCTCTCAGAAGTTTGAGCTATCCCACAGTTCAGGACAGTCCCTATCCTCTTCCCTAGCTCAAGTCCCTGATTCTGGGTCAACAGAGGTGGATTCTGCAAAGTAAAAATACAATAGTCATTTCCACATCCAAGGGTCATTATCTATTTCTGTAGCTGCCACACAATGAACATATTAATTTATAATTTGCTCTTGCTTATTCCAAATAGACTAAAGGTGGCTTATGGCCACTTAAAGTTGAATAAGATAGCAAAAATTGCAAGTAAGTAAGGAAAAAAAAATCACTAATACTTATGGAGTGGTTACTCTGGGACAGGCACAGTGCCAGGCATTTTATATACATTATCTCAATTAAGCCTTCTGGCGATATTTTCTAGATGGGGAAAGTAGAGCATGAAGAGATTAAGCCCCTCACCCAAGGTCACATAACTTGAAAATGTCAGAACCCAAATGTATTTTATTGCAAGGAAAGTGATGTGTTTCTTAATGAAAATTTCTAATTTGATTATCTTGTTCTGTTCCATTTTTATCAGTATATGAAACTAGATATGTTTTTATTTCTAAAACCCTTCTCTTTCTTGGATGAGAAAACTTACTATGATTGAATTAAGCAATAAGTTAATGTATCACTTATTTCACTAACACAGGGCTTAGGGGATTTCTGTACTTAAAGGATTACTAATGATTTTTTGGCTCTTCCCATGTGATCCATGATGAAACACCTCAAACTCTTTCAGAAAGAAATAAATTCCATTAAAAAAATTCAATTGTATAAGCTGTCTTTAAGTTTTGCAAAATTTTCAATTTGCTTTCCTAAGGTTAAGAGCAACTCAGAAGGGTGCATGCTCAATTTAAGGAATTTATATAACATAAATAATTTTGTTCCTTTATGTTTGCTGTAAGTCAGTAATTTTGTTGAAATTCATAGTCTCCGAAAATGATGAATTTGCAGATTGCATGTTTTTCCCTGTGACACAATCTAATTCACCCTCAATACTGAAGAGGGAAAGTCATTAACCTAACAGGGAAGGATGAAATCGGAGATAGGAAAGGTTAAAAATATGAATTCAGCATCCTTCCTTTTATCAAAGCACCAAACAGTCATATCAGAGATGTGCAGAGGCCTCAAGAGCTGTCCCAGCTGTCAGAAAAAAAATGACATCATTTTTCCAAACTCCATTTTCCTGGAACTAAAGTGTCATCTCATTCATAAATACCCCAGGTTTCTAATAATCTTCAGCCGCACCCCTGGAGCCTGGTAAGGTAAAGGTGATTGCTTTTCTCTCAGCCTCTGTAACAGTTTATCTGCACCCCGGGTGTGTAATAATCTTGTTACAAATGTCATCTGAGTTAGTAAGGAATTGATCTGGGACGTCTTTAACCCTCTTTACCTCAACATGGTCTAATAAATTGAGCATTTTACAAGAGGAAAGTGGACAGAGAAAAAGAGCAACACTAATCATCCATTTCTCCTATTCTTTTGTCTCAGCAAATGACAGGCCAACAGGCTTTCTGTTTCTTTCTTTCTTTCCTTTTTTTTTTTTTTAAGATTTTTATTCATTTATTTAACAGAAAGAGACATAGCAAGAGAGAGAACACAAGCAGGGGGAGTGGTAGAGGGAGAAGCAGGCTTCCCGCAGAGCAGGGAGCCTGAGGTGGGGCTTAATCCTAGGACCCTCATGACCTGAGCCAAAGGCAGATGCCCAAAGACTGAGCCATCCAGTTGCCCCTAGGCTTTCTGTTTCTTAAGATGAAGATGGCGGGTGATGGACGCAGTGATGGCCTCTAAATTGTAATGAGCTTGTGTTGGGCTCTGCGTGACAAAGCACTTGGTTAGAGAAAAGTTGGAAGAAAAGGGCTGGGTCTCAGGAGATTGGAGGATGGATTTGATTGACTTCCAAGGACTGTAAGATAGTCCTTGAATGATCCAGTCCATGTTCTTGGCCCATTAGCTCCTTCTGTTAGAACAGGCTAATTTCTTTGTCCGTCTCTACTAAAGTGGGCAAAACTAAGGCTTACTCCTCACTGACTTAATTTCTCAGTGACTGTTCAAAGAAGGTCTAGTGATTATTAGTTCAACTTCTTTATCTTGCTTAGAAAGACCAGGTTTATTAGACATTTGTGGCCATGATATGATGAGTTAAAATCTTTGTTAAAATCTGTATTTAATCTAGGTACCTAGAGAGGTGTGGTATTAATCAAAATGTATTCAATACCTAACACTAAACATATGTTGAAAGGATTTCATTTTACCTCCTCTCAAGGTGTGATAATCTCAATACTTTGATAGATATATCCCTTTAGAGACATTATTGGGATTTTCTGCTTTATCCTAAAGCTTAAACCACACATTTGTGTGTGTAACAGCTCCTGAACAGACAAAGATGAGATATGTAGCAATGATTCTTTTCCTGTGTTCAACGCAATGGCTCACAGATGTCCTAGATATCACCATGTTGAAGAAGGACATTCTTCAGATGGGGAGAAGATTGTGCTGCTGTTCAGGAGCTCCAAAAGCTCTGATCTGTGCCAGACTCACTATATAGCTAGAGTCTTGCCATGACATTTCCCCACCCTGTCAAGGTACTATGAGGGGCTGCAGTGTATCATGGAAGAGCCCTTTGATTCCAGGGATGGAGAAGACATGGAGTCTAGCTCTGCCATACCTTTTCAGAGCCTTAGTTACCCCATTACTAAGCGGGCTAGATTGTACAACAACAGCCAGCTTTCGCTAAGTGCCATGTGTTATGCTCAGATCTAAATTTTGGTTGGTATTGTCTCAGATAAGCCTTATAAACAACACTATGAGATTGTTCTTACTATGAACCTGTCATAGGATGAAGACAACAAAGCCAAGAGAAATTGAACAGCTCATCCCATGTCACACAGCCAGTAGGTGGGAGAGCTAGGATCAGAACCCAGATGATCTGAGTCCATGGATGGGCTTTTGAACTCTATACTCTATGTTGGTAGTAGTTCTTTCTAGTAAAGTCAAGCTGAAAGTCTAAAAAAATGTACTACCCTGTATTTCTAAATCTTGAAATTGTTCTCTGCATCTTCTATTATCACCAGATAGGTGTAATTTGCCTTCTGTGATGATAGTTCTCACTCTGCCCTGCCGACTTCCCTTCCTTGGTCCAGTACTACTCACTGACCACATCTATGATTGGGATCCCTGGCCTCAGAAAATCCATGAGCATAGATTCTTGGAAACCAGCAGTCCCTCAGAACCAAAGAAACCTACTTGTTACCAGGAAAGCTCTATATCCCAAAAGGCTGAAGACCTTTCAGAGAGAATAGCTTCTTACTCTAGATCTGAAAAGTCCATACATTTTCCCCCTATAGTTCAAATATTTGAAATTGGTTTTGCAGTCGTAATTGTCTCTTACCCCAAGGCAAGAGCGAGATTAGTCAAAAAGCTAATTATGCAGATTTCTCTATTAGATTTCTTCAGCTTAACAGATTCTGAAAGCACTTGCCTATCTACCGTAGAGAAAACATTGATTTCTGTGGCTAGACACCTACTGGGCAGAAATTTCAGATCAGGCCCCACTGTGTTACACATGGAATTGAATAATAATGCTGGCTGGAGTGGCCATTACAAGGTTCTAGTCCAAGGCTGTCTATTGCTGGTTTATTATAGTCATGTAGCTAGCTACCCCCTTAGCCACTGGCCCACCAGCAGGACTAGAGTATGTTAGTAACAGAATTTTCACTGGATTATTTGGCTTTTTTCTACTTGCAGGTGAAAAAATGGGCTGGTAAAACATTTGAGTGGGTTGGAATGCTTTTATACATAATTATAAAGCAGCAACAACCCAAGGGTCTGTTTCTTTCCAATGTTAAGAAACAGATTTTAAAATCTCAGTATGTGCTTCAGAGTTAATTGACAGAGATTTGAAAGACCCCTTTATACTCAAGCTAAATTGTACAAATAAAAGAACAACATTCAAAAGAGGGGAGGAACTTAACACCAGCAACACAACAAGGTTGCTGTGAATATGCTTTTCAATTATCAGCTGAATTTTCTCTTCCTATGACCAGCTGGTTTATGGATGTCTCATTTGTAAACCAACCTCTGCTACAAATTAATTGTCTGATGTTGACCAAATCACTTAGCTGCTGCTTATTTGTTAAAAATGAGAGAGGTGACTTAATCTCAAAAATACAATTTACCTAAAAACGGGGGCTTTGGTCAATAGAGATGTGTGTTTTTTTTTTTTTTAATTCTAATTTTTTTTATTACGTTCAATTAGCCAACATATAGTACATTGTTAGTTTTTGAATAGAGGTATGTTTAAATCCTAGGTTCCACATGTATTAGCTGTGTGACTCTGGCCAAGTATAACCTCTCTAAGCTTCAATGTTTTCATCTGTGAAATGGGTACTAATACACATGTCTTACAGGGTATTGCAAGGAATGAACTAGATAATGCACATAAAACATCTTGCGTAGTGGTTCTCACTAGGGCTAACTCTGCCCTTTTCCCCAGGGTATATTCAACAATATCTGAAGGCCTTATTGGTTGTCATGACTGGGGGGGTGCAAATGGCATCTAGTGAGTAGAGGCAAGGGATACTTTTCAACATCCTACACACACACAGAACAGCATCCCACAACAAAATGTCAATCTTGGGGAGGTTGGAAATCCCTGGACATAACATAAGGCTCACTGTTGGCACTCAGTAAATGCTGGCTCCAGAGACCAACACTGGAGAGGGTACAAAAGTCTTGAGGCGTTGACTCAGTGAGGATACATTTTTCTTTTGGAAAAGGAGACAGTTTTTCTTGCAGGGCTCTTCTCTGACCAGGTCAGAAAAGCCCTGGGCCTGAAATGAGGCCCAAGACCTCTTTACACCCAAGACCTACAGACGACAGCAGAGTATTTATCCCATATCCCAAGTCCAAATTCAGCCAAATAACACAAGACCCCGGAATTTTCCACTATTCTCTCAACCTAAACAGAAAGGGCTCCAAACTTAATTAATTTGCATTAAAATTCCTCCCTTTCCCACTATTAATTCCAATAATAATTTACTATAGGTCAACCATAAATCATTTACTCCAAAAAGTCCTAAGCAGTAATTAGTGCACTTTCCGATTCAGTGCACTAAATTAGATTATAATTATTAGTCACACTTGCAGCTTGTATTTAGACTCCAACTCCAGCCAACACAAAACAAATGTTTGGAATGTTTATAAGCACTTTCTTTCTCTTTAACTTGACAGGATTTTTTTTTTTTAAATTCAATAGAAACCATCATACAAAAATAGGGTTTGCCTGGCATCATGCATATTATAAGAATGAACAGCCTGGCAGACATCCACACACACAGTTCCATAACTTCCACGGATGTGGCAGGCCAAAGGAAGGGGATGTTATCAAAGTATAAAAAGAGGTCCACTGGCTCTGGATTATCTTTCCAAGGGGTCTATAAGGTGGCCTGAAAAATCTCATGTATTTATTTGTGGTTTACTATTACTGTCCTCCTTGCCCACTAGACTTCAAGCTCCAGGAAGAAGCATAGCACAGTGATAAGAAAAGTGAATTTGGAAATCACATTTTATGGATCCATACACCTGGCTAGGATATTGCCAATTCATCTACTAGCACTAGGATGTTGGGAAGGTTCTTCTTTAAAACTCAACTTCTCACTGGATACTGTATATCCTGTTGATTATGGCTATATCACAGAGTTTTGGTGAGAGTAAAACAAAATAATG
Source organism: Mustela nigripes (assembly GCF_022355385.1). Lineage (NCBI taxonomy): Eukaryota > Metazoa > Chordata > Mammalia > Carnivora > Mustelidae > Mustela > Mustela nigripes. Next base: position 155,903,990 of record NC_081560.1, read on the forward strand.
CCAAGGACCTTGTAAGAGTGTAAATATGTAAATGTTGGCCATTGCTATATCATTATTAGGGCAAAACCTGTATCTTCTGTTTACAAGTGTAGATTTAGTCCCCAGTACCTTGCTTGCAGAAATTACCAGCTTACTAGATTACTAGTGGTTGAATGACTGAAACGTAGACTACTGGCTAGCAGGATGACTTGGGCAATTTACTTAATCTCCCTGAACCTCAGCATATTGATCTATAGGGGAAGAGGGCTGTTAAAAAAAATGAATGACATCACATTTCTGACAATGTATGATATAAAACATTTGCTTAATGAATGTTGGGTGTTATTATGATTATCCTCATGGTGGGGCACCTGGCTGGCTCAGTCAGCAGAACATGGGACTCTTTATCTTGGGGTCATGAGTTTTAGCCCAAGTTATTGTGTGTAGATCTTACTTTAAAAAAAAAAAAAAAAGATTACTCCCATAGTTAGCTATGTGTACCCTGTGCAAATCTCTTAATTCGAAACTCTGGTTTCCTTATATGAACAAACAGACATTGATTCTGTTTCTCAGGTAGAAGTGGAGAGTTGGTTATAGTCAGTAAGGAGGATTTACCAGGAAGGTGTGATGGAGAGAGAATATTTATAATGGACCGATCATCATGATGAGCCGTGGGGGGATAAGGATGGACGTAAGTCTGTAAGAGGTAAATGGATAAGGAAAAAGATGTAGATTCACTGGAATGGAGCCCCTCTATTCTATGTTGCAGCAGAAGTGCCAAAATGAGGGAGGCAGCAGTCTGGCAGCTAGAGTGGGATGTTTGAAATGAATTTTTAGAAGAGGTGTAGGTATGGGTGCTAATATCAGTTTCTCCCATATCACTTTATACACCTTAACATACATAAAATATTTGCTGCAGAATGGATTCTTCAAGCCCTTCTTTTCCTTGGAAGAGGATGCTTAGAACTTGTGTGGAAAATTTAAACCATAAATGAAAATATTTCCCACATAATCTTTCTTGCTATCTCACTGACATGCAGAATCAGTGCTACTTCTCCATGATTCATTTGGTAAATATTCACTGAGGGCCTACTATGTAGCAGACACTATTCTGTATTCTTGGGACACAGTACTGTATTAACCCCCCCCCCCCCCAATGAAAATCTCATTTTATGTGGTTCAACTGAATTTTCATGAACCAAACAAAGATCTCTGCCTGTGTGGTGCTTACATTCTGATAGAGACAAAGGATGATGAAAATTAAAGTAAGTCTTTAATACGTTGTCTATAGTATATAGAAAAGATAAGGGCTATGGAAAAGGTCGAGCAGAGCAAACAATGGAGGCTCAGGGGTATTAGTAGGTCTGATCTTAAAATAGTGTGTTCAAGATAAGCTTATTGAAGTGACATTTAAGTAGTATTCCAAGAAACAACCCAACTCCGTCTTCTCCTGAGGGGGCTGAGCAGCTGACTACTCAAGACATCCTCTAGATCCCAGCTTTTGAGGGTTCCAGATCATCACCATCTGTTCCCCCATTTCTAAACATGATTTTCTTTCTCCAGCAGGGTAAAATCCCCATCATGAAGAGGCTTTCCCATGATAAAATGCATCCTGTGATCTCCTAGCACAGCTGAAGAATCACCATCCCAGTTTGTTGGCTTCACATGGCCAGTTCCTGCTCTCAGTCTCCTGGGATGTGACAGTGTACTTCTGGCAACGCAAAGCTGGTGGCAGCACAACAAGCAAGGTACCGATTATACCCATCCCTTCTAAAAACCACTAGGGTTTTTCTAGCTCCTAAAATAAAGTAATTAAGGAGGAGTATGCCTTGAAGAGTGAGAATATGCCTTTTGGGAAGAGACCTTAGTCAGTTTCTTACCCAATCATATCATCCATAGAGGAGACAGGAAACATGTGATCATTACCAAGGTGGTTCCCATTGGACCTCTGCAGGAATCAATGCAGACTATTGCGTGGGAGATTAATGAGAATAAGATTCTGTAGCTTCAACTAATAGGGATATCAGCAACTGGTCCTTGTTTAGTGGAAGGTGAAGATCAAGAAAGTAGTAAATAGCCTCTACTTGATCTTCACATCCCACTAAACCAGGAGCAGTTGTTGATATTCCTATTAGATGAAGCTACAGGATCTAATTCTCATTGAACTAAAAATGGATGAAAGACCTCAATGTGAGAGAGAAATCCATCAAAATCCTAGATGAGAACGTAGGCTCTTCAACATTGGCCACAACAACTTCTTTCCAAAACATGTCTCCAAAGGCAAGGGAAACAAAAAAGAAAATTAACTTTTGGGACTTCATCAAGATAAAAAGCTTCTGCACAGCAAAGGAAACAGTCAGTAAAATAAGGATGCAACCCACAGAATGGGAGAAGATATTTGCAAATGACACTACAGACATAGGGTGGATATCCAAGATCTATAAAGAACTTCTCAAACTCAACACTGAAAAAACAAATAATCAAGTCAAAAAATGGGCAGAAGACATGAGCAGACACTTCTCCAAAGAAGACCTACAAATAGCAAACAGACACATGAAAAAATGTTCCTCATTTTAGCCATCAGAGAAATTCAAATCAAAACCACATTGAGATACCATCTTACACCAGTTAGAATGGCAAAAATTGCTAAGGCAAGAAACAACAAATGTTGGAGAAGTTGTAGAGAAAGGGAACCCTCTTACACTGTTGGTGGGAATGCAAGTTGGTGCAGCCACTTTGGGAACAGTGTGGAAGTTTCTCAAAAAATTAAAAATAGAGCTATGCTAGGACCCAGCAATTGCATTACTGGGCACTTACCCCAAAGATACAGATATAGTGAAAAGAAGGGCCATATGCACCCCAATGTTCATAGCAGCAATGTCCACAATAGCCAAACTGTGGAATGAGCCAAGATGCCCTTCGACAGACAAATGGATGAAGAAGATGTGGTCCACATATACAATGGAATATTATGCAGCCATCAGAAAAGATGAATACCCAACTTTTGTATCAATGTGGATGGAACTGGAGGAGATTAGGCTAAGTGAAATAAGTCAAACAGAGAAAGTCAATTATCATATGGTTTCACTTACTTGTGGAACATAAGGAATAGCATGGAGGACATTAGGAGAAGGAAAGGAAAAATGAAGGGGGAGACTATGGACTCCGGGAAACAAACTGAGGGTTTTAGGCAGGAGGAGGCTATGGGATGGGTGAGCCCAGTGATGAGTATTAAGGAGGGCATGACTGCATGGAGCACTGGGTGTTATATGTAAACAATGAATCATGGAACACTACATCAAAAACTAATGACGTACTGCATAGTGACTAACATAACATGATAAAAAAAAAAAAAGAAAAAAGAGGACCCGAAGCAAAAAATGATAAGCAGTAGTATCAGGAATAAAACCAAACCCATATTACTGTCTGGGATGTAGATCTCACATCCTACTTACTGGCTACTCAAGTTGATACCAAAGAAGGCACTGTCTGTAGCCTTCAAAAATAACTCCTCTGGTCAGAATCTAAGAAATGAAGACATTGATTTTAAATAAAGAAATATTTTTCTATCCTATCAATATAGCTTATCTTTAAATGTTTAGAAGAAACATCTATAAACATACATTTGTTGAGGTCATTGTCATGGAAGAGTAAGGTAGAGAGCAAATATCTATTCGTCTAATTTAATCAGGACAAACAACTCAACTGGACAATTTGAGCCCCTAAAGAAGAACTGATTTTTGTCCAGTGTGCAATTAAGACAAGTGTTTAAGTTGTTTAAACCACTTCTTATATATTTACATCATTGCTTTAGTCCTTTGCTTTCTGGACACATTGTGAATATTTTTTTGAGTTGGGAAGATTCTTCACTTACTCAACTTAGTATTCTTCTTCTTAAACAAGGCCTAAAATGAAATCAGTTAAACACTCAAGGGTAGAATCACTTCCAAATTTTCAGTGCAACCTTAATTCTAATTTGTGAATTCGAAATCAACTCTGCACTCATTTAGATAATTGTTTGAGCTCTAGGTTTTCTATTACTCTACCAATCATGCCAAATCTGTTGGGAGTTTTTTTTTTAGCATGGAGGAGAAAATGAATTTTAGCTTTTTAAGATCTTTTAAAGAAAGAATTAAGTGTTTTCTTTCAATTGAACCATTTATTTAAACTAGTGTGAACATATGGTTTAACAATCAACTATTAAGATAACAATCAAATAAAGGTATTTCTTTTTTAAGTGGTTCTGAATTAATATTCACCTGGGCTAGGCTTAGAAATAACCTGGTCTAATAATTCTTGTCCTTTTTTGGGCCAGGTTTCCCTTTGAGACTCTAATAGAAGCTACGGATCCTCTCCCCCAGAAAATCCATATGTGTATAATTTCAAGAGCTTTATGAACCTGGTGGCCATATGGAATCTACATTCAAAAATCTGTAATTCAGATCAAGCCCCTCCCTTTTTAATGAAAAAAAAATTTTTTTTTGAAGTTCCAGTTCAAGATGGCAAGTAGGAAGATCCTGAGTTCACCTCCTCCCATGGACACATCAAGTGTACAGATACATTAGGGACAATTTCCTCTTAATAAAACTTAAGGGCTGCCTGAGTGATGACAATGCATTGGGTGGGCAAATGAGAAGAATACCACATCAAAGCAGGTAGGAGAGGCAGGATACAATCTCACCCTAAGCCTCACCATAAGCAGGCTGTCCTCATTAACATTGCTGGTTCTCACTTTGTCAGTAATTCGTAGTGTGGTCTGCTTCTAGCACACTCATATTTAGAAAACCAAGGGAACACTAAACTTTTTTCCCTTTATCCTTCAAATTTCTTCAATCTATGTGTTTTGGGAAAATACTGCTTTCCTTCCCCAATTCTTCAGCTATTGTCTACTATAATAAGCCAGCTTGAATTTCTCAGGTCCTATTATTTCCTTTTTCTTGACAACATAAGGGAAGAATATAAGCCCTCCCAGGCACAGCACACTGAGAAATGTTGGGGGCAGGGAATGGACAAAATAGTTGTTGTGAAGGAATTAATGACTGACATTTACAACATGCCTACTTTATATTAGACATGTAGATGTATTGGGGGTTTTAATGCAAAATTTGCCTCCTCAATTATTCCACTTCTTTACTCTAGAAAAGCATCAAACTCTTCATAGTTGAGTGCTAGTCTTTATTCCAAAGAGGTTCAGTGTCTCAGGTCCAACACTATTGTGTTTATCATTGCTGGGTTTATAGAATGACACTTTTTTCAATGTCTTCCTTTGTGTTTTGTATCTTGGGCTTCGAAGTCGAGCCCATTCTCTGATATTTAAGATGATCTTCTCCTTCTTCATTCTACTCACACATTTCTCTCTGAATTTTGGAACTTTTCAGATTAAAACCATCTTTATTAAACAGGCAGATTTGGAAATGTTAAGCAGACATTGAAAAATAGTTCTTTAAAGTGCCTTTTTAATTTCATGAAGCACTCTTTCACCTTTTACCTAGTAATTGTAATTGCCTAGGTTATTTTCCAGGACACAACAAAAAGTAGGGAAATGTAAGAAAATAAAATAGTATCCCGAGTTTGAATGTTAATGTCTAGAATGCATTCTGAAAGCAAACAGGACTCCTAAAACTCAAGCTTGAATTCTTCTGAGCTACTTTTGCAATTTACACAACACCACCTTTTTCTTAACTCAGCCTTAAAATCTTCTCCCCCTCCCATTTGCTTATACAGAGTTGACTGCCTCCGAGATTCCTGCTGAGTTATTTCTGTTATGGGATCTGACCTGTGGTTGAGCTACTCAACATCTCATCTATTATTTGGGTCTTCTCTCTTCCATATAAGCCCTCCCCTGTTGCTTTGTCAGCTCCTCTGCCCTCTGATCCTCTGAAAGGACCAGGGAAGGAGAGACCGAGAAAGGCAGGCTCCTGCTGATGTTTATTCTCATCAATCCTAGCAAGCCCTTCTTCCCTAAACATAAAACTCCTTACCACCAGTATTTCCTAAAATGAATCTCAATGTTAATAGTTTTATTTAGGGGAAAAATTTTTTTCTGGTCAAATAAATTTGGTAACTGCTGACTTAAAATCAAATGAGTTTCTTTATTACAGAACTTCTTCAAGCTTTTAATATGCTAATATGCACTGTGAATCTCTTAGGGGGTGATAGAGTATACAGTGTTTCCCAAACCCATTTTACTGCAAAGTAGGTTTTTTCCTTTTTCTTTTTTTTTTCTGGGAGTATATTTTGAAACTAATCTTTTAAGGAACACAATTTGCTTAAACTCATTTTAATTTTTCTCTTTTCATTAGCCCAGTATTTTCCGAACTTCCACCATTCAGTTATGACCGTTATAATTTCCGCTAACAATTTTCTTTAAATCAACTCACTTTTCTACTTAAATAAATTTATTTGAAAAGGAAAAGACTATAAATGGAATTTAAAAATTACTTGACATAAATGGAAAATAACCATCAAATTAAGTAGAAGGAAGCAATGTTATTTAGAAATTTAAAAAATATAATCAAAACAGTATAGTACTGGCACAAAAGTAGGCACATAGATCAATAGAACAGAATAAAGATCTAAGAAATAAATTCACAATTATATGCTCAATTAATCTAAGCTAAGGAGGCAATAATATCCAATGGGGAAAAGACAGTCTTTTCAATAAATGGCATTGGGAAAACTGGACAGCTACATGTAAAAGAATGAAACTAGACCACTTTATAACCTCATACAGAAAAATAAACTCAAAATGTATTAAAGACCTAAATGTGAGACCTGAAACCATAAAAATCCTAGAAGAGAACATAGGCAGTCAGTTCTCTGACATCAGCTGTAACAACATTTTCCAGGTATTCTCCCCATGCAAGGGAAACAAAAGCTAAAATAAACTACTGAGATGACATTCAAATAAAAAGCTTTTACGCAGTAAGAGAAACAATCAGCAAAACTAAAAGACAACCTACTTAGTGGGAGAAGATCTTTGCAAATGATATATCTAGTAAGGTATTAGTGGCCATAAATAGAAAGAACTTATGCAACTCAATGCCCCCAAAACAATCAGATTAAAATATGGGCAGAGGACTTGAATAGACATTTTTTTTCCAAAGACATGCAGATAGCCAACAGACCACATGAAAAGATGCTCAACATTACTAATCATCAGGGAAATGCAAATCAAAACCATAGTAAGTATCACTTTATACCAGTTAGAATGGCTAAAATCAAAATGAAAAGAAATAACGAGTGTTGGCAAGGATGTAAGGAAATGGAATCCTTGTTTCCTATTGATGGGAATGTACTACAACAATTAAAACTTAAAAATAGAAATACCGTATGATCCAATAATCCAAGCACTAATTCAAAAAGATACCTGCACCCTTATGTTTACTGCATCATTATTTACAATAGCCGAGATATGGAAACAACCTAAGTGTCCATCAGTAGATGAATAGATGACACAAATGTAACACACACATGCACACATGCGTGTACACACACACACACATGCACACACTGGAATATTATGTCCATTGAAAGGATGAGGTTGTGCCATTTGAGATGACATGGATGGACCTAGAGGATGTTATGCTAAATGAAACAAGTCAGTCTGAGAAAGAAAAATACCATATGATTCCACTCATAAGTGGAATCTAAAAGAAAAAAACCCACAAATAAATAAACAAACAAAAAGTAGAATCAGACCTATAAATACAGAGAACGAACTAATGGTTGCAGTGGGGGAAAGGGCAAAATGGGTGAAGGGGAAACAGAGGTACAGTCTTCCAGTTATAGAATGAATAAATCAAGGGAATAAAAACCACAGCATAAAAAATATAGTTAATGATATTGTACCAGCACTGTAATGGGAAGATGGTAGCTACACTTGTGATGACCATAACACAATGCATGAACTTGTCCAGCCACTAAGTTGTGAACCTAAAACTAATGTTGTAACATTATGTGTCAGCCACACTGAAATTTAAAAAAAAATACAGAAATTAAAAAAATAAATAGTGGAATTCAGGTATTACTACATTAAACTGGTTTATATAAATACATGCCTGAGAATGAATTTCTCCTGAGAAGAATGGAGTCAATAATAAAAATCAAATTATATTAGAGGCCATCTGGTCACTGTTGCTCATTTTCAATGATCATGAAGATTCACCATTGAGAGCATTCTGTTTTTTGTTAATAGTTTTTAAAAAATTTTATTTATTTATTTGAGAGAAAGAGAGACACAGAACACAAGGAAGGGTAGCAACAGCAGGGGGAGAGGGAGAGAAGCCTGCTGAGTAGGGAGCCTGATGTGGGGCTCGATCCCAGGACTCTGGGATCATGACCTGAGCCAAAGCACACACTTAACCAACTGAGCCACCCACGCACCCCTGTAGAGAGAGAATCTTAATTCCTCTGTGCAAAGTAGACCAAAGCTGTTTAAACATTTTCTGAGATAGAGCTGGAAACTAAGAACTGATTTCTTTTTAATTATTTTTCTTTTTACTAGGCACTTGGTTTCTTACCTTATTATTATTATTATTTTTTTTTTGGTTAATGAAAAATTTCAAAACAGGGTATCTATCTCCTACAATCAACAAATATTAGCATTTTTTACATAATCATTTCTTGGCTGACTCATTTTTATGTAAACTTTTAACTGAGATGACATACACTATTGCTGAACTATTTTAAAGTAAATTAATGATATCATGACACTTCATCCCCCAATTTTTCAGCATGCATCTCCAAAACCTGTTTTCCGGCATACCTACAATACTGTTACCTGTCATGCCTAACACATCTAATATTTAGCTCATATAAGAACTTTTGTTCAAGGAAACTTTTGTTTCAAGAAGCCATTGAATGATCTCCAAATGGTCTTCTTTTGAGAACATCAGGTTGTTTTGTTTTGTCCTGTCCAGAAAGTGATACAAAAAACACTCCTTATCTGTTCGCCACTGCCATTTAATTGGGGGATATACTGATGAAATCCTTTTATAAATATTTCCAGCTTTACCTCATGACATTCAAAGTATTTTGAATGATGAATTGATAAATAAAACCTTCTATTGGTTGTTTGATGAAATGGAGGACCAAGATTAGAGGAGATTAGAGAAGAGGGCAGTGCTGTGTCTGATGGATAGAAATAATAAAAGAAGTAGCTGTATGTTGAGTGCTTGCCATGAGCCAGGCACTAGACCATATCCGGTATCTTATATCTATTATCTTATTTTATGGTCCACACATCCTATGAAGTACCGTGTTGTTCTCAGGATGGCTGTACACAGTTGGGTAAGAGTTAAGCAGAGCATGAAATCCAGCTGTTGTGCCACTCCCCAAACTCTGTCCATCAGGACATTTGAGGGTCCTTCCCCAATACACAATGGTCTCTTGTGGGGTCTGGACAGAGCCATTCCAGGTTTTATAGGGGAGACATCCGAGGTGCAGGGCAAGACCCAAATCCATGTCTTTTTGTAACTAGATTTATCCTCTTAACCACCTTCTGCTGCCTCCCAGAAAACAGAACTGAAATAAAAATTGTTTATGAGGGCAGTGGGAAGAAAGACCCTGAAAAAGCTTAGGGGAAACACAATGGGCCATGCTCCTAAAGAGAACTGTGATAAAATGAGCTTTTCTGTCATGGTGGACAACAGGCTTTTATGCTTAGAACAGCCAGGAGATTATGCAGTGAGAGGTGGTCAGTTTTAGCGAAGAAGCGATCCATCTTTGTCTTGGCTCCACACCAAAGAACATGGAGGCCTGGCACAAAAAGAATCACCTACACGGGTTTGGGAACAGCCTAGTGAATAAAGAAATGACAGCTTTCTCATGTCAAGCAGCTGCAGGAAGGGAGAGGATGTAAAAGAGACAGGGGAGAGAGCCATGCTCATACCATGCGGCAAACAGCAGGGAACAGTCCAGAAATGTTGGCACTGCTCTCTGACCTCCTGGGACCATAAGCAACCAAGTCAGGGCACTTCCCATTAGAGGCAGGGGTTTTGCATGTTCCTGGTCAGAGCAGAACCCATGACCATCAACTTTATTTTGGCCAGAACTCCCAAACACTCGAAAGTGTTGTATTCTGTTGCTGTACTCCAACAGGATGGGATATTGTTTTCGCTTACTTTTAAGTTTTTGTTCTTGCTCATTTAACTGTTAACTCTTGAAACACAGCCCAGGCCATTCTGCCGGGCCAGCCATTCTGTGGAGAGCTTTATTAGCATTATCTGAGTTTATTTGATCTTCACAATAATTATGAGAGAGAGAGAGCGATAGCATAGTCGCATTTCACAGAGGAGGAAACTGAATTTTCCAAGGTCATATACTCAGGAAATAAGGGGGGTTATAGCATAACCTCACATCAGCCTGACTCTAGAGTCCACCTTCATGCCCACGATGTTACACTGTCTCCTTTGGGGTCATCTAGGGGGGAAACTCCTTGTGGTTTTTGTTCATGGAGCTCTGAAGCCAAGGCTGGCTGTTCAATTGTCTACCATCCTTGTCTGATGATTAAGTAGCAAGGTAGGAGGGGGAAAATCAGGAGCGACCGTCTCTTTTTAAAGGAAAGAATAAAGTAGGAGGGTCACTGTGACTGGAGAATTCTACAAATGAGATGTGAGCCTTGCGACCAAAATAACAACTTCTATTAATAGAGTCCAGTAGGAGAAAGACCCAAGAAAAGGCATCCTGACCTGCGCGAACAGATGTTCCAGAGGCAGGAGGTGTCTGGAGGACCAACGTGTTCATGTTAACTTAGTAGGAAAATCAGACAAGTCATGAAAGGCTCTATTTCCCTTCTCCCTTTTCTTTCTCTCTTAAATTCATCTTTATTGAAGTATAATTGGCATATATAATTATAAGATATTTAAACATGTCGATTGGATACAAGTATACATTGTGAAAGGACCCCTCCTGTCCCCCTAATTAACGCGTCCATCACCTTTCATTTTTTTTTTTTGATGAGAACATTTAAGTTTTGCTCTCCTAGCAAATTTTAATTATACTATACAGTGTTCTCAACTCTAAACAGCTGCTGTGTTTTCCATGAGATCCTCAGACCTCATTCATCTTAGAGCTGAGTTTATCCCTTTTTACTCACCTCTCCTTCTTCCTTTTACTGCCTACCCGTCTGTACCCCTGGAAACCACTTTTCCCCTGTTTTTATGAATTTGACTTTTTTTTTTTTTTTAAAAAGATTCCACATAAAAATGACACCATACGACATTTGTCCGTCTGGCTTTTTCCTGGCATAATGATCCTTAAGTTTCACCCATGTTGTTACAAATGGCAGGAATTCCTTCTCTCTCATAGCTGCGTGTTCCTCCTCCCTCTAGTTTCACCTGTGGTATGAAAGAAGCCCCAGGAGGCATTTGGAATCAACTTTTTTTTTCTGGGGGGGGGGGGACTCTTGACACCCTGTTAAAGCCTTAGGGTTACAAGAGTCAGAGTAGGCAGCATAAGAAGTATTAGCTAAAAAGCAAGAAAAACACATTTGTTCTAAATATTCCGTGGAATTCAATAACCTAAGTTGAAGTTGTTTAATACACATATTTTTGTTATAATACAAAACACTGGCCGAGTCAAGACAGCTGAAGATTTTTTTTTTCCTTCCACTTAAATTTCAGTTCTCAACCAGAATTCCAACCAAATCTCAGTTCCCTCTTTTTATGACCTTGGGAAATATCTGAACTGAAAACCTTTAAAACCTTAAAAACTGAAAAGCTTTAAATGTGGTAACAATGGTACTTAATTCTTGGAGCTTTTGTGAGAATCGAATGATAATTCAACAGGAAGCTCCTGCATAGCGTTCAGCAAATGTTGACTCTGAGAAATCAGTCTCGTGGTTTCTGCCCTGCAGTCATAAGCAATCCCTCTCCCCCACCACTAGGTGTCAGCATACCTAAGCTTCCAGAGCGGCTCCTTTGCCATTAATTTAATTAAACAAATACTTAACGGAAGCGCTTGCTCTAGCTATAACTCTCTTCCACCATGCTGGAGGTAAAAAGCTGAGTATGATGACCCTTGATTTTTTTTTTTTTTAGATTATTTGTTTATTTATTTATTTGACAGAGAGAGAGCAAGGTCACAAGTAGGCAGGGAGGCAGGCAGAGAGAGAGGGAGAAGCAGGCTCCCTGCTGAGCAGAAAGCCGGATGATGCGGGGCTCCATGGACCCTGAGATCATGACCCAAGCTGAAGGCAGAGGCTTAACCCACTGAGCCACCCAGCTGCCCCAAGATGACCCTTGATTTTAAAGAGTTTATAACAGGACTATAAGTTCTGGCCGAGTTGCACAAGAACAATTGGTTTTTTTTGGCTGGCATGCTTTTGTTTATTTTAAATTGATTTAAACGTCTTTAGGTTTGGTCTGCAGTCTGTGCTTCATCCTCCTCCCCCAGCTCTCTTTTCTCATATTATTCTCAGCCCGGATGTGTTACCGTCCTGGCCCTGGCAGACATTTGAGACAGGGATCCCCTCCTCTGCTAATGCATTAAGTGAAGGATAATGCAAACTAGGAGAAAGACTATCTTGAGAGGTGAATCTGTGTAAATGTGCAGTGATAGGAGGAAGAGAAACCCGGTGAAAACCCATTTAATCGTTTTGCTGAGGCCTACACGGGTCCATCTCCACTATCTGCTACATAAAATCGTTTCCTGTCCTGTTCTGTCAAATTCCAAAAAAGTTACAAAATAAAGAAAAAACCCAAACTGCTGATTGGTTTCTAAAACTTTCCAGAAGAAAAGGCTTCCAAAATGAAGCCTCATGTGGGTGATATTAAAAAGCAGGAATTGCTAAAATGGCCTGGACTGCCATGTTGTAAGTCCAGTGCTCTAGATCTGATTCTGACAACTCCCAGGGAGGGAGCTCACATTTGGAACCATAAAACCTCCGCAATGGAAGGGAGACGGCTTTGGTCAATGGGGAAACCCAGTGAATAAATAACTCAATGACTTGTCCCAGGACCTACAGATTGTGGGAAATGGCAGCGCAGAAACAAAACCCCTGCTTGCCCAACTTCTTGTCACTCCTTTCTCACCATTTGATGGAGACAGATAATATTTTTGGCTTCAATAATTCATATTTTTGATCTTTCTGACCTGTAGTTACCGGCAATTCTCACTTCATTTCTTTCTGAGACGTGCTTTTGGACCTTGGAATCCTGGGCAGTTGTGTGTCCATGTGGCAAAGATGTAACATCAGCTGACCCTTAGGTTGTAAAGCCAAAGGAAACGTGAAATAGAAACGTCACCTCATCATTTGAGCAATCCAGGGGAAAAATAAAAAAATAATCTGCTACTGAAGGGGAAGAAAAAGGCATACGGAATTGATTTTTGACATTGATTCAACCTACTGGGTCTTTGCCCAGTTCCTCTCTTTTCTTTGTATAAATGGAGCCAAGAGTAATACAGATAAATCAGGACCAACCGGTTCAAACGAAAGGACTCCATTCGGAGATTTCATCTCTCAGTAGAAAGCTTTAGAATAAACACATCCATTCTCTCAGCTGCTCTGGCAGTGGTTCCCGCTTTAATTTTATGTTCTTCCAAAATCAGCTACATCATCTCATGAAGTGGGGAAGGCTGCGGTTATCATTAGAGGACTTAACCACTCTTTGAAATTTGTTTCTTAACTTCAAACAAATCTTTAAACAAAGAATTAGTGATGTCAAGAGAGGTGTTTATGAATGAAGATGAATAAGACAAGAACGTGGCTTTTAAGGAGGAATGAAGTCCTAATGAATGGAGGGAGATAAAAATAAGCATAGACATTTCTCTCATACCAAGTAAGCCATAATAATGGAAGAAATCAGTGATAGATAGTTTGATGGGATCGGAGAAATCTTTGCAAGAGAGACGGCATTGGTGTTGGGTCTTAAAGGATAGAGGGTCTTAAAGGGTCTTAAAGGCTTCTCTGCTTAGAATGGCTACCTGACATTTTGGCTGGTAAAAAGTAATGAGAATAATTCTTTTAACATGTACTGTTTGAAAGCCCAATGTTCTGTGATTAACTATTCATCCTTTACTGCTCAGTTATAACATGCTGCCATCTTATCTGAGCTTAATATGAGCCTGATAGCAAAGATTCCTTCCTTGTTTGCATTTCTGGTCTACTTAATTCATGTTGATTATTTTGTATGAGCCACATATGTAGAACTACATATATATAGTTTATATATATTGTATTATATACAATGTAATATATTAATATTAATATATGGAATATATATATATATTCCATCTATTTACTTGACTTAAAGCTTCTTGAAGGCAGGTATGATTTTGCATGTTATTTTAATTTAGCCCAGCACTTAGTTTACAGAGGAGTTTAAGAAGAATTTATTGAATAAAATAAGGTAGGTGATTGTCCAATCTTCACCTTTGGGGCATATGTGGAAAAAGTCTATGTCTATGTTGACCATTTCTTTCTTCTTCATGACAAATACCACTACCACGGTCAAGACCACAAGCCATATTTCAGAAGGTTGAAAATAAAATGGTCATATGGATAGATCTTGAAGTTCTCTATCCTTTGTGATGTGTCCCACACACAGCCCAGTCTATTCTAATATGTAGTTTTTATGGAAATGGTTTTGAACTTTACATGAAACTATTGTGTAAAGACAATGAAAGGCAACCTTTGTAGAAAATTATATCCAGATGAAGATATATGACTTTGAACTCCCGAGGCTTACTTTTTTTGTTACAGTGTATGTGTGTTAGCTTTTAGCTCCTTTTAAAATCAGAAAGCTTGGGAGATTAAAAACTGAAAGAGTTTGTGCCGAAGACTGCTCAGGGGCCGAAATAATAGAACACCACATCACTTACCCATCAGTTCAAGCCTTTTCTTTTGTCATATAAAAATTACCGAGGTTAATAGGCTGGCTCCAGCCTTGTTCCCCAACTCGCCAGAGGGGTTTAAATTCAGGATCTGAAGGCTACATAAGACAGACATTATCGAGTCTGTCTAAATTGTCTCTACACAAAGACCTATCATGAAAGAAGACAGCTCTAGGGGGTCAGCTTCATTGGCCCAGGATCCAATGGGATACCATTAAGTATTTTGAAAAATAATAGCAAAAAAAAACTTAGAATGTATGTGGTCATTTTCGTGCTCAAGAATATTAAGAGGTGGCTACTTTTACTACCATACGAATGAGAAAACTGAAGCTCAAGAAGTTTCTGCAAGTTGCCCAAGGTTACTCATTTGGCGAGCAGTAGAGCAGTGAGTTGAACCTTGTGGTTTTGTGCCTATAATATTGAGGGCTAAGCAATTTTGCCTTCGTTGGAATTCCACCCCCCTCTATATGACACTTTAAGAATATGCCCACCCTCCTCTAAGAAGATAGACTAGCCACAGAAACAGATTCCATGCCAGGTTCTAGATTTTACTACAAGTTGGTTCTTGAACCTTCATGAAAGAGAGTCTGGTATAATTTAGTGTTACATCAATATTCTCTGAATGAATAACATGTCTCTCAGTAGATCCCTTCTTTGTCAAGCTCTGGATTCAGGATAGTATAGTCAATGGCGGAGTCCAAGAGAATATTCCACCTTTCTACCCAGATGCTGCCTAGAAAAGGAAAGCATGTGGATATGAGCATTAGCGGGGTATTCCTACACACTCTATTGCATTTGTGAAATTGCTATTAATTTTTCTCAATCCACTGCCATTTTAAGAGCTACTAGGCTGTGATTATATAGCAATTTACGTGCTATCTTTCCCTTTTCCATCAGCAATGCCAATGCATAATTAAACCATATGCTCTGGGGGGAAATACACTTCTGAGTACAGAAGTAAAAGCAAGATAGTGTCTCAAGAAAAGAGCACAGAAGCCAATTTAAATACTAAGTTAATGTTGGTATATTAATGTCAGAATATACTTTGGCGAGGGAAACGAACTTGAATAATTTCTTTCCATAATGCTTTTTAATTTATTAATAGTATGTTGTTGTTGAAGTCTAAAGACACAGGTTCTCAGTCAAAAGATCTTAACATATTACATAAGATAATTAGAAAAAACTAATAATCATTTGATTATTTAGATGAAACAGTTAAAAAAGTGGCAATTAATTTTCTCAGGTACACTCAGATAACATATCAAACACCTTAATATAATTTTTAGGAATTTTTTTTTTTAAGCCCTAGATAAGACCCAGACATTCCAAATGCGTAGCAGGCACAGAATGAGCAGATGCAAATTAATCTAAATCCCCTGGAAGTCATTTGACACCAGGTTTTTTTTTTTTTTTTTTTTGGCATTTTCCCATTTCATAAATAAGTGCATCCTATTACATTTATTTACATTTAGCTGCAGGCTAGTGGAAAAAACCCATTTAACAAATATCAGGCTAAACTCTGACTAATAATTTGGCAGAGTACATCTCGCAGGACAAGGCAGCTACGAGATATAAACATGACGCACAGAGAAACAGAACACATGCAAAACACCATCTATGACTCGGTTCATTCGGCTCTATTTGGCAGATAAGGGGCTGGAGGGAAATTTGCAAGAATTTCCCCATTTCCTTTCTCCACTGCTTTTCACACTGAGAACTTAGGTCAATATTGCTTTCCTTTATAAGCCAATTTACTGTTGCAAACGAAGTGATCGTTCACCAGGAAAGGAGAAGGAAAGTATTCTGGGTAGGGTCTGAAGGTTTGGTGAGCCATTTAATTTCCCACATTGTAACCTGATCTTAAATGGCAGAAAAATGGCACAGAGCTCTGGACAGAACCTTCTAATCCTTGGTCAAATCCATTGACCCAAGTCATGACAAGAGAAAATGAATCTAGAACAAAGGAAATTCTTCTCAAGGGAACCTGTCACAGCTTGGGACCCACTTCATAGACCTTAAAAATTCAATTTCTCTTTAGAGTGAATTTGAGTGATTTAGAGTGAATTAGAGTGAAGTGAGAAAACCCCTCCTCTCCCCCCCCACTCCCGCAGGGACCCTGGGCTCTAGGAAAGACAGTTCTCCTAGGTGCATGGCTGAACCTTCTGTTGTGATAATGGTATCATGTCCCACTACATGCTAAGCTCCCAACATTTGGAGCCTGTTCAGTATCTGTTCTACTGAGAGGGGTCTCTCCCTTCCATGGAGTAAGTTTTCAGATCCTAGCCCTTGGCTTCATGTAATTCTTTTAAGGACTTTTGTATTGTACTCTTTGATGAAGGACGGCCCTTTGTAATTAAAACATAAAGAAACAAACATACTCTCTGACGCCTATACCAATGAGTGCAGCTAAGAATAAAATAAATCCTTCAGAGGCTTAATATGGACCATATCTCTGCAGCTTCTTTGGAGGTTGTGACATAGGGATAGAAGAATCCTCTAGAAGTCATCAAGACTTGAATAATTGCACAAATGTGGTCAATATCAAGGTGGTTTTCTTTGCGTATTCTTGTAACAAGATGTTTGACAGTCAAACATCAGATTTACCTAAGGTAGGCAAGATGGTCGTGGACTGATAATCTGTTTAATTATATAGATCATCTTCCAAAGTTGTCATTAAAATGTGGAATCTTATTTTTAATGCATGGCAGAAGCCTGTTACTTCAAGGAATCCAGTGGTATCTTAGCACCTCATGGACTGGCTTTCCAAGCTGGGATTCCACCAATATAAGGCATTCATAGAGTAGTGCTCCCCTAAAACACTAAAAGGGGACATTCAAAACCTCCAGGGCCTGACGCATCCTCAACCCATTGTGAGGTTGGGGACATAGGCCTGCCCTGTTCTTCCAATGTGCTTCTTTTTCCTCTTGACAAAGTGACCTGCATTATCAGGCTCAAGTCTAGGCCTGTGGCAACTCCATTTGAGGCATGTCAATGTTGAAAAGTGGGGAGTACAAGTAATTATCCATGCCAAGGGGCCCATGTCATTTATTTGAGGCAACTAAAGGTGTCTACTTTGAATTCTGCAAATTGGCTGTCAGTTTTGCTCAACAAATTCATTAATCTTTCCCTTATTGAGTTCCCTTCTACAGAGACTTGAAGAGGGTACTGGAAGGGAAATGAAAGAGAGAGAAACAGGCAGTCTTTTAGTTAGTAGTCCCTACTCCTCTTATTTCAGTAGCTGTAATCACTCGGGGTCCTGCAG
Organism: Mustela nigripes; assembly: GCF_022355385.1. Taxonomy (NCBI): domain Eukaryota; kingdom Metazoa; phylum Chordata; class Mammalia; order Carnivora; family Mustelidae; genus Mustela; species Mustela nigripes. The sequence continues at coordinate 155,922,066 of NC_081560.1, forward strand.
CAAATGGAATGAAAGATTCGTAAGAGATTGGACTGGCCCAATTTTCTCCTACATGGAGGGCCTGGGTCACGTTCATCTCCAAGTCAGCATGTTAAAATATCCCAACCATCCACCTTCTCCAATTCTTCCACCAGTTCTCCCTCCCCACATCGTGACAATCCATATAATACAAACAGAAAAGAGGTGAGTTCAGATTCTACCATATCCAGAAATCCTGTCGCATCCGAAGATTTTTCTCTGATTTGCAAAACCACAGAGGTCCAACATATCAGCCTGACTGATTTTCGTCTGCAGGATGATATTAATGATTGCTTTTAAGGTAATTAGTTGGTGGGGGCGGGGACAGAAAGACTGTTCTATACATGCCTGACCATGCCCAGCCACTCTGCCTTCTGGAGCCTTGGCAGGCAGCTGGGAGGAAGGGAGGTTTGAAAGCTCTGCTATCTGGCCTATTTGTTTTCTTATAATTAATATTAAGCCTCTAAAGGATTAGTAACATTATTTCTTAATAATAATTCCTTATTCCATTTAAAAGATTTCAGTTTTGTGGGAGTGACTGTAGAGTCATGAGGCAATTTCTCTGTTCCCATGTTCCGTTTGCTTTTGGGAGGCTTCCACAGACAGCTTTCATCCTAAAGTATAGATTATACATTCCTTAAGAGCAAGAGAATGTTCTGCTGAAAACTTAGATCTGTGTCTCATTTCCTTTCCAACCAACTGAGAATTCTCTTTGGCACAGGACTTAAGAGCCCATGCTATTTTTTTTTTTTTTTTTTTTTTGGCAGCACAATACAGAAAGATCAGTTTCATTGTCTTTCAGCATTTTCCAGTAATTAGCCTTTTTGATCTCAATGAATAGATGAGCTCTTTTTATATAATTTATTAGCTTAATTATTTCCTCTTTCTTTTTTAAAAAGACAGACAGGGAAAGGATACTAGAATCTGAACAACAGTTTTCACAGCTTGGGAAGCTTTTAAAATAATACTGGACAAACCGAGGAATTTCTATTACAGAATTTTGTGTACATTACTCGGATATTCGAGAGGGTGGGCTCTGTTCTTTGCTCAAGTACCTGAGAGGGTTTGTGGTTGTGAGACTTGGGGAGAGTGTTGTGGGAAAATTAATGTCTGTCTTCACTTCATTTTTCTTTTCCTTTCCATTTGATAATTATTTTTTTATGTGTCCCATTTTATTTTTTAATGCAGTTTCCCAGAAGATTAAAGGAGAAGACATTTACATATGATGTACTCAACATTTCTTCTACATTACCAGATGTTTAAGAAAGCCAAACATTGTATGTCCCATGTTTAATATTTATACTCTGCCTCTTTCCTAATAATAGAACAAATATATTATAGGGACATTAAACTGAAGATAGATGAGAACATTATATGAGACCAATTAGAGTTAAACAGTTTGTGCACACCAGTTAGCCTTGTAGGGTTATCTGTCATTTTTCATAAAGTGCTCGATTTTTAAAAAAGTGTTCATTATTTCACTTTTCTGTTTCCTCTTTTTTATTTTTTGTTTTCTGTTTCTTTTTCTAAGTCTTTTTACCCAAGGCAAGGCATCTGCCTTCTGCCCACCTATGAGAACTCTCTCAGGATCAAGATCAACCTTCTTCATGCAGACACTTTCTTTACAGAGAGAAAGTGGCTTTATTGTCAACACAGTGGCTTCCCTAGAAGGGCCACAGATCAACCATTCTAAAAACAAAGTTATGATTTTGGTAGCTACACTCAGATTTTAACCTTGTTATGGAGGCTATCTCTCTACAGGTTTATCCCAGACCTACTCCTTTTGCTCCTTGGGCCTTAGTCTTTTGGTTCCACAAGGATTTTGAATATATTCTTGCCTCCAAACTTTATCATATGCTGTTCCCTCCTTTCCATGCTTTCCCTTAAGCTTAAATGTCACCTCCTAAAAGATACCCTCACTAACCATCAACATATGTCAGCCTGCAATACTATTTTTAAAAGATTTATGTATTTACTTATTGGAGAGAGAGAGACAACATGTGCACAGGGGGAGGGGCAGAGGGAGAGCAGGAGAGAATATCAAGGAAATGTTGTGTTGAGCGTGGACCCTGACTCAGAGCTCAATCTCACGACCCTGAGATCACAACCTGAGCTGAGACCAAGAGTTTCATGCCACCCAGGTGCCCCCTGTAATACTTCCCAATGAACTCTTTCCCCTTCACAGAACTTGTTAGAAGTTGTCATTTTGTTTTGTTTTTCAATTCTCTTGCTTTCGTCCATCATGCTGGAACACAAATTTTGTGAGGCTGGGCTTATGTTTCAAGTGTTCATTATTAACAACTTTATGAGTTAGCCTAGAGCCTGGTACAGAATAGATTTGTGACAAATACAGGCCAAGTAAATAGGTAAGTCTCCACAGCAAGTTATTCTAGTTGGTTAGCGTGGCATATATCTTTAACATATTTTACTCTGAATATCAGCATTAGGAATTAGCTTGGGGTACCTGGGTGTCTTAGTCAGTTAGGCATCTGCCTTCAGCTCAGGTCATTATCCCAGGGTCCTGGGATTGAGTCCTCTCTGCTCAGTGGGAAGCCTGCTTCTTCCTCTCCTCCCCACTCATGCTGTCTCTCTCTCTCTCTCAAATAAATAAATAACATCTTAAAAAAAAAAAAAAAAGAAAAGAAAAGGAATTAGCTTGAGCTCCATGGTATATTTAGTGAATTGTGCTCGGTAAAGTAGAACTGAATTATTCTTTTGTCTCTGTGTTCATGGGAATTTAAAGACTTTTATAGAAATATGAATAGTTTTTTCTTAATTAAAATGGTAGTACATAGTTATTATAGAAAATTTAGAAACTTAAGTATTATGAAGAAAGTATAAAACTTCTAGTACTGTGGATAAGTCAGCGGCCAATCTAATATTTTTACCATTGTATGTTTCAGACTTCTTTTCCCAGGCTGCTTTCAGGATTTTCTCTTTGTCACTAAGACTTGTAAATTTTACTATTAGGTGACGGGGTGTGGGCCTATTCTTATTGATTTTGGGGGGCGTTCTCTGAACCTCCTGAATTTTGATGCTCATTCCCTTTCCCATATTGGGGAAATTCTCCCCAATAATTATCTCCAGTATACCTTCTGCTCCCCTCTTTCTTTCTTCTTCTTCTGGAATCCCAATTATTCTAATGTTGTTTCGTCTTATGGTGTCACTTATCTCTCGAATTCTCCCCTCGTGGTCCAGTAGCTGTTTGTCCCTCTTTTGCTCCGCTTCTTTATTCTCTGTCATTTGGTCTTCTATATCACTAATTCTTTCTTCTGCTTCATTTATCCTAGCAGTGAGAGCCTCCATTTTTGATTGCACCTCATTAATAGCTTTTTTGATTTCAACTTGGTTAGATTTTAGTTCTTTTATTTCTCCAGAAAGGGCATTTATATCTCCCGAGAGGGTTTCTCTAATACCTTCCATGCCTTTTTTGAGCCCGGCTAGAACCTTGAGAATTGTCATTCTGAACTCTAGATCTGACATATTACCAATGTCTGTATTGATTAGGTCCCTAGCCTTTGGTACTGCCTCTTGTTCTTTTTTTTGTGGTGAATTTTTCCGCCTTTTCATTTTGTCCAGATAAGAGTATATGAAGGAGCAAGTAAAATACTACAAGAGTGGCAACAACCCCAGGAACTTATGCTTTAACCAAATCAGAAGAGATCCCAAATCGTGAGGGGGGAGAAAAATCAACAAGTCAGGAAATGACAGATGCTGGCGAGGATGCGGAGAAAGGGGAACCCTCCTACACTGTTGGTGGGAATGCAAGCTGGTGCAACCACTCTGGAAAACAGTATGGGGGTTCCTCAAAATGTTGAAAATAGAACTGCCCTATGACCCAGCAATTGCACTACTGGGTATTTACCCTAAAGATGCAAACGTAGTGATCCAAAGGGGCACGTGCATCCAAATGTTTATAGCAGCAATGTCCACAATAGCCAAACTATGGAAAGAACCTAGATGTCCATCAACAGATGAATGGATCAAGAAGATGTGGTATATATACACAATGGAATACTATGTAGCCATCAAAAGAAATGAAATCTTGCCATTTGCGACAACATGGATGAAACTAGAGTGTATCATGCTTAGCGAAATAAGTCAAGCAGAGAAAGACAACTATCATATGATCTCCCTGATATGAGGAAGTGGTGATGCAACATGGGGGCTTAAGTGGGTAGGAGAAGATTCAATGAAACAAGATGGGATTGGGAGGGAGTCAAACCATAAGTGACTCTTAATCTCACAAAACAAACTGAGGGTTGCTGGGGTAGGGGGTTTGG
>NC_081560.1:155926466-155999576 GCF_022355385.1 Mustela nigripes
AGTCAAGCAGAGAAAGACAACTATCATATGATCTCCCTGATATGAGGAAGTGGTGATGCAACATGGGGGCTTAAGTGGGTAGGAGAAGATTCAATGAAACAAGATGGGATTGGGAGGGAGTCAAACCATAAGTGACTCTTAATCTCACAAAACAAACTGAGGGTTGCTGGGGGGAGGGGCGTTGGGAGAAGGGGGGTGGGGTTATGGACATTGGGGAGGGTATGTGCTTTGGTGAGTGCTGTGAAGTGTGTAAACCTGGCGATTCACAGACCTGTACCCCTGGGGATAAAAATATATGTTTATAAAAAATAGAAAAATTTAAAAAAAAGAAAGTATAAAACTATTTTTAAGATTTATTTGTTTGTGCAGAGGGAGAGAGAGAATGAGTGGGAGGGGCAGAAGGAGAGGGAGAGAGAATTTGAAGCAGACTCTGTGCTGAGTGGTGCTTGACTCAGGGCTTGATCTTACAACCCTGAGATCAATATCTGATCTGCAACCAAGAGTTGGATGCCCAACTGACTGAAGCATCCAGGCACCCCTTGTGACTTCTTTTTTCTTTTTTAACATAGTTTGCATTGAGGCAAAGGTCCTCAGCCCACAGATGCCAGTCTTGCTCTAGGATCTCCATGAAAATAAGAGTTGGCATTGGCAAGTACTCAGTCTTTCTTGTTTGGTAATTAAAGGTTCTATTTAACCCAGTAGAATTGTGTTACATTTGAAGAGTCACAGTTACCCAGTCCGCAGAAGCAGAAAAAGAATTTGTGCTTTTTTACTCTTTGATTTTATTTTCATCACATGATTTTTCCCCTGTGTTTTATTACCAGCATCTCTTCTTCTGATCTTGACTATGTGTGCTTCAAAAATATTTTGTCTTCTTACCTTCTATTTTGATGTTTCCATTTGTCCAGTGAAGTAGTGACCTTTAGGCTCATAGCAACTTCATTTCTCTGACAGTCATCCCCACCAGTAAGGGAGGGGCCTTTGTAACACTTGTGTGTCATCTGCCTTTGTCCCGGTACCAAAATGGCTGAGCTAGAGGTCCAGTCGTATTTTTCCTCAGTGAGTCAGCCTTTGTGGGTGCCTCGAAGTGAGCTGATGTTTACTCATAAAACTGCGAGGCAGCCATCTTCCACCACCTTCTGTGCTGGGAAGACGAAGTGAACACACTCAGAGAGAATCAGGGATGGAAAGCATGGCTAATTTTCTTGGTAACTATTTACTGTTTCCATGCCCTCCTGTGGTCTAGCTATCCTTGGGCTTAGCGAATTACTCAGTCTCCTTCTAATAAAAAAAACTTTTCCCCTTTCTTAAGCCAACCTGAATTGCTTTCTATTGCCACTAGAAAAACTGTGGCTAAGTCCTATTATTACCAAGTGAAGAGCCTCCAATATCATTCTTTGGGAGCAGTAAATTCCCTTTTTTGTGTTCCACTTTGCTTTTGCCACAAAAATTCCATTAGTATTTTCTTCTGAGTACCTCAGGCAACACATGGTGCCCTTGAGTTCCTTTGCCACTTGTGCACCATGTTTCTCTTCGGAATTGTGCTCGTCCTAAGTTCAGGTGATCTTTCTTACTCTGTCAAGTATTCCTCTGAGCACTCTTCTCTCTTCGTGTCTTGCTGTGCTTCTTGTCCTCTCTGAGGTTCAGGTATTCCATAGTCTTTTGGTCTCAAGTTCTACCTACAATGGGGCCCATTTACTCATGTTATATTTGATTTCTCTGTACATTAATCCCTCTGCTTCTTTTCTTCTCACTTCCATTCTTCTTCTCCGGGTTTTTGAACAAAGCTGCTCCTACAGAGGCAGGTATTTTTGTCTTCTTTTTTCTGCAACAAGAAGTTTCTCCCTACCATTTTCTTATGTAGCTCTTGTTCACCCCCAGGTTCTTCCTCCTTTCCTTTTATTTATTTCCCTCTCTGAATATAAAGTTTCTTCTTTATATTCCTTAAACTGTTCCTAGAGTCTGTCTTATTCTTACTGGCTTGTGTGTCTTCTACGCCTTCTTCTGGGCTGAGAGAATGAAGTCCTTGCTTAATCAGGTGCTCTGGCTTGTCTCCCTTCACTTTTGGAAATTGTCTGAGTAGAACTTTGTAGGTTCAGACATTACAAAGGAGGAGAGTATTAGTCTGGGTTCTCCAGAGAAATGAAATATATATTCTTTACTGTATACATATTCTTTAATTTAATTTCTATATTATACTATATAGTTATATATTATATTTATTATTTTTAAGTATAGAAAGTAAGGAATTTAGTTCATGTGGTCATGAAGGCTGAGAAGTCTGAGGGTTTGTGGTAGGCAAGCTGGAGACCCAGGAGAGCCGTGGTATAAACTTCCATTTGGTGTAAGCTTCAAGTTCAAAAGCAGGGATAGATCAGTATCTCAGTCAGAAGACAGGCAGAGAGAGTGAATTCTATCTTACTCAACCTTTTTTGTTCTATTCAGGCCTTCAACAGATGGGCCCATGGTCAATGGCACCCACCCACATTGGCAAGGGCAATCTGCTTTATTCACTCTGCCAATTCAAATGTTAATCCCATCCAGAAAGATCCTTGCAAACACAAACAGAATAATGTTAATCAAATATCTGGGCACCCTGTGGCCCAGTTAAACTGACCTATAAAGTTAACCATCATAAAAAGTTTAATAAAATTGCCTCAGCTGCCCATCCACATCTTGTAGGCATCCACGTCCTGGTGGATCCCACAGAGCTCACCTCCCCTAGGTCTCCTAGGGATTTGAGTGCCTGTTCTCAGTGAAGTCTTGACATGTTTACTTCTCTCATACATTTTTCTCATGGCTATTCTTTCTCTTTACTCTCCAATTTGATCTAGAAGAGGAATGAATTTGCACAAAAATGGCCCATGTAAGGCATCTGAGGATAGCTAGCCCTGCAGAGGGGTTGGGAAGCTGAGGGATTGTACTACCTCAGTGTTGCGACTCAAACTCATAGAGCAGACTGTTCTATCTTTACCAAATGTATCTAATTACTCCACCTACAGGATTTCCTCACTGGGCACCTTTCTCTCACTGAATGGCTTAAGGACCTGTCCCCCTCCTTTTCTTCGTCCTCGACCTCCTTTCTGTCTTAAAGCCCCAAATTCCTGTTTGGTTCGTATGGGTAACAGTTAAGCAAATTCTTTGTTGCAGTGCATCCTTCCAAAGTGCAAATGTCCAGATTCACCTATCCTACCCAAAGATAGTTCTCTCCTGAAAAGCTATGAAAATGCTAGTTTATTCACTCTGTTTTGCTTATTCATGCAAGCAATCATTCACTCATTAAACTTTAACAAGTACCTACTTAGCATCCATTAAACATGGGATGCAAAAGAAAGGCAAAAGTTGTGTCAGAACAGTGCTTGAAGTGACACTATTAGCATGCTGTGCTATGATTTAGGATTTATTGTATTAAGAAGGAAGATTTAGAATAAGAAAGAAAGAAATGCCCACTCATGTAAGGGCTGAAAAAGAAAACTAACCTATGAATAATAAAAGAAAAAAAATCACACATTTGTTGAGGCTACTGCATTAAAAAGACCCAGCAACAACCTTTCCATTCCTTAGGGAATGTACAGACCAGCACAGGAGATAAACAACAAAGAGGAAACTGCTGCTCAGTATGCAGCAGAGGTGACCGTGGGATGGGAGGGATTTAGCACGGATGGACAGGGGTCATCATAGTATAGTTCCTAGAAAGTTCCACTGAAGCTGAGTCTTGACGGATGAGAGGACTTAGGTAGGTAATGAATCATTTGTTTATTCATCTTTTTTTTTTAAAGGTTTCATTTATTTATTTGGCAGAGAGAGGTTGAGAGAGCGAGAACACAAGCAGGGGGAGCAGCAGGCAGAAAGAAAGAGAGAGAAACAGGCTCCCCACTGAGCAGACAGCCCAAGGCAGGGCTTGATCCCAGGACCCTGAGATCATGACCTGGGCCAAAGGAAGATCTTAACAGACTGAGCTACCCAGGCACCCCCGTAATGAATCATTTGTACATTGCTGTTTTGGCAGATGGAGGTAGGGAAGAAGGGTGAGTGGATGTGGGATGTGATGTGAGGAAGATTCACAGGGATGTCACACTGATATTTAGGGCTTGACACACCATAAATTAAATTCTGCTTTTCCTCTGGCAACCCCTTGTTGGTAGATGACACCAACACTCACCTGATTGCTCAAGCCAAAACTAGAGCATTCTTCTCCTATATCTTCCCTCAACGAACATATGTAGTCCATCAGTTACCAAGCTTGGCCATTCTGAACAACTTTTAGAATCCTAGATATGCTTTCTCTCCTTTTATCTGTCAATGTGAATATTATTTGCTCTGTCTAGAACATGGTTCCTCTCCCACATATCACTCACCTTTGCTTGGCTAACTCATACTCATTCTTACGGTGTCATTTTAGATAACGCTTATCTCCAGAGGCCTTGCCTGACAACCTATGTCCAGAGTAGATGCTCTTCCTGTGGGACCCCAGCATACCCCAGAAAAGCACCTAAAATCTTCTATTCTAATTGCCTATTGGTTTCTCTGTCTCCTTCAATAGTTTATGAGGTCCCCAGAGGAAAGGATATTGTCTCTTTTAACTATAATTATCATTACAGCAGCTGACACAGTGGTTGGCACAAGGTAGATAGTCAGTAGATATCTGTAAAATGAATGAGTAAATGAATGATTGAAGTGTCACGGGTAGAAAGTTCTGATCATGATAATGAGCTATGATTGGATATTATCTGTGTGGCAGAATGGAGGAGGAGCTGAAGTCACCAGAACTGAGAAGGGCAGGGGCTTATTTTCTTTGTAGGTGTCTAGAGATAACTGTTGTTGTTCAGGACAATAGCCTGTCATGACATGGGTAGAAAGACCATGAACTACAGCCAGGATCTTCAGCGAAGACAGTGAATAGTTGGGAGGGCAACAGATCAGAGCTGAGAAAGGGTAAATTGTGCATCAACCAGAAACTATGAGTGTTAAGAAGGAAGGAATTTTTTATAGACTTGGAGGAATATTTTCTACACTAGAAAATTTTTTTCTGTTCCTAAAAGACTCTCAGATCATCATCAAGCCCCATCTCTCTATGTGTCCTGTCCTTAATAATGGCTTTAATCTTGGACCCTTAAGCTGAAAGTGTCTGGTGAGCATTTCCCATTGTTGCCTTTCAGTTTTTCATTCCCAAGTTCAGACTCCCAACTCAGGCACCCCGTTATTGAGACTGCCAGTCCATCATAATGCCTTTGAAAATAGTCACAATGCCTCCCGCAGCAATTGTTCCTCCCTGGAGAGAAAAAAACCATGTTTTAACCTTAGCTTTCAAAGGATGCTCTCTTATTGGCTCATTCTTTTTCTTTTAATGCTCCCTTCAAAGTCCAATTTTTCTAATGCTCTGTGGCACACACTGAATGACTTATTTCCAGGGATTTGAATTACTGCAAACAGGTCTCTTGGGTCCACCCCAGTGGAATCAATAATAGGCATTCCTACCCTGTAATGTCTTGCCACGCAGTATTTTGTATCCCTTTTTATTTAGATCATCACAGTGAATCTTTATATAACGGTGTCCTTCTCTTATCCTTCTCCACCAGAAGGTTCCTTTTCTTTCGCTTCCTTCTCAATGCTTGCTGCTAGGAGAAAAGGCACTGTGGAGAAATCAGCAATATTTGTGTCTTTTCTTCTCATCTTATATCCGTCTCTGTTTTTCTTCCCTTTTACTTTGCCCATTCCATTTCTTCAGCTGTGTCTTGCCAGCCACTTTCTTGAGACCCTATCTCACTCTCAGTAAGACACAGATTGAGTCTGGTGGACTCTGACCCCAGAGTTCAAGGCCAGAGTCAGGGTTCGTCTGGTCTTGACTTTCCCCACTAGGTTCTGCATGGCAGGAGCAGACCCCACGTTTACTGTCACTGTGGTCCTCCACTCTCCTGCATCTTGTTCTTTCTTTAGGCCCCCTGCAGTGTCCCCCCAACCATTCACCCCACTGAGGGATATACATTTCCATCCCAAAGACCACAACTTGATTTGGATAATTGAATTTGATCATTAGAGATTGAGGAAAAGAAGTCCCTTGAAGATGAACTCTTGTGAAACAAATTTTCACCAATTGGAGGCCTGCCAGCAGATGATAATAAGGACAACAATACCGTTTACATTAGTAACATGGGATTATCACACAGTATTGATAGAAAAGAGGTCCTCATTATTTGAGAAGATAATCTTCTTTGATCTAGAAGCCAGTTTCAGTGGGAAGCAAGAGAAAGGAAACAGACACTAAATCAGCCTTGGTAACCCATGGGTGACGGGTGTCACCGGTAGATCAGGCTTATATTAGAGTAGAATTTCTTTTCACAAAACCAAACAGGAAAAGACGTAATATAAATCTTGGCCTGCTGCCTGCTTTTCTCCTCTGTGTGTTGCAAAAAGTCTCAAGGTGAAAAGAAAATACAGAAATCTGGGGGTTTCTTCAATGCTGACAGTTTCCCCCTCAGGGTGAGGATACCTTGAGAGATTCTCCTTAATTCTCCAACCTCTTATTTAATAGGTTATCAGAGGAGGCCACACACCTTTCTTGACCATTTTTCCCTCTTGGAAACTCCTTTATAAGAAACACGGATTTAGGGGCTCCTGGGTGGTTCAGTGGGTTAAAGCCGCTGCCTTCTGCTCAGGTCATGATCTCAGGGTCCTGGAATCGAGCCCCGAATCAGGCTCTCTGCTCAGCAGGAAACCTGCTTCCCCCTCCCTCTCTTTCTACCTGCCTCTCTGCCTACTTGTGATCTCTGTCAAAAAAATAAATTAAAAAAAAAAAAAAGAAAGAAAGAAATACTGATTTAGAGCCCCAGGCCTCTGCTTGTGCCTGGTTCTGATGCTTCTCTCCAATATGAGAAACAGGCCGAGGGAAAGATCAGAAGGGCAGTTCTTTAGGTTCATGATGAATTCCTGTAGAGCACACAACACATCTGTGCCCACCACCAACTCCTGCATGAAGATGTGCGCTTAGAGGCTCCTTGTGTCCCTATGGGGGGATGGGAAGCAGGACAGATAGCTCTGTGTTTTCATTGTGCTTTTTACAAACCATTAGGTAGGTAAAGGAACCACTGTCACACCATTTAAAAATGAAGAAATGGAAGCAAAGCATGGTAATGTGTCTGGCTAGAAGCCATGAAACCCATCACAGATGCCACTGAACTTGAGTCCCAGATCTTCTGACAACTGGCCTGGCCTCTCTTGGTGTGAGCTGCCTCTCCCAAGCCCTTCTTCTTGGTCAGAAGCCATATCATTCTGAACAAAAAGAAGAAGCTACATTAAAAAAATTCTAAGCATGTAGTTTGTCCTCTGGTCACTGAGCTGATGCATTTATCTAATCTGTACACACAGAGCTCTGACTTCATTGTGTTTTGCTAGAATCACATTCCAGGGCTTTTGGTCGATATTATGCAACACCACTTTGCTGGTTTGTGCTCTGCCAATTTTTTGGAGCAAGCTTAATTATGCAAATGCACCTGATAATAGAGTATTCATTTTAGTCATGCTCAATTATTTATTTTTTATGCATGGCCCTGGTGACTTGGACAGAGCTTAGTAACAGCTCATCTCATATCCAGCAAGGAGACACAGGAAAGGACACAATTCTGATGCAGGTCAACTGCCCTGATGGGCATCAAGCTGCTTCAGGGAAAGCCACATTTGAGGCAAGGCCAGCTATTTCTAGGGAAAATGCCAACCCTATTGCCTATCTGTTGTTCCCAGACTGAGAGGACATTTCACGGGACTGGAGGAGCAGTGACACTTAGAGGCAGAGAGAACAGTACTTGAAGTTACTGGGTTGGAGGAGAATGGAAAACAAACCCGTTGGTCACTTCCACTGACTCCTAAACTGCCACGTCTCCCCACTTGTGCCACTTCTGCCTTTAAGGATGACAAAAAGGGACCTGGAGACAAAGCAGTAGAGACAGGTGGAAATAGATACGCTAGAGTGTTTTGCTCTTCTCAGAAGACAGCAAGTGAAAATCAGGCCACTGGGCAGAAATAGCATGGCAGCTCTCTTTAACTCTTTCATTTTTCCACAAGTGCCATGATCTCATTGACACTGAGCATTTGCCTATTTTAACTGGAGCACTCTGTCCCTCAGACTTGGTTAACCTGTACTCTTTATAGAGCTGTTGCTTTAAGTGTGACTTCTCCCAAGATGGCTTCCCTGAACACTTCAGCTCCATCCTCACGCCTGGAATAGGACAGGCACCCCTGCAGTGTTCTCTCGTAGATTCAGGTTTATTAATTATGGTGCCTGTTATCTCACTTAATGGGATAACTTGTTTCATTGTATGACTCACCATCTATGAAGGTGGAGATCATGTCTTCACTGATTACTGATGCAGAGCACCTAACTCAGTGCTCAGAAGTTGGTAGCCTGAAGTTGGTAGAATGTTTGTTGAAAAAAGAATGAAGGAAGGAAGGAATAAATAAATAAATAAATAAATAAATAAATAAATTGTGATGGGGGTTCAGACTTTACTTTCATCCTTAATGTCCAGCTGAAGCCCAGAAGGATTCACCTAATGTCTGTTTCTAACTGTGGAACACACATTATCGTTTCTACTGTATACTTGTGTCATTATAATTAACTGATGACTTTTGTGAACACAGTTGTGGTTCAATATTTGTCTGTCCAACCAATTTGTCTTACTCTTTCTTCTGCTAATCTGTGTCTTCTCTCCTTCACTTTCCCCATAACCACCAGAGAGGTGGGAATGGGACCCAGGGCTAGCCCATCATGTCTCTTCACCAGAATTGAAATCGGAAGAAAGCATTTTCTTTCCTGATGGGGTTATTGTATTGAGGGATTTGGGTCTGGGACCACTGAGAACCACTTTGTCTACCATCTCAGAGAGAGTGTGTGGATGAAACCAATCAGAAAGCCAAGTAAAATCCAGCTAGAGTCCTAAGATCGTGATTCTTGCACCTTTTTTGTTGTTGTTGTTGTTGTTTCCATGTCTTTCTCCAGAATACATTTTACTTAGGAGGCCAATAAATACTTTTTCTTTAAGTCAATGTGAATTTGATTTCTATTTCTTACAACTGAATGAGATCTGTCTAATGCAGTGATTAAAGTGCATTTATTTTTAGGGATATAAGGAGAGTCAGCTGAAGTCCAGGGAAAAGGTTGCCACATCCTTAGTTTCCAAGTTTAAATGGACTTCCGACTTTAAAAATCACAGTCCTGATAAATATAGAAATTGTTACCTGAGGCCAGACTTAAGGGTCATGACCACAGCTATAACTATACTAATGGGAAGTGGATAAATCATCGCAACGCCTAAAAGAAGTATCAAGTCCTAATTCTGTCTCAGGCGCATTCAAATATGCCAATGGTCATAGTCAACTCTTCTGGCAAGTATCCAGGGGCAGATGGAGAAACCCATCCAAGGATTTGCTGTGTGGACAGGGAAGGGAGTCCTTGATCTTCTGGTTCAGAAATATGCTATATATGCTGTGGACTAGAGACAGCTGATGTTGCTACTCCTTTCTGTGCTTTCCAAAGTAGGAGTTTTTACTGCAGAAATTATGTACTCCTTCATAATTTTATATTGGCTCTGGTGGGGTGGTTAAATTCCCTATTTGGCAAGAATATGAGAAGACTTGGAAATCAATCTAGCAAATGATGTCATTTGGGTTGGCTGTGTTTTCTGTTGTACACAGGGTACTGGTATCTCCATAGGTGGGCATTTCTGAATTCCGTGTTGGGGGAAAAGGTGCTTTGAATGTGCTAGGAAGTGAAGGGGTCGAGTGCAATCATCTGTAAGAGCTATCGTGTTGTTCCTACAGCTTCTCCACCTTCTTCTCTAGTGAAATGCTCCTTCCCCCGCCATTTTTCCTTTATCCCCCTACCATTCTGAACCAGCCATAACAAAGACCTTGTAACTTGCTTCTGGCCAAAATTGCATTTTGAGGTCGAGAAATAATCTCTGACAAAAAGAAACCTCTTTTCTACTGGGCATGCCCAAATGGGGAGATGTGAATTTGCAAAGACTAGAGAGGCCGAGATGTGGAAAAGAAGGCTGTGTTTTCTGGGTTTGATTTCCCCATCTCTGAGGCCTCAAGGTCCCAGACCTGTTATTTCTCATTCAATCTCAAGGCTACCCCAATATCCTATCTCCCTTCTTGGGTCAATAAAATCTCTGTTCTGTTTTGTGTAGTTTGATACCGATTTTTATCACTTGCAACTGAAAGCATTGTGACCTCAATGCCATCTCCTCAGAGAGTCCTCCTTTGACCATTCTAGCTAATTTAGTGCCCTTTGTGCTACCTACCATTTTCTATCTTGTTGCCCTATTTTATGTTTTATAGCACCGATTGCTCTCTGAAATTAGCTCTTCAGAAAATGTCTAATTTTCTGTTTATTGCTCATTCTTTTCTCCTCCCCCTCCTGCTGCTAAAATGTAAGTTCTGTGAAGTCAGAGATTTCATGGTTTATTCATTAATTAATTTTCCTAAGGCCTAGAACAGAACCCAGCATGCAATGGGTGCTTCTTAATAAATATTTACTAATTAAATCACACACTGACATAGAGGTAAAGACTAAGAAGTGTTAAGGAAAGGGAGTCTGCTGGTGAAGGCATCCATCTATTAATTTATCCTGATTCTCCTAGCTTTCCTATTACTTCATTGATTGATATTAAATATTTTTCCATTTTCTCTCCTTTGGTTGTCTTTTATTTAGGGTAACCTTACTACTCAAGCTCTACATTATCTTCTGGTCCTCTGCTGCTTTTTTGTCCCAAAACCCCAACCTCAGTCCAGCTTCCCTGAATGCTTTTACACAGATGATTTCATTATTGAAAATGTTACCCTTCCTTTTGGTTCTCTACCAAGGGAAACTACTCAACCACAGTGCTTGAATTCTTTATGACCTGCCTGAATAAATTTCTCAGTCTTTCTTGTGGTGGGGGAAGTGATTAAGAGATCTGGCTTCTTAAATGTGTATAGTACTTTATTCTTCTGAAGGCATTTTTGGATGAGTGAATCTCAGCTGGTCTATTCAGCATCTGTTATGATGTTAACCAGGACTGGAATTGGTATTAAAAAGTTCAAAGATGAGAGAGGTGCCTGGGTAGCTCAGTCAGTTAAGCATCTGACTCTTGATTTTTGGCTCAGGTCATAAGCATGGGGTCATGAGATTGAGTCCTATGTTGGGCTTGGTGCTGGATGTGGAATCTGCTTAAGATTCTCTGTCTCCCTCCGCACCACCCCCCACACCCCCCATTATTCAGAGATGAGGAAACCAAGGTACAGAACAACTGGTGGTTTGTCTAAGGCTACAGAGGTGGTGAAGGTGAAGCCTAGACTTTAATCCAGCCTTCAGCTTCTTTGTAACATCTGAGACTCTTCAGAAGACTGTCCATTGGGGTGAAAAACAAATCATAGAGCATTAGTAAACTGGTGAAGTCTAGGACACAAAATCAATTGCGGCCATATTTTACTGGATTTACAGAACAAACTAGAGAGTCACATCCGTATTACTAGGCCAATTTTGTTATTAAAAAAGAAAGCTGCCATTTGGAATTTCTTATGGCACTATTTATCAAATCCCAGACACAAAGGGATAGAAAAATATCATTTTTGAACAATTTGCATTTTCCTTGTTTTAAGTAAAATCCAATACATCATCGGCCCAATGACATTTTAAGGGTTTCAAGTCTGTAATGGCTGTCATGACATGAATCATTCAAACCGAGGCCACTGTCCTGAGCAGTGACTCAGAGTAAACAGCTCGAAGAGAGAAAAACACATTTTTCCCTCGAGTTGGAGTCATCGTTCAAATGAAATCAACCTACCAAATCCGTGACGACTTTCCAAAGGCTGGATGCTTCTAAGGTGTCTGTGGCAAAAGCACATTCTTGAGGCAAGTCCCCCAAACAAGAAGCTGGGACTTCTCAGGGTCAGTCCCTTATTTACCACTAATGAAAGTGAGCCCCTAGGCAGGTCTTTTCAGTTTTCCTTGTCTCAGCTTCTTCATTTGTAAAATGAAAGAGATAGACTGGATAGGCTGAGAGGTCCTTCTGGTTCTAAGAACGGCTGATTTGGGGTCATTTTACTCCAGTTCAGGAGTTATAACTGATTACAGATATTTTCTTACCCATTGAGAGAAGCTGTGACACCAAGTGAGAACACCTCAGAGCACGACATATGGTGGGGAGTTGTTCCTGCTTCAACTACCACTGTGGCCACGTGAGGAAGAAGACACACAGTTATCCCTTGGGTGGTCAACACTTTAGTTTGCACCTGGATGTTTGCGTACCTCCAAGGGAGTCACTAGGTTCTTACTTAGTGTTTTACCAGAAAACATCCTCTGTTGTGGCAAAAGAAATCTCAGTAGCCAGGAGTCTTATGGCACTTTTGTGTGCTCAGTGATTATTCTTGGACCCTGACATTGCTTCTTACCCCTTAGAAGAGAAGGAGAAATGGGGACATCAGAGAGGAGGTAACTACTTTCTCTGTGGCAGGCGCGTGATGGAGCAGTCACTGGTCTGAAGGATGGGCTTGGTCTCTAACCGCCATAGGACTGGATACTCACTTTAGACCCATGCACTCATTTCCTGTCCTTGTAGGTATGATTAAAGGCTTGTTTGGCTTAGGCCATTGTAGCATCTCAATGGAGGCTTTTGTTTATTGACAGACAGCTTTTTCCTTACGGTTGAATTTTTCTGGAGATGGTGGTTGGAAGGTGTGGGGATTCCAACTGCTTCAAATTTGCATATGTTCAAGCAGTAACATTAGAATGTTTAAAGATTTAAGTTATTCCTTCAGGTGCATTAACTGATAACCTAAATTCTCTTATAACCTTGTTCAAGTGATTGAATTTGAATAGTCACACAATTCTTGCCAAGATACAGCCCAAGCCACTGATTCAAAATAACTGACCTGCAACTACGGTGGAGCCCAGGAGCCCAGTGGCCTCCTGAAACTGTCACCTGGGAGATATCAAAGAGTTTCCTCTCAGGGACATGCTTGTCCTCACAGGGGATTTGCCAGGATTGCCCAGGAGAGGCAGATCCGGGGATTCTAAGATTGGATGCAACAAATGCTAATAGAATCATTGTTTACATGGGGGAATGAGAGAGTCAGAAGTGGGCATGGTGGCTTTTAGTGCTGTATATGTTTTTAAATTGGTAAAATATACATAACAAAATTAATAATTTTAACCATTTTTAAGTGTACAACTCAGTGGCACTAAGTACATTCAGAAAATTATGTAACTATACCACTGTCCATTTCCAGAACTTTTCCTCATCCCCAAACAGATACTCTGTACCCATTAAACACAAACTCTCAAACAACAACAACAACAACAAAAAAACACAAACTCTCTGTTCCCTCCTCCTCCTGGCTCCTGGTACCTTCTATTCTATTTATTGTGTCTATGAATTTGCTATTTTAGCTACTGCATGTAAGTGGAATCATGCAATATTTGTGCTTTTGTGTCTGCCTTACTTCACTTAGCATGTTTTCAAGGTCCTTCCGTGTCATAGTGTGTGTCAGAATTTCATTCCTTTTAATGGCTGAGTAATATTCCACTGTCAGGATATACTACAGTTTGTATACCCATGCACCAGTTGATGGACAGGTGGGTTGTTGCCTTTTGGCCCTTATGAACAATGCTACTATGAACTTTGGGGTACACATATCTTTCAAGTCCCTGCTTTCAATTCATTTGGGTCTATATCCAAAAGCAGAATTTCTGGAATATATGGTATTTCTATGTTTAACTTTTTGAGGGACCAAAAAACTGTTTTCCATATGGTCTGCAATATTTTACATTCCTGTCAGCAAGGCACAAGGGCTCTAATTTTTCTACATCCTTGCCAACACTTCTTATTTTCTGTTTTGCTTTTTAAAATAGCCATCCTAATGGTATAAAGAGGTAGCTCATTGCAGTGATGCTGTATTTTCGGGAAAAGCAAGGGAGGGAAGGCCTAGAAAGAATAGGATTGCTTGGAAATTTAACCATTGCCTACATTCCAGAAGATGTAAGTTTTACTGGAAGTTCTGTGGTCCATTTAGAGCAAGTTACTTAACCCCTGACTCACTGTTTTTCCTTAGTACATGGGATCATGAATCTCAAACCAAACAGGTCATCTAAGAAATACTGCCGGCACCAGCCTAAATTAAGAACCTATGCTAGACGGTGTGCCATGCTTCTTGCTGATTTATTTGCTGTTAGTAAATGATAGGTATGGCACAATTTGGTGAGGGCTAAAATCTGGCCCATTTGTTTCTTAAAACGGTAAGTCTGAGTTTCTCAAGCTATAGGCAGATAAGGAGGAGGTGGGGGTTAGCTATTACTATTCTATAGAGATATATTCATTTTATGCAAAAATCTATCAGGAATAATATAGAATTATTTGTCATTTTTATTGACCTTCCATTAGCTTTCAGTTTGTGAACAAAAAGTTAGTTAAACCAATTCAAAATACCTTTTTTCCCCTCCCCCAACACTCAGCTACTGATGTTGGTACAGAATCTAAAATCGAATATTCCACAAGACTCGAAGTGAGTAAGGATGCCCCTCATCAAAGAGGCAAGCCTTTCTAGTGAGATAAAGCATGGCTGGCTATGTCCTGACTTCCCTTCATTTTAATTAGTTTCTTATCATCTGATAACACATTGGGATGAACATTTTTTTATATATAAAGCCTCTGTATTTTCAATTTCATGATCTAGGAAGAGATCTTAGTCATCAACTTGACATGCCATCTAGTTATTACAAAAGAGGAAGATTACTGATAGGGTATGCCAAAGTGAAAAACAGTTTGCAGAGAGCAACTAATTTTTAATTAGCTCACATTTAATAATTTCACATAGCAAGTCATCTCACTCTTTGCTCTTGGCACATATTTTGCATCGAAGGGAACAGCAGGAAATAACATGACTCAAAATTAGGCATTCCGTGAATGATGTTTTAGACATGTTTTTAGATGTTTTTAGACTGTTTTATGCAGTCATCTTACTGCAATATTGACTGGTTTTAGCCCATGGAGTTAACAGAGAGAGACGCAGGTGTCAAGATGAAGAAAAGCTCAGCTGTGTTCCCACAGAATGCCTGAATCCCCTCTCAGAAAGGAAGAGCGATGAATATCCATGTTAGGCTTCTCAAATTTCACCAAAGGATGTCAACAGATCCCCTACCTCAGTTGCAAGTAAACACATACTATTTCAAATTTAAAGAGCAAGAGAAAGTGCCCCAAAGCCAGGTAATCATCAAGGATTACAAATCTGAATTCTCTGGTGCTCTGTTCAAACTCTTAGTTGAGAGAGAATATTTACAGAGAGGAGCTCATAGGATAGACAATCTGTTAAATCCTCCAGATAAATGCCTCCTAATTTTTCCTAACAAGGGAAATAATAACATTCGTATTTATTAAACTCAAGAACATTGATATTTGACAACTGGTACAGCACTGAACCCAACCAGCGAAGGGACGGTGATGGCAAATAACCACATTGTCTTGACTCTGTCTTCGAAGTGGGGGTTCTTTCCCACATCATGAAGTCACGTGGAGTCCCCTCTGTCTACTGTCACCCCCTGACAATTCCAAGTGTCCTTGGAATGTCCCTTGTCAAATAGAGAATGAGAAAAGAAACCTTCACAAACCGTGGGCCCAGTTTAAATTCAATGTATCTTATAATCACAGGAGCATCCATAAATACTGGAACTTTTTCATACGTTGATGAGTGAGATGATTATTTATAGAATAAATGTGCGGGCACTGCTTCAGGAACCCTTGCAAAAAGGTCAAGGTTCTCCAGGGCTCTGTGGCTCACAAGTTAGGAGTTCCAGAGTAACACGAGTTAATTATGCTGTGTAATCACCAGATGAAGATCAAGAAATGTACTGGTTCTAAAGGGCTGGGTTCATTACATCACATAGTCCCTCATCTCTTTAGGGAGACTTTTAGATTTAGGAAAAGCTACTGTTTTTTTCTTCTTGGCAGATAGTTTGATTTTCTCTTTGGGAGACAGAATTACGTGATGGACGAGAAAGAGCATTAACTGTTGGAAAATTTGCAGGCACTTTCCTCCAAATGTGCCACTCTCTTATGGTCAGCAAATATTACTTCATTATTATTTTGTATCAACCTTATCTCCTTACTGCTGGATCCTTCTTCATCCTCTTTATCCTCTTTCTCTAATTTGTTATCTTGAGGGACCTTCTGTATCTTTGAAAGGTAATGCCAGTCTTTTCTGGAATATAGCAGGGTATCCATGAACAAAATCAAATGACTTTTGTCACCAGGGCGGCAAGTCTGCATAAACAAGGAGACAAGGTGTGCATTTGTCGATTTCCTTGTAGATGATCTGTGGCTATTTGAATATTGTGTTAAGATTTCTCTGCTAATCCTGTAAGCTCCTGCTTCACTTACAAGGTTGACAGGTATGGTTTTGCTGGGAAAATCACTGGAGTGAGAGGAAATTCTGGGTTTTAACTGTCAGCATTGGTATTAAGTAACTGTATTATCTTGCTCAAGGCTTTGGGGGATTCATTCTCTTATTCTCAAAGTTGAGTGGTGATTAGACCAGAGATCAGGACTCCAAACCCTCAGGGGCCCAAGGACGTCTGCAGGGAAGTCAGTGTCCAAGGCCCTGGGTGTAAGGCAAGGGCAGAGGTGGTATTTGGGGGAACAGAGAACATCTGCTCTACCTGCTGCGTCCCCGTCTATTAAATACTCCCCGTCCGCTGAGCAGGGACCTTGAATTTGTCCATAGGCTACCAGGTGGGTTGGTTTTTTTTTCTCTTTTCCCCCTGTTTTTCTTTTCTTAACGCCTGGTCGCCAGGACTCTGCAGGGCCCTGGTTCTGACAATCCGTGACAACTCCATTGTTCAGGGCAGTCCACCTCATTCAGACCAGGCAAGCATGGAGACTGAAATGACAGCCAGTGCGTGAGCTGAAGTGAGGGGAGTGCACGGGGCGGGGGACAGAAGAAACCCCTTAAGAATCCACTGACACCCTCCCACACTGGGGCATAGCTGCAGCCAATGAACCAAGTTGTGGCCAGGCTGCCGGGGGGCGGGGGGCAGCCTCCCCGAGTTCTGACTTTGGACGGACCATGAATCTAAGAAGCAGAATCACAAACAGTGACAGGCAGTAATAAATAACTCTTTCTCAGCTTCCCTTTCTTCCCTCCCCTAGACCCTCAGGCATCCGGCCTTACTTTCTGCTCCTTTTAACAGCTTTTCATTATATGCTGCCCATCACTCAAGTGCGGTTCAAAGGCCAGTTCCTCCTTGAAGCCTCACTCTGTCTCCCCCGCTGGAATTCTCCTCTGTGTTCTAGCAGCGCTCATGTGGGCTTCACAGAGGGCGGACTGCATCCGAACCAGCCCTAGGAGTGTGATGGACATGGCTGTTGTCCCCTGCTGGAACATACATCACTTGACAGGAGGGACCCCATCTTTCCTGCTTTTCTGTCTTACTCTCACTGCCTAGAACAGCATTTTGCCCAAAGTGGTGTCAGTAAATAAGTACAAAAGCCTAGAGTTTAGGCTTTAGGGCCAGAAATGACTTGATGTTGGCTGCTGGGTCTATTATATGCACTTGGTGTGCATTATCAGCCTCTCTAAGCCTCAGTGTTTATTATTAGGGTTTTGGTTTTTTTTTTTTGGGGGGGGGGAGAGTTACATGATAAAATCATGCACAGTTCTTGGCATCATAATTCCCAGTGCCTGGTAAGTACTGAATAAATGCTGAAAACAATATTGGATTATAAGTGCCCTATACCCCTATTCCTTACTTCCTCCATGAAAAATGAATTTACGTGTGTTGATGAGACACAGGGCCTTGAGGATCACAGCTTTAGGATGGCCCAGGAACGTACCGACAAAAATTGGAAAAACAAGGGTTCTGCATCTTCGGTTCAGAGGGATAAGGAGAAAAGGTGGCTGATGCCAGGAAACAGCAAAGCAAACTGATTACAAAAAGAAGGCCCAAGGCACACAGGGTAAATTTAATTGAGAGGAGCAAAGGTACTGGCTGTCTAGAATGATGGCAGATTTGTTTAAAAAAAGAAAGGCAAAGTGAGAAGTAAAGACTACACAAAAACTGAGAAAAATTCCAAGACAGACTCTTCTTGTGGAATCTGTCCAAGGACTGGGAGGTGTTGATGAGACATATCATGGGGTGGAGAGGGCCAGGGAATCCCTGGGTGTAGACACCTGGGAGTAAACAAATCACTTAGGGGCCTGGAGCTGTGTCTGGGACAGGAGATCCACTGGGTCTCACCTGAAGGGGCCAGGCCTCCTGAAGGCTCATGGAAGAGGGGTCCTGTCTTCCTTGGAAGTGAGAGAGCTCCAGACTGAAAGTTAAACATGCTTAGTGCAAGCTGGTGACTGAGCTACAGACTAGTAGTAACTCCTCTTTTCCCCCAGAGCCAGGAATGTCAAAATTTCTTATCATTTGACAAGTTGATCTAGATTTCTAAGCAGCTGTGAAATGAATGAACCAATGTTGCAGTAATGGAAGGATTTGGGAGAGGATGAAGCTTCATGTGAAGTTAGATAATTAGGAGGTTGCTTGCTGAGCATGGAATTGAACTATCATATTTCATTAATTCTAAGACACATATATTATCACATTTTAATATTTCCAAAATTATGATATATATTAGACAATGGAGTTCGACAGTCGTGCTGGCCAGAAAACAATTGAGATGTGGCTTACTAAAATTTGCATATGCATAAGATAAAAAATGCCAGCATTAAAGCTTGCAAAATGGGAGAAAATCTGGAGACAAATGCAGATAACCCTTTTAAGAAATGTGAGCTCACCACGACCTTGATGGCACAAGGGACGGAAAGGAAGACCATTAGTGACTCTTCGGCAAAAAATGATTAGGAAGAATCAGATCTATAAAAGCTTCTCCTAGAGAGAGCCCTCATGCTTCTGTACATAGCAGCAGTTTACACACATTCCCAATTCATTATGTGGAATATTAAAAAGATGTGGACACAGGCCTCTGGATGGCTCAGTCAGTTGAGCAACTGACTCTTGATTTGGGCTCAGGTTCATGATCTCAGAATCATGGGATCGAGCCCTAGGTCAAACCCCTGTTTAAGATTTTCTCTCTCTCTCTCTCTTTCCCTCTGCCCCTTCTTGCTATCTCTCGGCCCTACCAAAATAAAATCAAATAATAATGAAAAGTGGATGTGGACACAAAGAGATTTGAATAAAACTAGTACTGTTTTTACTGTTTTATCATGGACTTTCTGGAATGAAATCAGTTTTATTTTGTTTTGTTTTGTTTTTTAAAATTGAGAGTGGTTGACAAGAGAAGAAGACAATGACTGCTAGTCTGGCTCGGTGCCAATGTCTTAATTTCTGCTGCGGCTCCAGTAGTTTTGCCCACTTTTGATTTTCACCATCAGTTTAAATGCCAACATAACCCAAGGGCAAATAATGTCTTAGTATTATTATAAAAATAGTTTTGACCTTGTATACCTGGTGCCAAAGTCTTGAGGAGGCTCAGGGGTTTGGGCACGCTTTGCGATCTGCTGAGGTAGCCCATCCAGGTCAGCCTTCTGGGTCAGAACACAGCAAGCATGCAGAAAGGTGGGGAGTAGATTTTGCAAGGGTAGTGGGCAACCGGCAGATACATGAAATAAGGCTTACACCAGCACTTTGTTTTAGAATAATATAAAATAATAATAGAAATACAAATATATAAAATAATATAAAAACAAATCTCAGTGATAAGAGTACTTGATCCTTTATAAGAGTTTGCAGTCTAGTGGAAGGGCTAAGTCAAGTGCTCAAGTAATAGAAACTCAAAAGCTATAGAATAGTGTTATCATGATGTACTTTTTCTTCATCAGTGGTGTATAAAATAAAGTGCATCTTTGAATGGGGTTCTTTGAGTCTCTGGTTCTGTGATGTATGATTAGAACAGAGAATCAAATGAATCACATGACAGAGTGACCTGATGTATTTTTCTCCATGAGCAGGTGGAAAGAGCCCCGGGACCAGACAGATCAGGATCTTTAGGATGGATTTCCTTCCCCCTAGGTGGCATGCCAGGCATATTTACCTTAGAAACATTTGGTGTTGGAGGCTTCCATGACTCATGATCATCTTTTTGAGAGGCACATTTTCTTATTAATCTTATGGATGCACAAATTGGTGAGTGAATAAATACCATGGCCATTGTGCTTCCTTTAAGGGATTTTGCCTATCTACTCTAAGGGAATGATTTTGTACTATAATGTCCATAAGGCAGTTTTATTTTATCTTCAATTTTTTTGTCTCGTCTTTGGAGAGGAAGGACCATCTCACTCTTACCCCTTGCCTCCTTGTTCTATGTTTACAGACTTCATAAAAAAATTAAAAATAGAGCTTCCCTATGACCCTGCAATTGCACTACTGGGTCTTTACCCCAAAGATACAGATGCAGTGAAAAGAAGGGCCATCTGTACTTCAGTGTTTATAGCAGCAATGGCCACGGTTGCCAAACTGTGGAAAGAACCAAGATGCCCTTCAACGGACAAATGGATAAGGAAGATGTGGTCCATATACACTATGGAGTATTATGCCTCCGTCAGAAAGGACGAATACCCAACTTTTGTAGCAGTATGGACGGGACTGGAAGAGATTATGCCTAGTGAAATTAGTCAAGCAGAGAGAGTCAATTATCATATGGTTTCGCTTATTTGTGGAGCATAACAACACAGAGGACATGGGGAGATGGAGAGGAGAAGGGAGTTGAGGGAAATTGGAAGGGGAGGTGAACCATGAGAGACTATGGACTCTGAAAAACAATCTGAGAGTTTTGAAGGGGTGGGGGGTGGGAGGTTGGGGGAACTTGGTGGTGGGTATTATGGAGGGCACGTATTACATGGAACACGGGTGTGGTGCATAAACAATGAATTCTGTTACCTTGAAAAGAAATTAAATTAAAAAAAAAATGGGATGGGCTGATATGCTCCTTTGCCTACATCACTGTTCCATGGATGTCCAGCCAGCTTGTTCTGGTTGTGGCTCAAGAGGAAGGCTGAGGTCACCTGTGAACCCAAATCCCTTGAATTTACATTTGCAAGGGAAATGGTAGCCCAGAAGCTATTCTCTTCTTCCAGGGGCTTAGGGCTTCAGCTGATGCTGGACTTTCTTATTTGTTTCTATAAATTTTTAATAGTCTGTGATGGCATTAAACTCTGCAGAGGGTACAACAGAATGCCAGTAATCCTGATGATCTTACATTGCTTTACAGGGGAAAGGCGAATGATAAATCCTTTCAAGTATAAATCAGCAGAGATGTTAGCTATTTCTCTGCAAGGACATGTCTTATTACTAGCTTATTACTTGGCTGCTATGTTAGAACAAAAGTATTACATTTGAAATATCTTTTCTTCTGTTTTCTGCTAGTTTGTGCATTCTCTTCCTCCACCCATCCCCCCTTCTCCACATAACTGTACTTTTCCTCTCTCTGTCTGTCTCTACTGATTAACCATCTATCTGCTGACTTACAAAATCTGTGTCTGGCCATCCTGATCTTAGGATACATTCCTGCTCCACACTATGACAAATACTTTTGTGGGGGAACAGAGTAAGACTTGAGTCTTGGTTTCCAAGAGCCTGCCGTCCAGTGGAAAGGATAAATCATATACCCAGGGAACAGAAACACAAGGCTGGACTTGACAGACTATTGGTTAGGGGTAAGGGCTCAGTTAGTTTAGATTCTATGTGTCTCTACAACTTCCTGCCTGTACATCCCCAGGCAAAGCCTTTGACCTCTCCGTACCTCAGCTTCCTCATCTGTAAGGCAAATGCATCCCACAGAGCTGCTGTGAGGATGAAATGAAGCACAGAGTAGTTATCACAATGCTATTTATAACCATAACTGATGTCATAATTTGTGCTCAAGGGAATGTACAAACAGTAACCAGATTCACTCTTCAATTTAATATCATTAACAGTAAATTTGCGCCACCACCAGTAAAATGTAGCAGGTTTTGGTTTTCTTTTGTGTGTACATTAGGACAGGCTGCTTTCAGAAATAAAGCTAGCCTGGAGTTCCCGAGCTGTTACTAGCATTATACATATGGTAAGGCTGGGCTTTACATGAGTGATATGGCTAGGATGGAGATGACATGCCCCTGGGATTCTCTTTTCTATGGTAGAAATATGTTGCAGGAAACCATCTCCACTGTTGTACGTAATCTCTACTCTTCTAAGCAAAAATATCCAAATATGTTGCCTTCCCGGAGCTGGAATGTATCCAGACTAAAGCTAATCATGTCCAGAACAAGTGAGCAGATCTGCTGTGCCTGGTCCTGTACGAACCAAGGCCCCTGCCTTCCACCACGTGTAGGTTTGATTCTTCCCTGTGTTCATCCCCCCCTCCCATTTGTTGCTATATGGGGGCAAGTGTCATACCCTCCACCCTTGCAGCTCCCTCCACCTCATTCCAGCACAGCCATTGATGATTCATTTGGGTTTTGGGGAAAGCAAGGGTCACAGTCTCCAGATCTTCAGAGAACCAGAGGAGACCACGCTACTTTGTGACTTAGGCAATCTGGGGTTCCCCCTGAAAGCAAAGAACAATGGAGGGAATAGAGGCCTAGTATCAGATCTCACAGTACCTTCTGGCTCCAATTCTGATGTACTCTCTTATCCTGAACAAATTACTGAGACTTTTGGGGTCCCACTTTGGCCATTTATACAGTAACACACACACACACACACACACACACACACACACACACACACACCCCATCCATGGCTCAGAATGTGATAAAAGCCACAATGAAAACACAAAATGTGAAAGGCTGCAGCTCTTCTGTTGTGGGTCTTTAAGCTACTTCTGAGTTCTAGCCACAGAGATCTGTGATTTGTGTCCTCAAGTTTGCTCACATGTCATGGGGTATTTCCTCTTGGGTATCTGGTCTCCTCTGGCAAATGAGGCAAATAAATGTAATAGCTATGGGTAAGGATTTTTTTTTTTTTTTTGAGAGCACACAACTTTTTTTTTTTTTTTTTGAGAGCACACAACTTTTTTTTTTGGTGGGCACACAACTTTATCTCATTTGTCTCCCAAACTCACTGAGAGCTGGGGAGTGAAAATATTGTCATCTCCTTTTGATGTAAAAGGAAATACTCATTGAGACTGAAGCCCTTTCTGGAGGAACAATCAGGACAAGGATGCTCAGGGCAGGGCTATAAATGTGATGCCTAGGGAAGCAACTGCTCTGCTAGTCCTCCAACATCCAAATTCCCCCTGCCACCAATAGTCTCTCCTCCTGTCCTTGAACAGCTGTAATGGAGGATGTAATGTATGGTGACGCCAGTTTCCGAGCTGAGGTTTGAGTCTTTAGGTTAAGCTCAGCCAGAAAAATGCTTCCTCCTGCCAACAGGTGGCAGACGAGGCAAATTTGTCGGAAAATGGAATAAAATCTGAAAGGAGGAAGCTTGGGTTGGGACCTTCGTTTTGGTCAACCTACGTTTATTATGCACCTACATTGCAATGCCCCAGGCAAGGCCCTCAAGCTTTGTCTGAGACAGGACCTCTAATCTCCGCTTCTTCTGGAAACCCCTCCCAGCAGACTCACAGGAAGATGGTCCTTTCCAAACCAGAGACACTATGCATATGTTTAGTAGGGCAGAAGAAATAGAAAAAAGCAAAGTACAACTTTGTTAAATGATGCTTCGCATCTGTCTTGATTTGAGGCAGTCCTTAGTCCTAACTCCATAGACAACTGAGGAAACCACACTTGGCTGACAGGGAACTCGAGACAGACAAACAAACAAAACACACAACAACAACCCAAACTCCAAATCTGTGGCTCAAATTCAGGGCCCCAGGCATCTCTGGAAGAAAGAAATACGCTCTTATTTTTCATTCAACTGCTACTACTGCCTGACATGCTCTAATACTTTCTCTCTCTAGAACAAGCTGACTTTATTCCAACTCTTTTAAATAACCAGAGGAAAGCCACTGAAACGATTTATAATTTTTAACTTACATAAAGAAGACACAACTTATGAAAGATCTTTGGAAGCTGATTACATGCTGAATAATTAAGAGGCAAGCAACGGGGGTCAAAAATACTGGCAAACTCTTATTCATGCCCCAGCTCTCAACAAAACTGGTGTCTCCCCAGTCGAGGTTTTCCTGTCTTCATAATATATTCTCCCCTCTTCTCTGGGCTCCCACTGCACACTAGGTCTTCTGCCAACACATTAACTTATCTTAGAGTCTTTTTTTAAACATTTAAAAAAAGATTTTATTTATTTATTTGACACACACACAGAGAAAGCAAGAGAGAGAGAATGCACAAGCAGAGGGAGGGGCAGGGGGAGAGGGAGAAGCAGGCTCCCTACTGAGCGGGGAACCTGCTACAGTAGAGGGACCTAGGACCCTGGGATCATGACCTGAAGTGAAAGCAGACAATTAACCAACTGAGCCACCCAGGCGCCCCATCTTAGGCTCTTTTAACTAATTTTTAAAAATTATGTTCTGTTAGCCACTGTATAATCCGTCATTAGTTTTTGATGTAGTGTTCAATGATTCATTAATTGCATATAACACCCAGTGCTCATCACCACACGAGTCCTCCTTAATACCCATCACCTGGCTACCCCACCCCTGACCCCCTCCCCTCTGAAATCCTCAGTTT
This sequence comes from Mustela nigripes, assembly GCF_022355385.1. Lineage (NCBI taxonomy): Eukaryota > Metazoa > Chordata > Mammalia > Carnivora > Mustelidae > Mustela > Mustela nigripes. The sequence continues at coordinate 155,951,115 of NC_081560.1, forward strand.
GTTTCCTGGAGCCCAGAGTCTTTCATGGTTCTTCTCCCTCTCCGATTTCTCCTCCTTCAATTTTCCCTCACTTCCCCTGTGGTCCTCTGTGTTATTCCTTATGTTCCACATATGAGTGAAACCATATGATAATTGACTTTCTCTGCTTGACTTATTTCACTCAGCATAATCTCCTCCAGTCCCATCTATGTTGATGCAAAAGTTGGATATTTATCTTTTCTGATGGCTGAGTAATATTCCATTGTATATATGAACCACATCTTCTTTATCCATTCATCTACTGAAGGACATATTTGCTCCTTCCACAGTTTGGCTATTGTAGACATTGCTGCTGTGAACATCAGGGAGCATGTGCCCCTTCTTTTCACTACGTCTGTATCTTTGGGGTAAACACCTAGTAATGAAATTGCTGGGTCATAGGGTAGCTCTATTTTTAACATTCTAAGGAACATCCATACTGTTTTCCAGGGTGGCTGTACCAGCTTGCATTCCTACCAACAGTGTAAAAGAGAAATAGAAGGAAAACTTCCAAACTCATTCTATGAGGCCAGCATTAGCCTGATCCCAAAACCAGCAAAGACCCCATCAAAAAGAAGAATTACAGACCAATATCTCTGATGAACACGGGTGCAAAAATGCTCAGCAAGATCTTAGCCAATAGGATCCAAAAGTACATTAAAAGGATTATTCACCAGGACCAAGTGGGATTTATTCCTGGGATGCAAGGGTGGTTCAACATTTGCAAATCAATCAACGTGATAGAGCACAGTAAGAAAAGAAGAGACAAGAACTACATGATCCTCTCAAGTGAGGCAGAAAAAGCATTTGACAAAATACAACATCCTTTCCTGATTAAAACTCTTCAGAGTATAGGGATAGAGGGAACATTCCTCAATATCATAAAAGCCATCTATGAAAAGCCCACAGCGAGTTATCATTCTCAATGGGGAAAAGAAGTCAAAATTCTCTCTTCGCAGATGACATGATACTTTATGTGGAAACCCCAGAAGACTCCACCCCCAAATTACTAGAACTCATACAGCAATTCAACCATGTGACAGGATACAAAATCAAAGCACAGAAATCAGTTGCATTTCTATACACCAACAATGAGACAGGAGACAGAGAAATTAAGGAGCTGATCCCCTTTATCACTGCACCCAAACCCCTAAGATACCTGGGAATAAATCTAACCGAAGAGGTAAAGGATATATACTCTAGAAACTACAGAACACATCTGAAAGAAATTCAGGAAGTCACAGAAATATGGAAAAACATTCTATGCTCATGGGTTGGAAGAATAAACATTGTAAAAATGTCTGTGCTGCCCAGAGCAATTTTTAACTACTTTAAAAAAAAAATCTGTATATTCTGCTCACCAAACTCAGGAGTCATGATCACTATGAGTTGTCATTTTGATTCCACAGTGTCAAGTAATCATTTGTTATTTGTTGAAAAAATAAATTTATAAAGAGACAAATGGGTGAAAAGGAAATACTGGCGTGTTTTCTGAACTGCATCACCATTTCTAATGAACACAGAGGTGACCACAGAGAAGTAGAGCCATTTCAGACAGAAAGGTTGGGGATGTAACCTTTGTGACATCAACCACTGCATGCTGTAAAACCCTATCTGTGTTCATATATGACTCTGTCACACAGTAGTGTATAATTTAACAACCCCGAGCTTGTTTACTTGTGTAAAATGGGAAAAACAATGTTTCACAGAATTATTACCAGCTATAATAGCTAACAAATAGCTTTAGGTTATATATTTTAACATAATATACACATGAGCAGTGATGACTATCACTGTTATCTCTGTGACAAGCCATTTTCTCTTCTAAATGATATTGGATCGCTTTACAGCCAGCAGAGAGAGCAAATAATCGAAAGTAGTTTATTCTTTCATAGCTTGTGGAAACAAATGTAACACAGTTGTTGTTTCTGTTTTTGTCCCCCCCCCCCCAAGATCACCTTGAATTTGCTATAAGGAAGTAAAGGCAATTTTGCAGGTAAAAAACAGTTCATTCACTGAAGGAAAAACTTTATATTTGTGATTTATTTTTATGATTTACTTTTATGAACAATCTGGGAACAAAAAGAACTTATTTTATGTGGGTGTTACTTTTATACTAACTTTAAAAGGTACATATATAAAGATTCTGAATTATGTTATCCATCTGAGAGCTCTTAGATACTTTTTTCTGGAAGATTTAGGAATTAAAATGAAATTTGGTGGAATATAATTTGAAGTATGATTTTAGGTTGAAATTGGGGTCTGTGAGATTTTGAAAAGAGATATCCCTTTTGGCAAAGAGAAAACGCTTGACATACATTTGCGATTGGGCAGGCTGCTTCTAGAATGATGCGAGAACTGTGGCTAGAAAACCAGGACAGTTACACTGGCTGGGTTAACCGTGAGAGCTCTGCATCTCTTCTACCCGCTCAGTCCTGGGTCATGGTAGCTGTATCCTTGGCTGTTGGGCTGGAAGGCGCGTGATGAGCAAATGTCTCATCAAACAGCCAAGATGGTAGAACCAGTGCGCTTTGAGGTCAGACAGTAGATCTTACCATAAGAGAAAGCCCATAAACAATATGCGGAAGGGATGCCATCTCCACCTGCTGAATTCACTTCAGTTCCTTCAAGTCGTTATTTGAGGACGTGCAGCTTGCAAAGCCCATACTTTAAAACTGGCTTCATTACCCCCACCCCCTGTCTTAAGCTGTATCCGAGAGGATTTATCCTTATTGATGTCTGTGGAAGGAGATTTTCTTTTCAAGTGCTTGGGAGCTTTCCACGATGTCCTGTGGATGCTTCAAAATAAAGCCTTCTCTTTTTGAATCCTTTCCTTTCCTTAGACAGAATTACCTCTGTAATTTCTTCTTTTTACTGTTAAAAAGAGAAAAAGAAAAAGAAAAAAGCAGCAGAAGGAATCTAGCTGGAGACTGCAGCCCGGGTGTTCCAGAAGACAACTGCTGTCATCGGTTGTTAACAGCGGTACTGCCATCATTTCCCCACAGATTGGAAATCGACTTTTCCTCTCAACATTTTCCTCGGTGGCTGGGGAAATTAACAGATTCAGTGATTTTAATGAAATGACCATTTAAACGTCAAGTACTGGCCTCAAAGAGAAACTAGAGTTTTTTCTGAAGCATCTCTTTCCTGAGCCAAGTTCTTGCATCATCTAAATGGTTCCACGTGTGAGTGCGAGTGTTTAAATGCCAGATCATTCAAACGCTGTTCTTGATATAAATTTTTGCATCAAGAAGTCTTGCACGTGATTTAAACTGTAGCCTATTTAATGACAATCAATAAGGGAAATATGCTCAGTGGTGTTAAACTGCTGTTAACTGATTGGAGAAATCTGGAAAAAAAATTGCATGCTAGCTGTATGTAACTACTCAGGAAAAAGAAAGGGTTTCCAAGGAAATCAATCTTGTTCTCAACCATTGTGGTGAGTTTTGGAACATTCAAGAATCTTCCAGTGGTTACTGGAATATTGTAGCAATATGAGTGACAAGTTAGGATGAGCAAATAGCCTCCATGAGTACAAGTAACTGGATTACAGACATGAACAGGCTGACTCTGTTGATACCAACATTCTGTAGGAATACTTGGCAATACTTTGAGAACATTTAAAATGTGCCCATTCCTTGTCCCCACAATTCCATTTCCGAACATATATCCTAATGGAATTTAGGAAGCATGCAAAGATTCATTTACAAGGGTGTTCACTGTAGAATAGCACTTTTTTTTTTTTAAGATTTTATGTATTTATTTGACAGAGAGACAGAGATCACAAGTAGGCAGAGAGGCAGGCAGAGAGAGGTGGGGGGAAGCAGGCTCCCTGCTGAGCAGAGAGCCCTATGAGAGGCTCGATCCCAGGACCCTGAGATCATGACCTGAATGAAAGGCAGAGGCTTAACCCACTGAGCCACCCAGGCACCCCTAGAATAACACTTCTAATAACCATTTGTGTCATTGGGAACATCTGGTGATCAGAATCACTTCTTCAGGAGGTAGATTTGCTTTGGGACCTACTTTACATTTGAACCATTTTAGTAAGGATACTGAGTAACAATCCCTAGAATCCTTTTCAGTAGATGGTGGTACTGAGAACCAAATTGTCAGAAAGAAAAATCAGGGGAACTCCAGTAAGGAAAAGTCTCCTCCATCTTCATTCCTATATTTGTTGCTGGTAGCCACAAAATGTCCTTAAGTTCTGTGAATGGGACCAGTGTTGTACTCTCTTTTTACCTCTATTATGCCTGGAGTCCAGGAGTCATGATATGGATCAAAGAGCAAATAGCCATGTATTATGGGCTATAATGGAAAACAAACCATATCACCCATCCTTCAGATGCACCACTTTTATAATTTCCAAAGAATGTTACTTCTCAACCATTGCTATGCCTGCTAATTGGCAAACTGGCACACAGCCAATTTGTACATCTGGGTTTCCTGCTACCACTGTGTCCCAAAGCTTATGAACTTTAACCCCATCAGTGCTTATACCTTTATTACTAAACCTGTATCACCTTTTAGATATAGGTCTTTAGAGGCAAGTAAACTCAGAATGAAGGTGACTGAAGTCTGGAGAAATAATTTCCATGGAGATGGGGTTAAAGGACCTTGCTTTTGTGTGAATTAATAATTCATTGGTTTGGTTTACTTTGTTCAGACTGTGGGTATAGTTCATGCTGCATGAGTCAATTTCAGATTTTCATTTCACTCCGAATTATGTAGATTTTGCATTCAACAACAAATTTTTTTTTAAACTAATTCACTGTTCCAATAGAAACCTACTGAGCTTAGTAGACCCCAAAGTAAGAGTGCCTCCAAAATTCCCAAAGTACTACAGTAAATTTCCCATGGCATCTCCTTATTAACATGCTCAGTCCTTTCAAGTTCTCATTCTTCCACATGGGCAAAGTTGAAGGGTTTATCTTCCTCTATGATAGTACTTTGTAAAACCTTCATCATAGCGCTTAGGGTATTATAAGGGCACTATTTGTTTTGTTTTTTTGGTAGTAGTAGACTTTGTGCTCCTTAAATAACGATCACTTACTCATCTTTGCACATCCCAATCCTCTGTGTACCATAAAATAGGCAACCAATGGGTTAAATACATGGGGCATGAATGAGGAGATAACCATAAGAATTGGACATTCTCCTTGTGAAGCAATGCCATAGGATGGAACGGCCATTTACTGTTAAGGGTAAACTTAATGTCTGTACTGGCAGTGATAAAAAGCAGGAAAGGAAAGCAATGATATTTTATAGCAGCCATTTAATGATCTATAAGGCTGGAAGAAAAGCTGGATTTTTTTTGCCCTCTATTGTGTAAGTCAATTTGATCAAGAAGATACCTTACAGCTCTTTGTTGGGACATTTTTATGCATATGCAGTAAGTGCTCAATCTCGTCAGATAACTTTTTTCAATAAAATTGCAGCTAACTTCTGCACAAAGCTGATACCATTCTGCCACTCAGAAATCTTACACCGTATCAGTCACTGCACCAACCACCAGCCAGCACACCCAAGCTCGTCTGGAGCAATGAGCAGTCAGTCGGTAGTGGATTTTATTTCAAAACCACAGTGTAATTGAATAAGCTTTTACTTTCTTAGGCACTAGATAAAACACTGTTTGAATGTATCATTACTAAAAAAAAAGGTAGTCTTCCTGCATTTTTTTCCTCTTCTACTTACATCTCTTTATTTCCCCATCATCTGAGGCTTCAGTATTCACATATAATTTAAGGAGAAAATGTCTTATAATGATAGGATCAAGGAACTAGAAGGTAGCCTGAAATTCATGTGGTAAAACACATTGGGTTAAAAACTCATCTTTAGCTCTAGGACTTGGGAGGGAGAAAGCTAGACACTTCTTCATTCTTAGGAGGCCAGCTCAATAGCAAAAATACGTGAAGTGTAAATTAAGTGTCAGACAATACACTGGATTCCTGGTGGGTGTTGGAGACAGAAAGATGAATGAGTTGAAGTGGCTTTGCTTGAGGGGTTCAGAGACCAGAGGGAGAAACAGACAATATGATAAATGATAAAGACATCCATAGGGGACTTTGGGACCCTAGAGGAGGTATAGGTATGGTTCCATTTCTTTTCTTTCTTTCTTTCTTTCTTTTTTTTTTTTTTTTTTTTTTTTTTTTTTGCTTTGGGATTTTATCACTTGTACCTAAGGGGTACATGTTCCTGGCTACTATGGTCTCTCAGTCCCAGTAATACTGCTCATCATTCCCTATTCTTTGTGACCTACACAACCTCTCTCTTGGGATCCAGGGCTATGTGCCTGTCCTTTGATTCCTGCCCTCCTCTTGGTTGAGGGGCAGTATGAATTTCTGTTGCTGGACTACATCTGGAAACCCAGGGTTTTGAAACTGGCCATCTGGCTCATCTGGTTTCACATTTCTGGACTTTTCACCCAGGTTTCTTCTCTGTCTCTTCCCAGGTCCCAACCACAGCAACTCAGTCACAGAAATCTGTAGGCAAGTTGGTGAATGTAGCTGCTGGATAGGGACTTAGGTCTCCTGCTTTTTTAAAGTCAGTGGATTTATTGTGATGTCAAGGACCCCAAGGGGACACCTAGTCCTCTTCGGTTGCCCCTTGATAAGGCTGAGGAGGTACAGTAGAATGCAAATGTAATTAAGCAAGTCATTTTATATTTACTGAATGAGCATTTCTTCGTTACTTGGGGTTGTCAAATACAAAGATAGGAATTGAAAACCCAGAAATGCCCTCATGTAATGGATAGCCAAACAGGGGAATGAAACCAAATAGTTAACATGGCGCTGTCAAGAAAGCTAAATGGAGACTTGGAAGGGGCAGAGGAGGGAGCTGGAGAGCTGAAGAAATTTCCACAGAAGGGATTACATTTCAACTGGGTCTTAAAAGACAGTACTTCATCAAGAAACATGGAGCATGTTCAAAGGCACTGGCATTAGAAACAACGCAATATAATTGGGGAATGACATTAATGACATTAATGTAGCTATGGGAGAAGGATAAGTTTCAAGTGATTGACAAGCTTTGCACTGTCTTCCTCCTGCCTGTGCATTCCCTTAGTTAGTTTCTCCTCTCTTCAGTGGAGATTTCCCATTTCCTCTCTTCTTGCCAGAGGTCATATTTGTAATAACTCACTACTGGCAAAATGTTAATTTCAACATGTTTTTGGGAAAAAATGTTACATTTCTAACTCTGACCATGGAGGCTAAACTTACGTTATTCAACGGATCTGAAAGAACTAATACAATTTTTTAAAGAAGAGTGATTTATTTACTTGAGAGGAGCAGGGAGAAGGAGCAGAGGGAGAGGGAGAAAGAGTTTTAAGCGGATGGTACTGAGCGTGGAGCCCAATGCAGAGCTCGATCTCACAACCCTGAGATGACAACCTGAGCCGAAACCAAGAGTCAGTTGCTTAACCTACTACGCCACCCAGGCACCCCAGAACTAATACAATTTTTTAAAAAGTGAGATTTATCCAGCAGTTTACAGCAAAAGAGTAGCTCAAACATACCTGGTGTGTCAGATTTCTAGTTTCCATCATACAGCAGCCTATACACAAGTATAGACAAGCTCTAGTAAGAGATGTCACACCCATAAAATGGCCTTGACAGCTTCTAATCATCAAGGAGAGCCTTTGTGTTCTTAAACTGAAATGCATGATGAGTAAGAAGATGATTCTTACTACAAGCATTCACACTTTCAGAATTTCAATTTTTCAAGACTGAAGATGAACAAATTGGAAAGAGATGGACTAAACCAGTGATTCTCAAGCCAGATGTCTCTCAGAACCACACATGGAACTTGTTAAAAATAAAGGGGTGGGTGAAGATCTGGAAATATATAAATTTATAAAAACATAAATATAAATATATATAAGTGTGTGTGATATGTGTGTGTGTGTGTGTGTGTGTGTGTATGTATGTATGTTTGGTAATTCCACAGATGACTTGGTACACAGTTACATTTGTAAATTCTGGGATTCAATGACTGATTATGGATACACCCAGTCATATGGCTGTTAGGCAATTTTCTGGGTAAATAACTAAGTGATGTAAAAAATCCTTCCACCTATTCAAGATTGTTGCCTATGAAAAGAACTTGTTGAAATAGAATGCCCAAATGTTTTAATTGTCAAAGATTGTTTTGAAAACCATTATCATTAAACTCTAACCATCCTGCTAGTTCAATAAAACAACACATACACAATATATACAAAATATATGGTTCGGGGCGCCTGGGTGGCTCAGTCGGTTAAAGCCTCTGCCTTCGGCTCAGGTCATGATCCCAGGGTTCTGGGATCGAGCCCCACGTCGGGCTCTCTGCTCAGCGGGGAGCCTGCTTCCTCCTCTCTCTCTCTCTACCTGCCTCTCTGCCTGCTTGTAATCTCTGTCTGTCAAATGAATGGATAAAATCTTTAAAAAAAAAATATATATATATGGTTCAATGTAACAAAAACCGAATCCATAGCTCACCTGTTGTTTCTGTTCTTCTCATTCCTGTTGGTAATACTTCTGTTACTTTGGGCCCCTAATTCACAAATGCCTTCTACCCCCAGGCAAATTCATGCAGGAATGTGCTATTATTAGTATAGAGTTACCTTCTTTGGGTGGAAGCAGGTGTCTTTAAGTTGTACAGCATCTATAAGAATTAGAGAAAAAAGATTAACTTTCTGCTATTGTCAATTCACACATGGTTGGTTGTTTAAAAAAGTACTGTGTTAAGACATTGAACAAAAAAATTATGAGGTTTATAATAGAAAATCAACTTAAACATGAACTCTCAAATAACATAAAATGACATATGTGATTTCTTTAATGACACTTCAAGTGTGTATACTGAAGGGAGGACCAAGAGGACCAAACTCGTGATGTCTAGGTCAGAGAATGAAGGTAAACAAAGGAGAAAAGCGTTCTGGAGAGACAATTTTTCCAAAGCAGAAGGCAGGGGGGGTTGTTGCCAGAAAATATAAGGTGCCTGGCAGATAAAAACAATATCGGTCCACTATAATTAGAAATCAGATTACATTGTGATTTATTTGTTTCCCTAAAACTACAATTAAAGTAGGGGTACACAAAATAAGCCTGTTTCATTTAACTTTGTGTTTGAGATATTTTTTAGAGTGGAACACCAAGGTATGCATACACTAGCCACTTGAAAAATACAGGAAGCAAAAGAAGAAGGTGTGTAGGCAGGTATTTTCCAGCATGAGAAAGCTGTGTTGATATGTTTCAAAGAGGAATATTGTTTCTGATGTATGCTACATTAGTTGGGAAAATTATTATAAAACAGTATGGTTTTGTCAGTGAAGTGCTAAGATTTGCATGTGAGATGAAAATGAGTGGTTGTTTTGGTTGCTTTCCCAATCAAATCTACTGTTCATTTGTGTCAAAGCTGTTTCTATTAAAGTAAGCAGAATCAGACACTCTACTTTCAGTGAGTAACAAATGCAGTGAGAGGTTGCAAGTTCTTATGTGCCGGAGTATAAGCATTTTCTATGGGCACCATCTTGCAAGGCCAGCAGTTTGTCCAGTAGCAACAGTTTAGAAACTTAATTGATGACTAAGCCACCAAATATCCTAACCCCATTTTGCTCTTCTGCTCTCTTTACTCTCACTTTGATTCTTACATTTTTCTTTCATATGTTCTCTTCCCATTCAGCACAGTAAAATCCATACAAAACAGGGCCTGGGTGGCTCAGTTGGTTGAAAGCCTGCCTTTGGCTCAGGTCATGATCTCAGAGTCCTGGGATCGAGTCCCACATGGAGCTCCCTTCTCAGTGGGGAGCCTGCTCCCTCTCACTCTGCTGCTCCACCTGCTGCTCAGGCTTGCTTGCTCTCTCTCACTCTCTCTTAAATAAATAAATAAATAAATACTCTTAAAAAAAATCCATACAAAACCCCATTTTCCATTCTTCTCGCCTCACATTACCTATTTTCTCTATTTTATTACAGTAATCACCTTTTCTTGTTTCTTATCTTTTCCTTTTTCTCCTTGCCCCTCAAAACCCCAATTACTTTCCATTTCTTGTCTAGATGATTATGGAGTTGGAGAAGTGTACTGAAAAAAGGGTTAGGGAAAATTAAAAAAAAATAATAATGAGGGACAAAAAAACAAAAGAGAATAAAAGAAAAATGAGAAAAGAAAGCCCCAAAAGAGTAGGTTGCTTTGGTATAAAAATAGAGACTAATGCAGGACTTGCACTTTTGAGACTAAATAGAAGAGGTCATGGTCACTGGCTATTTGCAAAGCTTTTAGGCTGCCTTCTGAAGGCAAGCAGATATGTGGAAGGGAATTCCTCAAAGTGTCTAAAGTGATAGACACTCTCCACAGCTTGGAAAGTAGCTTTTTTTTTTTGAGAGTGCGAGAGAGCACAAACAAGCAGGAGGGGTACAAGGAGAGAGAGAAGCAGCCTGCCAAGCAAGGAACCCAATACAGGATTCCATCCCAGGACTCTGGGATCATGACCTGAGCTGAAGGCAGACACTTAACTGACTGAGACACCCAGGTGCCCTGGAAAGTAACTTTAATATAAAGACCCCCAGGTGGGATGTGGGAGGAACAGGAAAATAGAATAATGAGTTTTGACACTAGAATAGAACTTGGAAATGTAGAAAAATGAAAAGATATGACAAATATTAAAAATAATGTCATTGCTTAGATATAACATTGCTTTCTGTGGACAAAATTTTCACTGAAAACATAAAAGTGGTCATGGTTTTGAAGAATCTTTGGTTATAAAAGTGTAAAGGTTTAATAACTGTACTTGGGGTTTGCTCAGTAATTTTGTGAAATTCACTTTTACATTTAATAAAAGAAGCAAATAGAAATTGGTGTCTAAATGTAGACTTCAAAAAAGATGGTGGTTTTGAGGCATATACACCCTAAATTCACAGGGATTTGGCAACTCTGACACATCTGGAGGCCTTTGTGGGAAGAAGCGAGATTTAGTACACCAGCGGAAATAAGATTTAATTTCAGCTGTAATACACACTTGTCCTGTGACTTGCACAAATTGTGGGTTTTGTTTGCAGTCTCTCAACTGTGAATTGGGGAGGAGATAATGAGCAGAAGCAAGTGGGCTTACTATGAAATGGATTTCAATAAATAGTAAAGCTGTACAATGTGAGGCATTCTTAAATATCCAACATATGTATTCATATTAGGTGGGCTTTTCCCAAAATCCTTTTCTTGTTAATTTCTATGTTGATTGCATCATTGTCAGAAAGATGGCCTGCATGACTACTGGTTTAGAATGTATGGAGATTTTCTTCCTAGACCACTAACTGGTGAATTTTTCTGTCAAGCTGCCTTACATACTTGAGAATAATCTGTATTTTCTGAAGCATTTTCTCTCTCTAATCAAGTTTGGTGACTGTTAATCAAAGGTATTAGAGCTTTTTTTGTTTGTTTTTCACTTTGATTTTCTGTGTAAAAATCTCCCACAGTGATTGTGGGTTTGTCAAATTTTGCTTGTCTTTATCTCAGTTTTGGTTTATATATCTTGAAACTATGTTGTTAAGTATATATAAAGGCTCACAACTGTTAAATTTCTGGTGGATTACACTTTACGATCAATAATAAATACTCTTCTTTCTCTTTTTGAAGGTTTTTGTTTTGTTTGGCCTCCCAGTTAATTTTGTCAGAAATTAAAATTGCTGTATTTGCCTGCCTTTCAGTGGTGTTGATTCACAATATTGCTTCCCCTTCCTTTATTTTCAAGCTTTCTGGGCCACTGTCCTAGGTCTCTTGTGGACAGCCTAAAGGTAGACAGTATTTATTTCATCAGATTCTTCAAGTACTTTGTCTTTCATAGAAGATTTTTATTCAATCACCTTTATTATAATTTCTAGTATATTTGGCCTTAATTTCATTATATATTTCTTATTCTTTGTTATCTAGTTATCTAGTTATTAGGATTTCTTATTTTTCTTTCTCACTTTTCTGTGCTCTGTTTGTTTTCTCTTTGAGCAATTTTTTCCTTTAGTGGTTTGGAAATTTTATCCCCTATTCCATTTCTCCACTGATTCTCTTCACTTTTTTTTTTTTTTTTTTATGTCCCACTGATTTTTTTTTTAATTAAAAAAAAATAAACCTTGTATTCAATTATCATTTACATATGGAAAACAGTGCAAGAGCACCTAGGTGGCTCAGTCGGTTAAGCATGAGACTCGATTTTGGCTCAGGCCATGATCTCAGGGTCCTAGGATTGAACCCCTTGTCCGCCTCCATGCTCAAGAGGCATCTGCTTGAGATTCTCTCCCTTTGCCCCTCTTCTCGCTCATGCGCACTCCTTCTCTAATAAATATTCTTTTAAAAAAGTGTGCAAATAAATTTTCACGAGTTGAATGCCTGTGTGTTACCAGAACCCAGATCATGGCATGAACAATGAACAACCCGCAGTTCCTCTCCAGAGATCCTTCCTGGTGACTATCCCTCTGCCTGGGGAACTTTTCAAGACCTGAGATTAGTTTTGCCGATTTGTGAACTCTATGTAAATCCAATCATACTCTTGTATTTGGCTTCTTTTGCTTAACATACTGCTTCTGACATTTACACACGGTATTTCATGCAGCCATAATTTGTTCATCCTCATTGCTGTGCAGCATAGAGCATGCAGTATTTCCCTGAATATCTCTGCAGGTCAGCTACCCAGTTTACTGTTCACCATCCTTTTGAGGTGTTTTTTGCCTTTATAAATAATGATGCCATGAATCTGCTTGAACCTGTCGTAGAGTGAGTACATGATGCATTTCAACATGGGGAGTGCATCTCGGCATGGAAGTCAAGTGTCACACAGTCCGTGTATGTCCAGCTTTAGTGGGCTTCGGGTAGGTTTAGTAGAACTGTTTTACCACTAGTTTCCCAGAATGGGTGGACCATGGAATACTCCTCAGAATCCTCAGTTTGTGTAGGAAAGTTTCAGTTGTTCCACATCCTCGCCAAAACTTTATTTCCATCTTTTTCCATTTTAGTCACTGTGGTGAGGGTATAACAATATCACTTTGGAGTGGGAATTTTCATTGCCTTGATGGCTATGAACTTGAAGACTTTTTCAACTTCACTAGTCATTTGGATATCCTCTTGTGTGACTTCTTTGCTAATTTTTCTATTGTGTTATCTGCCTCTTTGCTTATGCTTATGATATGTAGAATATCTAAGGATATTCAACATATGAGTTACATGTGGATATATGTATTGCAAGTTTATTCTTGAGTTTTATGCCTTGGTGAACAGAATCTTCCACTTTAACATAGCAAAATTTATAACTCCTCCTTTATGATTAGCCCCTTTTTGCTTTCAATTTATGAACTCTTTACTTACTTTACTTGAAAAAAGATACTTTATTCTTAAAATTTTTTAAAGATTTTGTTTATTTATTTGAGAAAGAGAGAGAGATAGCAACAGAGATAGTAAGAGTGAGCCCAGGAAGGGGGAGAGGGAGAAGCAGGCTCGAGCTGAGCAGCAAGCCTGACACAGGGCTCTGATGCCAGCATCCTGGGAACATAACCTGAGCTGAAAGCAGACGCTTAACCGACTGAGCCAGCTAGGAGGCCTTATTCTTAAATTTTTTTTTTTTTAAAGATTTTATTTATTTATTTGACAGACAGAAATCACAAGTAGGCAGAGAGGCAGGCAGAGAGAGAGGAGGAAGCAGGCTCCCTGCTGAGCAGAGAGCCCGATGTGGGACTCGATCCCAGGACCCTGAGATCATGACCTGAGCCGAAGGCAGCGACTTAACCCACTGAACCACCCAGGCGCCCCTTAAATTTTTAATACACATATTTAATCATATTTTTCTGGGAATGTTAATAGTTAGAGTAAGAATAAATTTACTTCCTTTCTCCTCTCTTCCATGTTGAGCTGTCCTGTCAACTTAGATTGTTACTGTCTCTTTTTCTATTTTATGGTAGTTATTATTCTATTTTACTTCATTTCCACTTATTTTCTTAATTATATGATTCTATTTTATGCTATTGTGTTTCTATTTTCTTTTTCCATTTTCTATTTTTATTGTGTTCTTTTTCTATTTTTATTTTCTATTTATACACAAAGTAAATCTTAGAGTTCATCCTGATTTATCTTTGTATATGTATTTTTCTGCATCTATTTATATCTTTACACTGATGTGACTACTTCCCCAACACACATTTCCAGTACTCCAGAAGGCTCCTATATATAACCCATTCTACTAAGATCTAGAGTGGTTTATTACACATCAGTTGATAGCTGATACAACTCCCTCATACATATTAATTTACTCCAAGAACAGACATAGTTTTCTTCCTTAACATTTCAGAGCACATAGTGTATTAACCAAGATAGGCTAGATTATACTGAGTTAACAAAAAAAAAAAAAAAAAAGAAAGAAAAGAAAAGAAAAAACAAATGTGAGCAGTTTACACTAAAAACACTTATTTCTTTTCATGCCACATTTTCTGTTCATCTTGGTCATTCAGAACAAAGCCTGAGGGAGATTTTGTTCCAGTGTGAGTTTCCACATGTTTGGGTTTTATTAGGGGGCACTCCACTTTCAGTACAAATTTCTGGGTTAGTCAGGGTAGCTTAAGTTAATTTCCTCCCCTTAATTTCTGCCTCCCCTCCTCTGCTTTGGTATTTTATTTATTAACTTTTCAAAAAGATTTTATTTATTTGACAGACAGAGATCACAAGTGGTCAGAGAGAGAGGAGGGGAAGCAGGCTCCCGCTGAGCAGAGACCCCCCCCCCCACCACCACCACCACTGCAGGGCTCGATTCCAGGACCTGAGATCATGACCTGAGCCAAAGGCAGAGGCTTTAACCCACTGAGCCAACCAGGCGCCCCTGCTTTGGTATTTTAGATACTGGGTAGTTCTAGTTTTGTATCTAAACTTTATGGTCTCTGAAGCCAAGTTTCTCTTGTATTGAAAATGGATACCCTGCTGTCCCTTGTCAGTGTAGCTCACCAACTGTAACAATACAGCACTCTGGTGGGGTGAGGGGTGTCGATGAGGGGGGAGGCTCTGGGGTAGATGGTTTATGGGCAATCTCTATACTTTCCTCTCAATTTTGCTGGGAACCTAAAACTGTCAAAAAAATAGATCTACAAATAATAAAGAAAATGGATATCCTGTTGTTACCCATCTTATTAGGGTAGCTGTGAGAATGATATGATTATGGGTGTGTATGTAAGAAGATCAGAGTGTTTTTAAGACATCTGCAAATTCTCTAATTCCTCTGCCATCAAGACATGGAGTGTATGTCCCTTCCTCTCAAACTGGGACAGGGCTTTGTAATTATCTTGTTGGATAGAAGGTGGCAACATGACACTTGAAGGCTTCTGAGTCCATAATGGAAAAGGCCATGCAGTTTCCCTCTCTTGGGGGTCCCACTCTGAGATTCTTCAGCTGCCAAATTAGATGTCTAGCTCATGCAAGGGCACCATGTGGAGAGATGTGAGAGAAGGAGACAGAACGATAGATATAGATAGATAGATGGATGATAGAGAAGGATGTCTGAACTCTAGTTGGTATAGTCCACAACTTTTGAATCTTCTAGCCCAGGTACCCTATGAATGAAGAAGTTTCCAGATGGCTGATGCCCTAATCACTGTCTGCACCTGTATGTGAGAGTCCAAGGATGAACAACCCAAGAGCCCAGTCAACCCTCAGAACTTTGAGAAATAATAATGTTAAATCATTGTTGCTTTATGCCATTATTTTTGTTATACAGGATAACCAGAGCAGGGCTTACAAGGTATTATTCTAAGTATTTCTAGATTGACTTAACTCATTCAATTCTCACAGTTCGATGATGTTTCCCACTTTACATTCTAGACAGCTGATGTATAGATAAGTTAAATGCATCAGGTGCCTTTTTTTCAAATAAACTCAAATATGGTAGTATAAAATAATGACTCTGCTGATTTGGGTCCAGCTCACCTGATATTTACTGGCCTCATTCACACATCTGAAATTTGCTGTTGGCTCATTGCTGTCTGGGGAGTCTATGATGGCCTCACTCATATTTCTGGCATTCATTCATTGTCATCGGGGGACACTGGGGGGGCAGAGCCATGTGGCCTCTCATTATCTAGCGGGCTCTGGACTTGTGTAGCATTCTAGGAGAATGAGTAGAGCATTCAAGGGCTCCTGAGGCCTGACCTCAGGATGGGTCTGGTGTCATCTCCACTGTACTTTGTTCATTAGGTCAGGTCACAGGGCCATCCCAGAGTCAAGGTGTGAGGAAAATAATATTCTCTTGTTGATGGCAAATCATATTGCAAAGGGTGAGCTACAAAAGAGGAGATTCTTGGGCCACTGTGCAACAACACATCCTCTGACATAACTTGCCCACTGTTACCCAGGTCATAAGTGACAGAAGCCAGATCTGAACCCAGGCAGTAAGGCTCTGGAGGGCATAACACTGACTACGACACTGTACTGAGTAAAGGAGAGCTGTTATTGGCTCTTGGGGAAAGTCATCTTAAAAGACAGGCTCCTATATCAAATCAGGAGCCTAAGGCTTTCATACCATGGTGGAGCAGGGTTCAAATCTTTGCATGACCACTTTGCAGCTCTTTGTTGTGGGGTAAATTACTCAAACTCCTTAAACCTCAATTTCCTCATATTTGTAAGATTAAATAAGATCATAAGGTACAGGCAATTCTGCTGTAATGCAACATAGGCATTTCTAAAAACCACTGTGCCATGCAAAATTGCACAATAAAAACTACAGGGCTCATGGAAAACGTGAGGTTGAGGCATAACACCAAGCCATCGATGACACACATTAAAACAAAGAATAAGACCTTAACGAAAATGGCAATGCAATTTTACATGATTTATGGTGAATATATGAACATTACAGTAAATGTGGCTTCATATTAGAAAAAGGACCCGGGCTTTGTGTGTGAGATCGGGTGTTGGCAAGGGTTGCAACTTGCGAGCAATTATGGAGTGGTGGATGGGTGGGGGTTCTGAAGTCAGATGACATATGGTGACGCTGGGCATGGAGGAGCTGCCCCATGACAGGTGGGGAACCGAGACAGTTGGTAGACATCTGAAGCATGTGCGCTGATGCTCGGCAGGTGTTCTTAAGTGGTTTCAGCTGAGCAGAGTTTTTTGGTTTCACCTAGTATTTCTTCCAGAGAAAACTGTGCATAAAAAAGTGAAATTGAGGGGCACCTGGGTAGCTCAGTGGGTTAAGTCTCTGCCTTCAGCTCATGTCGTGATCTCAGGGTCCTGGGATCAAGCCCCACATTGGGCTCTCTGCTCGGCGGGAAGCCTGCTTCTCCTCTCTCTCTGCCTATCTCTCTGCCTACTTGTGATCTCTGTCTGTCAGATAAATAAATAAAATCGTTTAAAAAAAAGTGAAATTGATGTTATTTTCAAATGGTTCCCTAATATAGCAATCGTTTTGGAACAAGTTTGGGTTTTAAAAATATGCATTTGAACAGAATTGACAGTAGAGCTGTTAGCATATGTCTAACATTTATTACCTCTCGATAATCATTAGCTCATCACTGTTAGCCATGAAGACTCGCCAAATGTCAAAAAAGAGATATAACCTATTCAGCAGCATGAATGCATGTGAGGCGAGGATGTGTAGGTGTCCAGCAAGGAATCTAGAAAAACAAAGGACAGTGAGCAAGAACTGTCAATGGGTTTCCAGCACTGGCCAGAGGATCCAAGTGTCCTGTCTTCCTAGGCAGGTAAATTTCAAAGTCAGATCCCATGATGGCAGTCATAAAGGTCAGACAACTTTGTCCTCCTGCTCCCAGTCTGCACTTACCCAGTCACCCTGTGATTGTGAAGTTCCTCCTCGTGTTGTTAGGAGGCTGTCTTCTCTTGCTGACATAAACATTCTGAACCTCTTGGCAGTTGCATTTCTTAGTGTAAATTGCTAAATTGGCACTCGGTTTCGTACATCAGTCTCTTGTAAATTCCAGGGATTAATCAAGTACAAGCACACTGACATATTCCATTTTCTGGACCTGCAAAGCTGAGGAGCAGATGCTGGAATGCCATGACCCCACGAAGAGACAGAATCCTGCCAGGCTTGGCAGCTGCCTCCCAGATGACATAGTTGCCTGCTCTCTGACTGTACGGAGTACTGGCGTGGAACTGCCCTACATCTAGATGCACACGTGTGGGGACAGACATAAAGCAGGCTCTCCTGAAGATTCTCTTATAGTAGCCCCAGTTTCTTTGTTCGCTAGTAATTAGCTTCAGTCACTGGGCTCTGGACCTCAAGGCACTGCATCTTCACTTACGACGCTTGGATTCGGGGGAGCTGACTTTGAATGGATTTGCACCTGCAAATACTGATTTTTCTCTTTCTTCAGGGGGCAAATTACCTTAGAAAGAAAAGGAGTATGACATTCAGCTGTCTATTCTCTATTCATTTGGAACCAAACCTGAGCTAACAAAAGCACACATGATTAGTGTCATCAAAGAGAAGTTAGAGTGAAATAGACTCTTTTCTTCTTTTGCTTCATAGCAATACTGTCAGACGTCTAACTCGACGATTGGGTCTGAAATGCATGGCTTGTGAAGATGCCAGATTTGTAATCTTGTCTCTTACCGACAGGGAGAATCTGTAGGCTTTACCTATGGAGGAACACATACTATCACAAATAAACCAAAGATGTAGGCGGACATTTGCTGTCAGTTGAAGGCAAAAATAATTGGCCAATTAGGTAAATGGGAACCATGACCATTATCTGAAATCTTTCAAAACTTGTAAAGTTCAACGCTATCAGTATCTGTCATCTCCTAAGAATACCTTAGTATTCAAACTAATTCAATTGTGGTTTGCATATTTATAGGACAAAACATCAGTTCTCTCTGGTTGTATGCATTGTCACTGTCTTTAGGTATTCCCTCAAAAGCTGTTATTTGTTCAACAAACATTTATCAAATGTGGTAACGAATTCCAGGCACCATATTTTGGACTAAGGATATAACAATTGTATGATCCTTGGTCTGTAAGAGCTTGAAGTTTGGTTGAGGCAAAATACAAATAAATCAATACTTGTTATGCAATTCCTTAATTTATGTATTCAACAAATCTTTATTGAGCACCCAGGTGCTAGGAGTTACTCTGAATATGGTGAATGCAATCATGAATCTGGGGGACAAGCCCTCACTTTGCAAGGCTTGTATTGTAGGAAAAAGTGAATGAATAAGTACAAGTAATCAAATAAACAAGATGATCTCAGGTGGCTGTAAGTGCTACGAACAAAATAAAACAGGGGGAATTAATACAGAACAAGTAGGGAGGGTAGTATTACTAGAGCAGCTTCCCTGGGAGAGTGACATTTGTGCTGAGATCTGAATATCAGGGAGTGGCCAGCTGTGAGGATCTGGGGGAGGCGATTTTCATGGTGGGGGGCAGCAATTTCAAAAGCCCAGAGAGAGCAAGTTTGGCCTGTATGGGGGCACCCTAAGTGATCAGTGTGGCTGCAGCAGGACTGGGTAGCACCTGGGGTCAAGGATGGAGGCAGGGGCCTCAAGACTTTGGTAAAGCATTGTAGTTTGAAGATAAATAGATAGAAGTTCCTGGTGGTCACTGAACATTGGAATAGCCTGACTCATGTTTTTAAAAGATCATTCTGGCAGATTTGCACAGGGGCTAGATGGAAGCCAGTGGACATAGGGGAATCTGCTATAATCCAGTGGGGACATGGTTATGGCAAAACACAGTCTCTGCAGTGATTAGGTGACACGGTAATTGACGCTAGAAAAGGGGCACAGAGGTGCAGTGCAGCCACTGGGTGGCTCAGTGGGTTAAGCCTCTGCCCCCGTCTCAGGTCATGATCCCAGGGTCCAGGGATTGAGCCCCACATCGGGCTCTCTGCTCAGCAGGGAGCCTGCTTTCTCCTCTCTCTCTGCCTGCCTCTCTGCCTACTTGTGATCTCTGCCTGTTAAATAAATAAATAAAAATCTTTAAAAAAATTTAAAGAAAAATGCTGCATAGAATCGCTTCTCAGCCTTTTGGCTAAGATCAAGTGAAAAGCTGCATAGGAAAAGAAGCACGAGAGCACAGATGCGAGGAGGAGTAATGTCCACATGGAGGACTAGCACCGTGATTGGCACACATCTGTAAAGGGTCAGAAGGTAAACGTTTTAGGCTTTAAGGGCTACACGGTTACACCTATTGCCACTAGTCAACTCTGCTGTTATGGCTCAAAAGCAGCCACAGACAATGCACAAATGAGTGGGTGCAGCTGTGTTCCCCTAAAACCTTATTTATGAAAACACGCACCAGTGGCTGTGCCTGTAGGCTGTAGTTGGGCCACCTCTGGTCTAGGGTTATTGTCTCTGGCACGGATGAATTTTTTCTTCTCCTCCCTTGTGTCTCCTGGCATTTCTCTTCATCCTTACTCTTCTGGTTTTACCTGAACTTTGAGAACTGAGCTATTTTTCCTACATTATTTGAATAATTTACCATGACATCAGCTATGATATCTCCAACCCTCCCTCAAATCCACTCAGATGATTAGTCTGATGGCCTGTTAGAGATATATGGTCT
The DNA here is from genome assembly GCF_022355385.1 of Mustela nigripes. Classification (NCBI taxonomy): domain Eukaryota; kingdom Metazoa; phylum Chordata; class Mammalia; order Carnivora; family Mustelidae; genus Mustela; species Mustela nigripes. The sequence continues at coordinate 155,971,651 of NC_081560.1, forward strand.
GAAACTTGCCCAAGATTCACAGTAGCTTCTTGGTGAAAAGCCCATAGCAGTCTTCATTTCTTACTGGCTGCTCTATCTTCCAAGTTGGCTTTCTGGCACTGAAAGTGATTGATTACAATGATATTGGAGTCACATTTTATTAGTCATTGTCTTCAGCTCCTGGATCAAACAGCAAGTTCTACTGACACTTCCTTATAAAACTTTCTACCCACTTCTTACCCTCTACATAGGTCGGTACCCAACCAGGACAAAAAATCCCACTGTATTTAACAGTGAACAGAGTGACTTGGTGTCACCCGTGATGAGGCTGACAGGCTACCCAGGGAGCAGTAAGCTCTCTCCAAGATTAGTCACAGTGAGAAGCCGCTGCCAACCCCAACAGGAGCAGGGTGGGGACAAAGGAGGGAACCAGGCTTACTGGCGTCCAAGGGCTGGAGTCACCAGTTGGCAGGTAGAATCCACAGCAGGCCTACTTGGCAGGAGCTGGAGCCATAAGGAGAGATGACCATCGCTGAGACAATGCCTAGGATCAGTGAAGTAGAGGACAAAACAACTAGAATTCATTCTTTCTCCTGCTCCACAATCCCCTGCTTGTTCTATCACTGGCTAAACTGACACAGAAGCCAGCTGATGCAAGGGACTGAGAACAGTGGGACCAAGCAGAGCAGAGGAAGGGCAAGGAGTGGATTTGGGGTGAACAAACCCCACACCCACTCATCCTCTCTTCCTTTTGCCAGCAGTGTGCATCAGGGAGACTCCCTGTCCTACTCCTGTCTGACCCTGATGGCACCTCACCAAGTCCCCTTTGCTAAACTGACTTATTCTTCCTGCTGTGGTCTTCCATGTGATCCAGACTTGGTCATACCCCTAGCCAACTTGCATGGCTGAACTCAAGTCACACCTTTTTCTCGAAATGTTTTGGATCACTCCAAAACTCCCCAGTAGACTATTCCTTTGGAAACAGTGCTTTACTTTGAAACCATGTATTGTTTCCAATAAGACCCAGATAATTGATCAGATATTTTCCTATACTGGATCTAAACATTTCTTTCAAGTATAGTTTTCTCAAGTGCAAGGACCATACCTTCTATATCTTTGTATTACCATGGGCCTACTGCATAGAGAGGTATAAGTAGGGGCCAAACAAATGCTCATTGACTGAGTAGATTTAAAAATGACAGACCTCTAAAAGTAAGAAAAGAATCTCATTTGCCTAGTTTACAGTATCTTGAGTAGTTACAAAGAGACTCTTATAGTCAGAAAGATAACTTGGTTGGAATAAAGGTTTGCAGAGATAACAAAGTGTGAAGGAGACTTGAAATCCTTTCCAAGAAGGAAAGCCGAGTGGAAAATGCACATATATGCACGCGCGCACACACACACACACACACACATACAGTGGTTGCCAAGAGCAACCATCAGGTTGACAGAGAGAATAACAGGTCCTAGGATCAGAGAGTGCTCTGGCTGCAGACAGAGTGAAATATACTGATCAGGGCGCCTGGGTGGCTCAGTGGGTTAAGCCTCTGCCTTCGGCTCAGGTCATGATCTCAGGGTCCTGGGATAGAGTCCCGCATCGGGCTCTCTGCTCAGCAGGAAGCCTGCTTCCCTTTCCCTCTCTCTGCCTGCCTCTCTGCCTACCTGTGATCTCTGTCTATCAAATAAGTAAATAAAATCTTTAAAAAAAAAAAAAAGAAATGTACTGATCACATACAGAACAATGAAAATATGCAGTAGTTGGTCTTACACGTGTGTTTTTAAAAGTTCTTAGAGGGGCAGCTACCGGAGAAGTCTCCTGCACACTCTCTAAGGGACCCACTATCAAGAGGCATGTTTGTCAGAAGGAAGCCTGCTTCACAATCAGTTTCCCCAGGCCCAGACTGCCCATCTGTGATGTGAGCTGTTTGGAGGAAAAGAGTTTGGAATTTGCCCAACCAAGCACCAGGCACAGACTGCCTCAGAGCCAGAGGTGACCCAAATTTCCTCACCATTCACAGCCGAAAGGACAGCCTCAGGTGAGCTCTCCCTGGATGGCCTGGGATATCCTCCTTGGGTGAGTCAGCATTCAAACTTTGTAACTTTGTGTAAACATTCTCCTCACATCTCCGGGAGCACACACTACCCAGGCATCTTCACTGTATCCTTGGACAGCCCTTCCACATCTCACACAGGTACCCCTTGTAGAAAGACCAGAAGCAAGTCTTCACTGGTTTCTTCTGGTGACTGACATCTTGCAAAACCAGCCTCCAGCCCGCCAGCCCTTGGGGTGATGGCATAAAGATGTAACTATGTCAGTAAGATCTCAATGACTCTACTGAGGGAACTCCCTCTGAGAGAGGTACCTGCCCTTCAAGAAACAAAGTCATAGTGCTCTTCCCAAGACACAAAGAATGAGAGTCTAGTGATCTGGAGGAGGGCATCCTTGACTCCAGGTGGCACCGGGAGCATGACAGAAATGGTGGCAGTAGTTTGGTTTATATACTGAGATATCACACAGCCTTCTTTAAAGTGATGACCTGGGGACATCTGAAGGGAGATTGCTTGTATCCCACAACTTCTGAGACCTAGGAAACATTTGTATTGTGTACATAAGTTCTTTGGTGGATTCTTGGAAATACTTGCGGAAGGTCAACCTTCCTCTCTGGGTAAGAGCATTTTCAACTAAGGAGCAATGGGGAGTCTTCCAAGTAGGAGTTTCATGGGATTAATATTACTACAGTTACACGCTCAGTTGGCTGGTGATGCCCAGAACACCTGGGGTCCATGAAGAGTTTCCTAACAGTGAGAATGGACTCCAGATGGGATGGTCTCCAGGGAAAGTGAGTTCTTGAGTGACTCAAGCCCAGACACGTCTAGTACGCAGGGATTAATGAGGAGATCTGGGTTTCCTTTTCAGGAGGGGTCCTAGGACTCCTGAAGTCCCTCCTAATTTATCAAAATCAAAATCTCAAAATCAAAATCAAAGTCCCTTCTAATTCTCAAAATCAAAAGTTCATCTAAATTCTGTAGAATATTTTTATTGGACAGCCTTGCAGAGTTCTGTTTTCTGTCCCTTGGACGTTACTGTGTTGTCATGAGGCAGCATGTCTTTCACACTTCAGCCATAAGTTCTTATTTTCATAGTCAAGAATGTGGGGGAACACAAGGACAGAGTGGCAACAGAAAGGAAACCCAAGAGGAAGCTTTGGAAAAACAAATCTTCTGTAGGCATATAGATCTTATAGGCGTTTAGTTCACAGTTGCTTTTAGGATACTGGATGGCTGCCTAAAATCTGTGCAGCAGTAGGCAAGGAACTTCAAGTGCAAAGTTATGCTCTCCATCGTTCCCACTTGCCCGTATGGCCACAACAGAATTATGCAATCGACAAGATATTTTTACAGATTTTCTCAGTTGGGCAGCACATTGATCATTCGGGGACTTATTGAGGAAAATTGTCAGTTAGTCGACATTTCTACATTGATAAGCTGACTCCATGGCTAACCTAGTCCAAATAACTAGACAGCAAAGAGTGTCAACAGTTTATGATCTGATGGATCACTTGAGATAAGAAATCAAATTACCATTCAAATGAATTGATAAAGTTGAAATATGTGAAGAGAAGCAGTCTTCTCCTCAGAAAAGTCCACTATCTTATTTGAATCCTAAGATAGGAGACTGTTAGAGCAGAAAGTTAAGTGATAATATAGTAAAATTAAGTTCCTCAGTAAAATGGAAGAATTAGGACAATATTATGGATGTGGTGACTTGCAGCTCTCGGGCTTTGCATGACCAGATGGCCATGAGATGGGATTGACATCCTACTTGGTGCCAGGGGAAAATGACATTTTGCAAAACAAACACACCAACCAAACCAACAATCAGTTCTAAATTAATATGCCATTTGTGAGCTTCATTTTCTTTTATCATGTTCTTACAAGTTAATGGTCAAGACAGGAATCTACTGCTAGAGCTGTCATTTCCTTTAGTTTATTGAAATATCTTCATATGGAATGAGAACTTCAGCTACTATTCTATTGTGTGTGTGTGTGTGTGTGTGTGTGTGTGTGCGTGCACATGCATGCATGAAAAGCTTTTGTTTGTAATATTAATTCTTCTACTGGATATTTTATAGTGTAGATAACTTTTATCAACTTTTATTTTATCTTCATAAAATATCACTTTATGCTTCTTGTGTAAATATTAAAAACCTCAGGTTGTTACTGCATGAAATTTATTCATCCTTTGCAAAGAAATTGGAAGAGCCAATTGATTGCAGATAACATATTAAATATAAAAGTTATTATCACCTCCATTTTATGAAACCCACTTTTGCCCTTTGCTTTCACCTAAAATTGGTTTTATCCCATTGTTCAGATTCAGTGCCAAAACTCAAAATTTTCTTCCCTCTGATCAGTTCTCAGTAAAAAATAAATAAGTAAATACATTAGAGAATTGAAAAAAGGAGCAGAATATATAAGCCAGGATGTTACAGTCTTCTCAAAATAGTTATGGGATTCAGGTGTGTTTTAAGTTTGGGTCTCTGTTTTCTAGATATGGCTTTAATTCTTTGACATAAAATGTTTTGACTTGGCCACTGGAAATGCTTTCAATCAGTTGTCGTACAGTATTTTTCATTTTCAACTTTAGTTTAAGAATGTATTCTGTGTATGTAGAAACATACAACTACAGACATTACCTCAGCATATGAGGATGGAACATGATGTTTTTATAATTTGTTACTTGTTAACTTGTTTTTTGGTTTAAGAAAACAGAGTAGCCTACATAATCTCTGAAATCTTTATTCAACAAATATATTTTGAGCATGTGCTATGTGATAAGCAAACTGCTAGATGTAAGTTATGCAGATATCATGGGGTCAAATTTTATATAGTTAGATGTCTAAAAAAGAAGTGATATATATACATACACATATCTATACATAGATAGATATGTATATAGATATAGATATACATATCTATCTATGTATATAGATATGTATGTCTATACATAGATATGTATCTATATATGCATATATAGATACATATATCGATATGTATCGATATGTATCTATATATCAATATATGTATCTATATAGAGATATGTATATCTATACATATCTCTATATAGATATGTGTATGTATATATGTGTATGTATACATGTGTATACGTATATATATACATACATATATATATATATCACAATATCTATTATATAAAATTGCCAATACACTTTTAATCTGAAGATTTCCTTCCAAAGGGCTGGGAGTTGTAGGAAGAATGCTCTTGACAATTGAATTTATCAGTCTCTGCTAGGTTAGTCTCCTCTTGTTTGTTCAATGCCCTTTGGATTCCAGGTTCATCTCCTTACCAGGCTGTGTTCGCCTTTCAGGTATTCATCCCAGATCCTCTCCCTCTCCAAGATGGAATGGGGAAGAATGGCAAGTCTTGCATATCCTTTGGAATTTAGAGGTAGCTGTTGGGTGTATGGGTTTGTGCTATCCTGCAGTTCATATTGACCTCTGACTAAGAAGTTCTTATCCACTAAGTGACCAGCTCTTACCTGATGTACATGGCTGATGAAACATGTGTCCTCTTCTCTTGACACAGGCATTGTGTCCTGGGAGCTAAGCCATCTCCCTTTGTACCCATCATCAGACATGGCCCATCTGTCCTGAAGCCCTCATTCTGCCCCACCATAGTGACTCTTCCCTGGGCACATTTATGGGACCAGGACCATCAGCTACCTGTCTCCTGTGAGGCCACAGGCACTCCCGGTGCCCTTGCGATAGCCTATCCCCGTCCTAAATACTCCCCCACCAGCATACACACATACCACCACCACCACCAGCATTTAAATGTGTGGGCTGCTTCCTCTGAGGTGGTTTTCTCTCAGAAAGACTGAGAAAGACAAAACTGAGTCTTCGATTGATTTGGTAATGTGCCCAGGGTTGCATAGTTAATAAGTGGGAAAAAGCCCAGACAGATCTGGGCAGCTGAACTTAGAGCATGAACTCTGACCAGCACACCGACCAGTCTTGAGGTGACATCTCAGTCCTGGTGATCACCACGCATTTAAACTGTCTTCAACAGTCCCGGCTCCAACTCTTCAGTGCCTTTGGTCCATGAAGATGCTCTAACTTGTCCAACTGTGTGTCCCATTTTCTTCCAGTTCTGTAGACCAGAAGTTGAAAATGAGTCTCCCTGGGATAAAATCAAGGTATGGCAGGGCTGCGTTCCTTCTGAGGGCTCTAGGGGAGAATGTGTTTCCTCACCTTTTCCAGCTTTAGGGGCCTACCCACATTCCTTAGCTCATGACTGTCTTCCATCTCGAAAGACAAGCAGTTACAACCTTCCAGACTTGCTTCCCTTGTAGCATCTCTCTCTCTCTCTCCATTTTCTTTTTCGAGGCAAAGAAAGATGAATTCAAGTAATCACAGCCACCTCTTGGCTCAGCTTCTCCCTCCATCCTCAACATACCTGGGCCTTTCATATCAAAGGAATATGGAAAAGAGAAGGATTTGTGAAGGCTCCCCAGGCTCTAGAACCTTAAAACCCTTCACCTGTTTTCTGTCAGGTGGGAGTCTCCTCACACTACTTCACTACTTGTTTACATGATAGCTTCTAGCAAAGCTTTCCTCCCGTACAATGTAAAGATGAATTGGGTGAACTTTGAAAATCCCTTTTCTCTCTGGAGAAGATTTTGTTTTCAAAACTAATGTTGCCCATTCCAAGTTTCACAGGTGAGTTGGCTTCACTGGGGAGGCAGGAACTCAATATCTTCTCTCGAGGCGGGAGGCTACAATAAATACCACAGTTGTCTGCAGCTGGTGAGAAGAGAAGAAAGGCTCAGGGGGATCCTCATTCTCCAACCTGTCTCCATTCCTTGCCCAACAGGGCAGCTTGCTGTCCCCTCCCCAATGGGGACCACTCCTGGATTGCAGCCTGCTCACCTCTCCATGTCTATCCTTTCATATTCTACCTTCCCCATCACCCCTCGTTCTGTCTTCTACCTCCAGAAGATCAGTTAGTCTAGGACTATAGCTTATTTACATGCAATATCATGAGACTTTGGACTGCCAATTTATTCCCTTCTGTATGGCTTCTGTTCACTGCTAGAAAAGGGGAAGAGAGAACTACCTTTCCTACCAACCAGAAACTTTGGAGGGTTCAGTGAAGGATGCACCTAGGTCTTCCTCAATAGCTCCTCTGTATTAAGGCAAGGAGAGCACTGGACCTCCACGGCAGACTCCAGACCAGAGCCTCCTCTGTGACAGAAGAGGGAAAGAAGAGGAAATCTCCCATTTCAGGAATCTGTTGCAAGACCTACGTTATCAGAGGGAGAGAAGAAATAGTGAAAAAAAGAAAAAGAGAGACTGCTAAGATTTATGACCCATGTTTTTTCAACATTGTTTAAGTAGTCCTCAAACCTTTTCACTTACAGCATAGGATGATGGAGGCTGTGTGTGTGTGTGTGTGTGTGTGTGTGTGTATTTGAGTGATGACAAAAACATGTCATTTCTTTGAAATCTCATGGTTTGGTTTTTAACAAGAGATACAAACTTCCAGTTACAAAATAAATAAGTCACGGGTACCTGTGTGGACACAAGTGCGTGGTGTTTGGAATAAAGGGGAACTACCTTTGGGTGTACGATTAGTGTATGGCAGGGTTAGTGAATTGTAAGTTATTAATTAGTGTATTAAATATAGCCATCATTGTCCCCACCCCTTCCTCCCCTTCCAAGTTTAAGGTGGTTAGGTATATGGAAGCACCTAGTGTAGCTAAGGTCTGCTTATTTTATATCTGAAAAAGTTAAATGAGGCATATTCAAGATTTGATTCTGGATGACCTTTTCATTTTCCACAATGACATTGAAAAGTCTATCCAATAAAGCTGGCTGAGAAAAAAATCAACTACATCAATGTGTGTATTTGTTAAGTCTAAAGCATGTATTACTCTGCTAAGAGCTTCACATATTTCTCATTTAATCTTTATAAAAACCCAATAATTTGCTCACAGTCATCCAACTGGGAATGAAGAAAGGTACAACTTGAACTCTAGTCTGTCTGAATTCTGAAGACCTTGCCCCTTTTATGAAATAATGTCATTCTCACTGCTCCAAACAAAACCACACAGAAGAGACTATGACAGATTTCACTCACCACTGACATCACTGTCATTATTTCTCAATTCCAATCAAATGTCGATAGAAATTGCTCTCTTAATTGGCCATAGATTCCCGGATTGCTCTCTGAAGATTGAAAACTTGGGTTTTCTGCAAGCTGGACCCTTCTCCCCTGTTCACGCTGCTCATTCTGACTCTGGACAATGTCACTAGTGCCTTGTCTCATCACTTAGGTCTGCCACCTCTTTATGAGAGAAAGACTAGGATGATCAAGGCCATGGTAATGAGGTCTGGAGAGGCAGACGTTTGGTCAAACAGCTGGGCTACTTTTGGCTCCCTAAGAAGATTTGGAAATTTACCTTGCCAGTAGAGGAGAATGGTCAAATCAGATGCCCAGCAATTGTGTGTTGTGTGAAAAATTGAGGTCAAACCAGAACAATAACGGCCAATCCTCAAATGTTTGTTTTCTGTCATTTGTTTTGGATCCCATCACTAAAGGCAAGACACTTAGCCACTATAATGTGGTCTTGTGATATTTTTTTTTGAAATATAAAGTTTTTATCTTTTCAAAGGGGAACATTATTCCTTACTGTTTATATCACAATTTAAATACAATTTTATGCTCGTAAACCTTTCCTTTTTTATGCTCTCTGTCAACAGCTGAAGGTAAATAAAAATAACATTCAAATAATGCGTGCTAATAAAATTCATAAAGGGAAGAGTGTTTTTAATAGAATAGAAACATCAATTCCATCAAACCCTACACAGGCTAAAAACCCATATTCAAAACACATTATTATTTCAAGGACTCTGACATTTCAAAGCTGCTAGGATGTCTTAAGTCCTTCCAAATTATATGACCTGAGAATATTAAATAATTATTTCTTTTGATTTTGTCCCTAGCTATTCCAGCAATAAAGGGAAGACAATTATGCAAATGAGCCTGGGCAAATTGCTAAAAAGATCACAAACCACTGAATGTTGTTAGATGCCTATGTTTTATGTTAGATGCATCTCCTCAAAGAGTGGAAAATGTATCTCTAATTTCCTGAAAGAAAGTTCACAGAGTATATTTTAACTTTCAGGGCTCTAAGCTCAGAACACAAGCCAATGCGAGAAATAAAGGAAGGATTTTTTGCTATTCTCCCAGAACAAAGGGTCTGAAGGTATCAAGGATTATATTGGATTGCCTTATACAAATATTTTTTTAACGACAAAATCTATGAAAGTCATGAACTAGAGAAAATCAAAGATAAATTGAGAGTCCTTTAGCTTTTCTTGGTCTTGAATTCCTAAATAATTGTCCACATTTTCATTGCAATTTTCATAAGGAGACACAGCCATCACTTTGTTGCAACAAAAGCAACTTTGGGATATCTTTGGTTTATTTGTTATCTTATACTAAGTTTCCTCATGAGTGATGAGAGCCATTCACATAATCCAGCCCCATGCAGTGGTCAAAGCCACTGGCCTGTGACTATAGACTCTTGTCTTCTATCCTAGTCAGCCTTGTACAATGAGAAAACAAGGGAATGAGAGCTGCGTAACTCAGGAAAAAAGATACACAAATTCTGTGCAATAAATACGAATGTAGCATACCAGCTGGAGAGGAGCAGGGGGAAACTAAAAAAAATTCTGTCGATTTTAAAATAGTGGAAGCCAAGATATGCCAGGAAATATTCACATTCAGCTGACATTTACTGAGTGCCTACTACACACAAGGGTCCACACTAAGTACTTCATACTCCATTACCTTGTTTCTTTTTCATGAGAGCCCTGCAAACTAAGAAGAGAGATGGATTTTTTTTTTTTTTTTTTTTTTAGCAGCAGAGGAAGAAACGGATGTTCCTAGTGGTTACATGATAGGTTTCCAGGCCTCAAAGCTGATGAGTCCAACCAGGTTTCAGATCAGGTTTTCTGACCCTGCTTGAAGTAGCTTCTCCCAAAAGCAGAACCTTGGCCATGGAATTCAATGCAAGTGATGAAGAAGAAAATGAGTAGGGAAGCAGTAGGGTAATGAGCAAAACACCAGGCAGGGTTGCAATTTTAGGTGAAGCCTCAGATTTATATTTTGTTTCAAGGCAAAGGAGCTAAGAATTTGTCCTTCCTCATCAGCTAATCTGTGGCTGGCCCAACTACTTCCCTCTCTCCAGAGCAACCCTCATAGGTAGGAGGATTTAGAGGCAAAGCAAGCAGAAGACAGACACCCAGAGAAGGTGCAAGAGTATCATCAGAGCCCACTATAGACTCCGAGATTGTGCCTCCTCCTATTTCTGTTCCTGTTTTTAGTATAACTTTGAAATAAATCCCCCCACCCCAAATCACACAAATAGAAATACAACATGACAAAAGCACCCAAGGCCTAACAAACACAGGAAAAGGACAGATATTCTAGAGGGTATCTTTGGAGATGGCACAGCTAGGCAATTTCTTTAGTTCCATCAGAAAGAACCATTTGTGTAAGATCTATGGCTTCACAGAGCTTGCATGAGAATTGAGAATACCATTCTTTGGTAGAAGAACAAGAGGAAGGTTGGCCTTGTAACACATGCTCTATAACAAGCCAGCTGTAGCCGCCAGTTACACTGGAAATGTCATTCCTTTCCTTCACTGAACATTCTGTAACTTATAATGAGTGATGTGTTGTGTGTGTGTGTGTGTGTGTGTGTGTTGGGGGTCTAAAGTTGTTGCATTTTGTTACAGGATAGAATAAATTCTGGTTTAGTAGCATCTGAACTATCTCCCTCCCAGTGTAGAAAGTGCTTATTGTTGGTCACAGTTGTATACTAGGAAGCAGCCCATGTTGATCCTTTAATGGCACCTATGCAGGCTTCTCAGAGGGACTCTCCATATGGGCAAGGTCCGAGGAGCATACTTAGGCATATCTATCTACATTATGGCTCATTGTGGAAATGCAGGCTGGGGATTGCAATCCAGTTCTCAGAATCTCTGCCCATACAAAGAAGAAAAATAGGGAGGTTGATTGATTCCTTTTAATAATCAGTACAATTTAGTGAAATATAACCTGTCACTTACCACTAATCAAATATGAGAGTTTTAAAGTTTCTGTGACTTCAAAAGAGGCACTTATGCCTAATTTATAATCAGTTTCAGAAAAGCGACATTCCATAGATCAGATACAAGATAGTCAAACTAGGATTCATTAACATCACATTTAACTATATTTTTAAAATCACATGAAGCAATAAATTGAGATGGATTAGTAACTTGAGAGAAGCTGAGAAGTGTTAGGTATCTGAAAAGACATTTATCATCACAAATACAATTTTCTATCAAATAATAGTGATTGCCTCCATTATAGAAGAAGCCAGAATCCGACAATGGGGAGAAATATTGCTTAGAAGATGCTACAATTCTGTATATATCTTTCTACTTTCAATTGGACAGAGAACTGAGCTCTTATTCTCATTACTTTCTTTCTGTAACTATAACTCTCATTTCTTGAAATGTGGGCCAATTCCATAGGCATATCCCCACTTTTTGTTGTTGTTATTGATGCTGTGGGCTGAAATCCACAAGGCTTTCAAAGAAGATTCAGGTCTGATGCATTAAATAAACTGTAGAGGTAGAGTTGCTTAGCATAGAGTTTGTGATTTAGAAGTAATTTCTTAAAAAGGAATCATGATAGTAAAATAACAGACTACGGTGTTCTTTTGAATGTAGTATCTAAAAAATGGTTTAACTTAGATTTTGCAAGTGATTCATGGTAAAGACAGACCAGATTAATTTTTTTCCTGAAAATAATATTCAGCAAATTCTGATTAAAAGGGGTAGAGAAATCTATTGGTCATTGTCATGCATCTTTAATGTATGTGATCAGATGTGTACAGTGCCCGGCAAAGCCAAAGCTTTCTATGGGTTCGTCACAGCTTCTGTGCTCTTTCCCATTGCTCAAACTTTAGATGAATTTTTGGTTCCTACCACAGTTTTTATTTTTCAGGACTAACTAGGATTTCTGACCTTTGCTCTCTTTTTCCAAATTACAGTCTCCTCATGTATGTGGCCAGCTTCACATTCTATAAAGTCAGATGAAACCAAACCAAACAAAACTTCTGTTTCAGCCCACTGAGGGCAAATATCTCAGGCATTTTACATGATGCAAGGAAGGACCATCAAGGAAGGACCTTCCTTTAGGAAGGTTAAGTTTCCTAAAAGATGTGGAAATAAATGCCTTTGATTCTCCTCAGAGAAAGAAGAGTAAAAAATCAGGCTCACCATGAGAGAGCACTGAGCCCTGACCAGGGGTAAGATGTATGTAAAATCCTTATTGCTTGCATAGATCTTTGAGACCTGACTTTAAGAACGAAATGAATTCATTCTTATGAAAGATAGAACTGTCAGCTGCCTCTGAGGTAGAAAAACCCTCAATCTATCAATCTACCTACCATTTGATCGTCCATCTATCATCTCTTTATCTATCAATCATCTATTTTTATCCATTATCCTATAAAGAAAAATCTAAGATTTTAAAAAAGGCAAAAGGGATTGCCAGATATCCACTCAGTGGAACACTGGAGCCTCTGGGACTATCTAATCTTATCGGAATGTGTGCCCTTGGCTTTCACTAGCCTATTCTTCAGCTCTGGAGAGAAAGACATTAACTTGTAGGAAAAAGGATGCTAAGGCAAATATTGCCTCTTCTTAGCTGTGCAAATGATTCCTGATCATGACAGTGCAAATGAATTTTGTGCAGTAGAGAACAGAAATCCCTGTAAATTAAATCTTCATTTGAACCAGGTCTAATACCTTACTTCTTCCCTTCTTAATGTCTCACAACTATTGTTGACACGTTTCTTTTATGCCTATATGAGAGTCATAATTTTATGCTTGTTTGAGTACCATCCTTTAACAATACTCAGTGAGGGACTTCTTTTTCTTTTGAGTGTCAGAATGATTCTGGAGGAGAGGCAAGGTTACCGGTAGGAGCAGAATCCTTTGGAAACACTTGCGGAATATTGCTTGCAGAAGAGCAGAAATGCTTGGCATATGGTTAGGAATGGGACAGGGCTGAAAATATTGTGAAATTGAGAGCAAAGAGCCAGTTTGGTGTTGAGACATGCACACACATGTATAGGGGGACACCACATAAATATACTTATGGGGGAGAGAAAGGAAAAGAGAAGAGAGCCTATTTCTCTTCCCCTTGCTCTTTGTTTCTTGACTTAATATATTTTTTTTACACACATTATTTGTTTTGCTTCTTCCTAGAAAGAACTTCACCGAATGCCTGCCATTTATATAGCAGATATATTTATTTTGCATGCTGTCAGTTCCATTTCTTTCAAAATAATTTCAAAAAACTGTGTCTGTTAAAATTTTTAAAAATCTGTTTTTGAGAATATGTATTTATCATTTTTGTGTGTTTGCTTAGAGGTATCTCATAGAACTAGGCTCTATTCCTTTGCTCATCCAAGCCCTATAATTAACTAAAAACATAAACTGATGAAAAAAATGTATTACTGATATAATCCTTTCCTGTAAGCCACTAGCAGTAGTAAAGTTTCTTCAGTCTCCTTACATCTAGATCAATGTTTAACCTTTCTTTGAATTGAATAGGGTATTTTTGTAGAGTACACGTTCTAGTTGCTTTGTAGAAAGTCCCTCAGTTTGTGTTTGTAGGATGGTTTCCTCGCAGTTAAATCCAGGCAATAATTTCTTTGGCAGAAATTCTACGTAAGTAATGTTGTATCTTCCTCAGTGCACTGAATCTGGCATTTTGTGAGGTCATTTGGTGCCATTATTGCTAATGTTAGATTTATCATATGATTAAAAATGAAAGCAATGAATGCAGGATTCGACAGCAGGAAGACAATAAAGAATGGTATAGAAAATCTACTGCATCCTATCCAAAAAGTAATTTATTATATCTGGTAGAAATATGTGAGGTGATACTATGAGACCATTTTATTCCTTAAATGAGAATTTAGCCAACACTTTTAAGATCCATAATGAATCTTGCTTAAATCAATTAATACTATGATGACTGAAAATGGTGATTTTTAAATTTAATTTCTTTCACATATAATAGTAAGAATTCTGCTGTTAAAAAAAAAAAAGCTTCCTTTTTCTCTCTCCTCATTTCATCCCCTCTCACCACAAAGTATACATCAAAAATATTGGAAAACTGGGTTTTAGTCATATGAATATATGCAAACCTTGGCTAAACTGGATTAGAGAACATGGTTTAGATTCAAGGCAAACCTGGAAACTTTTGCCACTCAGCTTATATCTACACCACCACAACCCACTTAGGTGAAGAAAATGTTCCTGTGCAGAAACTATCCTGGCTCATTCCTATTATCTAGTAGACAGACCTAATGAAGGAATGAATTATTTAATGTCCTCTCGGGATCAACGATCAGGGGAACCAGGCCCATCACAGGTATACCACACTTGGGAGAGCATGACTGTAGAGTAAGTCATCCTCTGGAGGGCCAACTTCTCTTCCTTGGTGAACACCTACTGACAAGTGAATTCTGGCTAGAATGACTCTCTGTATCAGTGTTAGCCTGACAGTGAGGGTCAGAAACAGAAGTTAAAATCTGAGAGTAGCAGACAAGTGGATCAAAAACTCATTTATGTGAAGGATAGAAAATTAAAATACTTATCCTGTTTTCTGATATTTGAGATTTACCAGGTTTAAAAAAAAGGAAGAGGAGCCACTCATTGCTAGTAATCCAACGTCTTTGGTGTTGGGTTGAATTGTGTTCCCCTAAAGATGTCGAAGCCGTAACCCCTAGTGCCACCGAGTATGAACTTATTTGAAAAATACTTGAAAATTGCAGATGTCATTTGTTAAGATGAAGTCATATTGCAGTAGTGTGGGCCCTTAATCCAATATGGCTGACATCCTCATAAGAGAGGAGAAACCATATGAAGGCAGAGACATAGAGGGAAGACAGCCATATGAGGAGGGAGGCACAGATTGGAGGGATGCGTCTATCAGTCAGGAGATCCCAACGACTGTCAGCAAATACCAGAGCCAGAAGAGGCAAAGAGGGATTCTTCCTTAAAGGTTTCAGAGAAAATACAATCCTACTGATTTTTCTATTTTAGACTTCTAGACTCCTGAAGTGTGAGACAGTACATTTCTACTCTTTTAAGCTGCCCAGTTTGTGGTATTTTGTTACAGCAGCTCAGGAGACTAATACAGATTTCCTAATAACAAATTCCCAAAACTGTAGGAGTAGCTTTGGAGTTAGGCAATGGGTAGAGGTTGAAAAATTTGAGTTGCTTGATTTTAAGTCTAGATTGCCTTGAGGAGACTGTTAGTAGAAATATGGACACAGAAATCTGGATCACTTTCTATTTCTTAAAGAACACAGAAATCTTCACTAACAGAATATTCTTGAAAATATGAACATTAAAGAGTGCTTCCAGTGAGGACTCAGATGAAATGAGGAGCATGTTATTAGCCAATGGATAAAAAATAACCTTGATATGAAGTTGATCTGAATTATGAGAACTTGTCTATGGGGTGGAAAATAAAACTTGCCAGAGAAGAACGTGGATATCTCACTGAGAAGAATTCCAAGGAAAGGGTAGAATGCAGCTTGGGTTCTCCTTGCTGTTTGTAATAAAACATGAGAAGAAAGAGGTCAATTGAGGAATGAACTGCTAAGTAGAAAGGAACCAGCCCTTGAGGATTTGGAAAATGCTCAGCCTCTCAGATAGTATGTTCTGAGACAGGGGCAATGGGGCAACTGGACAAACTTTCACCACAGTGGGTAGGCCAACCGACCACCTCAGCAGAAGTCAGTAAAAGAGATGGGTTTTCCAGGCAAGACCTGTGGAAAATTCTGGTGTCTCGTGGTGTGGCTGGCTTCCTACAATATCCATGGAAGATGAACACCTACAGAAACACTTCCAGCCTGGCCTGAAAGAGACAGACATGGGAAGAAGTGAAGGAAAGAGCACTCTGAAGATAAGGCCATGCATGCAGAGGTCACTAGGGCTGCTGCTGCCACTGCCTGGGATCAGAAGGCACAGGCCCAGCAGGTGAGGCCATCACTTCCTTACCAGAACCGGGGGCTGCAACCCAGAGATGAGGGGTCAGGACCACTGCCCAAGGCCATGAGGACAGAGCATGGGAACACAGATGATTATTCTTAAGACTTGAGATCTGATGGAATTTTCCTTGCTGAATTGTGAACTTGCTTTAGACCACTGACCCCCTTTTTTTCCCTTCCAATTTCTCCCCGTTAGAATGGAAATGTCTATCCCATGTCCTAGGACTTTATCTTGGAAGCAGATCACTTCTAGGTTTCATGGGTTCACACAGGGACAGGAATTTTGCTGTAGGATGAATCATCAACCTGAGGCTCACCCGTAACTGATTTAATGGATGAGATTTGGGATTTTTGAAATGACATATACTTAGATGAAAATATGAACTTAGATTTGAGGCTGGAATGGTTAAGACTTTTGGGGATGTTAGGATGTGGTGAATGTATTTTGCACACAGGAAAAGCAGGAATTTGGGGGTGGGTTGAATTGTGTCCACCAACATATCTGCTGAAGTCCTAGCCCCCAACATGTCAGCATGTGACCTTATTTGGAAACAGAGTCATGGCAAACATAATTAGTTAAGTTTAGGTCATGTTGGGGTAGCCCGGACCCCTCCTCCCACCTGACCGGGATCCTCAAAAGAGAGGAGAATGCAAACATAGAGACAGAGACATTCAGGGAGACAATTTCTATGTACAGTGGGGGCAGACACTGGGTAGCATCTCTACAAACCAAGGATCACAAAAGATTGACAGTAAGCTCCAGAGGCAAGGAAGAATTCTCCTCTGTAGTTTCAGAGACAGGGTATGGTCCTGCCTATGACTTGATTTTAAATGTCTAGCCTCCCAGAAATATAAGACAATACATCTCTGTTGTAAGCCACTAGGTTTGGGACACTTCTTCATGGTAGCCCTGGAAACTAATACAGTATGTAAGACCCAGTAAGTAGCTGCCTGAAATCTCTGTGACGTGAGGAGGATCAACTGACCAAACCATTCAACTGGCCATCAACACTCAACCATTTTGAGTGCTGAACACCAAGGCTTCTTATTTCGTACTTTGCCAGTAGGACAACCACCTTTTCCTGTGACGTTTTATTAGAATTCTACTCCTAGTTTGCCCTTGAGATTCTACTGACAAAAGTCACTTTGATGGTGATCTGAACCATCTGGAATACAAAAATTGTTGGATAAAGGGTCTTATCACCCTCTTCATCTTTATATCCACTATACCATAGGCCTCCCCATGTCATGTGTACAAACATTTTCAAATGGATTCCATAGGAAGAAATACATCTGTCACCATAACCCTGTGTTCCCATACCTATGCATTCACGGAAGCTGAAAGAAAAATCACTGTACCAGGGAGCCTGCATGGCTCAGTGAGTTAAAGCCTCTGCCTTCGGCTCAGGTCATGATCTCAGGGTCCTGGGATCGAGCCCCACATTAGGCTCTCTGCTCAGTGGCAAGCCTGCCTGCCTCTCTGCCTACTTGTGATCTCTGTCAAATAAATAAATAATAAAAAAATTTAAAAAAAGAGAGAAAAATCACTGTACCATCTTTAATCCTTGCCAAACAGATATTTTCTCTTCTATTTTTTAAAAAGGTGATGCCCTCCTGTATTTATCTTCTGAGCTGCCATAGCAAGGTACCACAGACTGGGGTGGTGTAAGCCAGAAGAATTTCTCTCTCACATTTCGGAGGGCTGGGAGTCTTAGATCAAGATGGCATGTCCAACTTTGTTCCCAGTGAGGCCCCTCTTCTTGGCTTGTCTCACATGGTAGACAAACAGAGAGAAAAAGAGACAAGAAGCAAAGCTCTTGGGTGTCTCTTCTGTGGGCACTAGTACCTCATGACCTCATCACAACCAGATTACCTCCCAAAGGTACCAAATTCAAATATGATCACATGGAACATGACGGCTTCCACATACAAATGTTGGGGTGAAGGGAGACATAATTCTGTCCATAACACCACCCTATATGTTGATCTCATCCCCATTACTAGGTACCATTATTGAGTTATTATGGGTAACAATCCATAGTTTGAAAAACACTGCTCTGTGGCTGATATTTTGCCCCATCTCTTACTCTAGCCTCCAGAAAGGGTTTTACTAAGAAGTTATATGTCCCTCCCCTCCTTCCTAACCATACGCAACATAAACAACATGGCCCTATGTGATTTAGAGATAAACAGGGCTAAGAATTTATAATGGCAAACATTCCTGGAAATGAAAAGCAATCAAATATGAACTCTCAAATTAAAAAATATATATATATATTTATCATGCAAAAACAAGGTTCTGGCTGTTTTCAAACAGTTGCAGCTATACTAAATCATGGTTTCTTGGTATTCATAGCAATGAGGCACTTTTTATTCATGGAGCTATTATACACAGAGGCCCTTTGCATGTAGGACTCTCGGATTATTCATTACCACTCTGCTTCCTGGTCATTTCAAACAATTACTCATGTCCCTAAACCAGGTTGACTGATTTTCTTTCTTTCCTCAAATAATTCATTGTTTGAGTGAATCGACCAATAATAGCTTGTGTTCTGCAGATAATGCAAGTAAATGCAGAGCTGACAGCTAATCTAGATGAGACCATTTGTTTTGGGTGAATCTTAATGTGATCTTAAGAGAAACAACCACCAGAAACTATCCCTTGACAGATACGCTAATAATTTTGAGAAACAAGTTATCTATTATTCAGGCTTCACTTCTTTTTAACTTGTTTCCTAACTTAAAGCAACTTGGGAATGATGAGAATAGATATTTCCGTGATGCTGAAAAGAAATATCTGATTGGTTTCCTTTAAACTAAGAAACTAGTTTCATTGATAGGAACTTCACAAATGAATTCGTCCTATTATTTAGTGAAGATCAACAGAAAGGACTGCTTGGGATCAATCACTCAAAGCTGAAATCAACATTTTTTGCCAGAAATAATTTAGAATGTCATTGAGTTACACCACCAAGTCTCTCAGCTTGGGCCGTTCAGTAAATTTCACATCACAATTATTCTGGAGTATTTACTGGAAGGTTGCATTTCTCCAAAGAATACGATTTCATTCGTTCACCATTTCATCTGTTCACCATTAAGCTTTTTCTTTGGTCAGTCTAAGGGTGATTGGTGACTCCCATAGTAAAAATGGGCTGCAGTTATCACTGTGATCATACTCTGTGGTCTGGAACTGTGAGCCTTGTACACTCAAGAGACAGAGCTTCTACCCCCTTAGAAGCAGTTGCCCAGTCTTGTTAACAGAGTTCAGCTGTGGCTAATGGGCAATCCCTCCCTGGTATACCCTAATGCCAAGTGAAACATTACTGATCAGACCTTGAGAAAATAAAAACCCCGCTCTGGCCAAGTTTTGGAAGCAGTGTGGGCATCTGAATGTCTCCTTGTAGCGTCTCGAATAGGAAACACAAGATTAAGAAAATTTTCTTTGTTAATGCCAACATAAAACTGTTTTCTGTGTTGTATGATTTTCCTGTCCAAACAACTCACAAACCCTTAAAAGTGGCATGGTCTCTACACGAACAGAAACATTGGTTGGGTCCCTTAATTTTCAGAAGACATCAACTTCTTTCTTTTTCTTATTAGCCAATATTTAAAGACCAAGGAAAGGTCTAGAATTGGCTGTATAGAATACATGTACTCTGAGCATTTTTTCAAAGGAGTAACCTGACATTATCTAGTGCTTGAATTTTTATCCAAAGTCCAATTACACAAATTCACAGAACATTGCTATGATCTGGAGTCTATTCATTTCTCAATTTGCTTGAATTGAGGGAAATTATAAAAAGCAGTCATAATAAGTTTGTCCTTACATCTACGTAGGGATGTCACCGATTGAAACACTTATTATCTTCTATATTTAGTTAGAGAATTGGCAGGAGAACTGATCCTTTAGTGTCCCAAATGAGATAAGAGAATGGTGATTAAATGTCAACCCACATGAAGGTGATGAAATGTCTCAGTTTTCCCAGGATGGCCTGGTTTCTACCTGTTGTTCTGATGAAATTATTAATAGTGACTCCTTTTATCATTTTCAAAAGTGTCTGGGTTTGAAATATTAATCATGTGGTCGCTGAGCTATAGGAACACAAATTCTGCCTGGTGTGGGATTAAGAACAGAAGACAGACCATCTACACCCCACCCCCGCCCTTAGAAGCAGTTGGCCAGTCTTGTTACAGAGTTTGGCTGTGGCTAATGGGCAACCCCCACCCCACACCCCATCGTCTACCCTAATGATGAGTGAAACATTGCAGCCAAGAATCCAGGACTGATCAGACCTTGGGGAAAATAAAAACTCAGCTCTGGCTAAATTTTGGAAGCAGTGTGGGCATGTGAAATACAGGATTAGGAAAACTTTTCTTTCACAGAGATTATAGGAATCAAAGTAAGACATGGTCAGAGAGGGAGTTGTCCTTAATTTTGATAAATTCTATGACTCCCAGCTCAACTGCTGACAGTGAATCCTCATGCTGTTGACTTTGATAAACTTGGATCTCAGGAATAATCTACTATATGGCCAATACTGCTGTTTGGAGCTTTTTATTCACCTCTAAGAGGGTTTTAAGGACTAACTCTATGCATGAATAACACTCAAGGAACAAAAACTATTTCTTTCCTTGAATATATTTATAAATCATCAGTGTGCTTTTGTAATCCTCAACAGTGCAATATCCTATCGCAAGATGTATGCAGTCATTATTTCTTTAAGAAGATCTTTTTTTTTTGGATTGAAAATACAGTAGCAATTTGAATTTGAAAATCAGGCATTCTAAGACAGCTAACAAATTGCAGACCCACAAGTCAGCCACCTTTTTATCTTTTCCTTGATTGGTGAATTTAGCAGAAATGTTGAAGATCAATTCAAGGACACATGAATTCCACCTTCATCAGTTTCTGAATGTTGCATGAGGCCTGTAATTCCAACTACAAGATGGCGTTGTTACGGAATGAACAAAGAAAGCAATTGATACTTTATTCTTACCGTTGCAATGAATTTTGCTTATTACCTTTTTCAAAGTACAATTGAGTGAATAGTGATTACTCCTGCATAAATGCATACTTGTGGAAGAAGCAAAAAAATTGAATGGCGTGAAAATAGCTTTCAACTTCCAAAATTGTGTTCTCAAGCTGCTAAATGAGGCCAGATCTGGGCGGTATACGTCAAGCCTAAAACAGAGTAGACTCTTCCTACTTAGTTATTTAGGGTCCAATAACATAAGGTGAACCTCTAGTTTTCTTCCTGTGGACACGACTAAGGGAAAGTAGGTAGTACCATATCCTTTGGTTATCCATATCTTTACTGCTTCAAAAATACACAGGACAGTTTGAAAGCATGTTTGTAAAACTTCACTAACATTTGAATCTACCTCAGATATTAATTATGTTTAATCTCATGCCATGACTACTGAGGGCTTGCATATGTTTTAGGTAGATATCTGTGAAATTAGCCCATGATTCTATTCTATTAGTAATTGGGAATAAATGTTTAGTTGGTTCAATTAATAGAATTTACAAATTTTCTTCCCATCCTATTATATTTTCCATTAATCAAAACATTATTAGAATGTAAATAGACTTTTTTCCTAGCAAAATCATTTGCAAGTGATTGCCCACAACAAGTTCACTTCATGAATCTCCGTTAATTGCATAGGTTACTACTCAGCTCACACACACACACACACACACACACACACACACACACTGGACTCTCATTTAGTCACAATAATTAAGGAATGCACACTGACAGTTAATTGACCACTCTGGTTGACTGATAATGACATTACGCATTTCAAGAAATTAAGCATGATCACAAGCACTATATAAAACATGATTTAATCTCTCCTTTCACATGCACAGAGAATTTCAGAATCTTTATGTGGCTCAAACTTCATTTGTTAACTCGTTTCATTGAGCACCAAGGCCTGTCAAAATTTATCTTAGGACTCAGCCTACTTCTCTCCCACCCTAATGGCATTTCCAGACTTCAGGTCACTGTCATCTCTTGACTAGATTAATGCCTATCCTTCTCCCTGGTTGCCAGGCTGGCCACTCTTTAAATTGTTCTTCCTTCTGAAATCTGAGAGATTACTAAAAAGAGGAGTTTATAACTTTACCCCTCTGATAAAAACACCCCAACAGCTTTCCATTTCTTTTCAGAATGAATTTCAAAATACTCAGTTTGGTCTGAACCCTACTTCCTTTTCAGGGTTCTATGCCATCTCTACATCTCTCTACATCTCAGCCCCACTCTCCACACATGCACCCTCCAATTAGAAAAATGACTTCCAGGTTCAGAAGACTCTGTGTACTTCCTGGCCACCAGGTCTGTGCGCCTACGACCCCACTGACTGGACCATTGTCTTTGTTCTCTACTTCCCATCCCACCATATCTTACCAACTCATAGTCTTCTTCTGGCCTCACCATGGGTTTGGCAAGGAGTCCTGCCTGCTCCTCTCACACCTGAGCCTCAGCCAGTTGAATAGTTCTCCTCTGTGGTCTTACAACCACCTAAACAGCCTTCATCCCAGCATTCACATTTTGGACTCAAATTCCCTGTTTACCGATCTAAATCCCCCCTCTGTAAGGGCCTTCATGGACGTGAATACGTCTTTCCCAGCTTTCTAGCCCCAATGCCTAGCACAGTGACAGGTGTGGAAGTTACTATATGCCTTTTTATTAAATAATGGAATGCAGTAGTGTCCTTGACATCAAAAAGCATAAAATATACCAGTTTAAACATCAGTTTTCTATGATACTATAAAGAGATTAACTATTTACATTTTGAATCTCTAGTTGTGTTGGTGTGTGCTTTAGAAGATGCTATCTGAAATGCATACTCAATATTAACATGTTTGTCATTTCTTTGCTTTAACAAAGTGAAGGTTGGACAAATGCACGGCATGGTTAGGTCAAAACCACCTGGCTGCCCTTCATAAAAATGAAGATAAGATTCTACTTGTTTGCATGCACTGATGCTTACAAGAGAAGATGGATGGTGGAATGTATCTTCAGGACAAAGATTTATAAAGCAAGAATGGCAAAAAAAAAAAAAAAATGAACAATGAACAGGGGATGACATTTAAATAGATGCTCCAATCTTGAGAAATTGCTGACTAAATATAGTAGCCCATGATAAAATTCTGAGAATTTAATCAAGCAATTACATATAGGGAAAGTATTTAATTAAGAGGTAATCAGCAGAATTTCAGGTTGGTTAAGGAATAATCAAACTCAGCAGATGTCGTCATCACCCAAGAAAGCATCCACGTGAGGAAGTGGCACTTTGCATCCTTAAGGACGTGGCTCAAGGTTCAAATGCTGGTTGAGATAGCCCAAAGGGAGCTTTTGGGTGTGGCAAAGAGGGAGGACTTAAGGCAGGAAGTGTGCGTGTGTAGTGATCAGCTCTGCTGGGGTGACGGATGACTCCCAAATCTCAGTGGTTTCCAACCATGAAAGTTATTTCTTAGGCACATGAAATGTGAGCTGTTAGGTCAACCATAGCTCTGCTTAAACATGTCTTTACTTCAAGGTCCAGGCTGAAGCTGAAGTCCCTGTTTGGGCCACGGCATTCTTGTGCGAAGGGAAACACATGACGTAGTGTTTAAACACACAACCGCCTTTACAATTCTTCTCAGAGGTGGCACACGTCACAGCTGCTTACATTTCATTGGCCACAACAAATCACATGATTAAGCCTGACCTCAGGCTGGGAAAGGACCTGCCACCAACGCAGAAGTCCTGCGAGCTATGTGCAGACACATACTCTTCTGTGGGAGGGGATGAAAATTTGGAAACAATACAGTGGACCATAGTCCTTGACTTGGGAAAGAGAGGGGACAGAGGCAAAAGGAGGACTTGGCAGAAACTTGTCCATTTGAAAATAAAAGGCCCTGTAGGATAACATTCCTAAAACCTGTGTCTAGTCCCAGAGAAGCAGAGAATGTGTGGCTGGAGGTTAAGGATCCAGGCACACAGACCTCACATGGTCCAGGGTGGGAATGCGGGCTCTACACTTCATTAGCCTTTCGGGTCACCTCCCTTCTCTGAGCCTCCATTTCTGCGGCAGAGTCTGTTTTCTGCTCACCACATAGCAAAGAAAAGTCTACATGCTTCTCCATAATTAATTCATGCCACTTGCAGTTGGACTGAAGGCATGAGAGAGGTTCTGGTCAACGGGGTACAAATACTTCCATGCGTGGTCCCTAAAAGCTGCCCTGAGATCCTCAGTGCATTTTCTTCTCTTCTGCAGAACAGGAGTTGCTAGGTGAAAGCAGCATGGACCCCTGAATCACTCGCTATGGAAAAGCAACACATAGAGCCTCCTGACCTGTACCAGATTGTGTTAGGGTGACAACCCTGGGTTGTATTAAGGGACTGAAATCTGAGGCTTTGTCTGTTCCTGCACAATCACCCAGCATTCATGTATGAAAGGGGATAAAGACTATCTCCTGGGTTTATCTCCAAAGACTGAGATAACTGAGGTAAAGCACAGAGCAGTGTCTGACACAATACTCAGTATGTGGCAATTGTTATAATTTACTTTTAAGGTCAAATTCATATAGAGATTAAGAATAAGGTCTTTGGTATTAAAAGCAGAGCTACTTTATGATCTGGCAATTGCACTACTAGGTATTTACTCCAAAGATACAGATGTAGTGAAAATAAGGGGCACCTGCACCCCAATGTCCATAGCAACAATGTCCACAATAGCCAAGCTGTGGAAGGAGTCGAGATGCCTTTCAACAGAAGGAGGGGTAAAGAAGATGTAGTCCATATATACAATGGAGTATTATGCCTCCATCAAAGAGGATGAATACCCACCTTTTACATCAACATGGATGGGACTGGGGGAGATTATGTTGATGAAGTAAGTCAAGTAGAGAAAGGCAATTATCACATAGTTTCACTCATTTGTGGAACATAAGGAATATCATGGAGGACCACTGGGGAAGGGAGAGAAAAGCATAGGGGGAGAAATAAGAGAGGGAGACAAACCATGAGCCACCCTGGACTCCAAATTGAGGATTGCAGAAGGGAAGAGACTGGAGGGTTGGGGTAACCAGGTGATGGGTATTAGGGAGGGCAGGTGTTATGAGGAGCATTGGGTGTTATATGCAAGTAATGAATCATTAAACGCTACATCAAAAACTAAACATGTATTATATGTTGGCTAATTGAACATAATAATAAAATACATACACATGATAGAAAAAAGGAAAAGAAAAAATCAAGATCTTTGGAACCAACAGATTTAGTTCCTATCCCAGCTTTACTAACTAACTATGCATGTTAAGCACATTACTTAACTGCTTTGTGGCTCCATTTCTTTAGTTTTAACATGGCAATAAACATAGCATTTGACTCACAGTGCTGTAAATTTACAATAAGATAATCCACATGGTAGTGGGGGTGGTAGGTAAGAATCTTTTGCCTGATCTCCCATCACGGGAAAAGAGGTGGTTGTCAGTGAAAAGAACTTGGGGGAAAAGCTTATGTAGAGACTGAACTACGATTCTTCTCTGATCAGCAGAACTGAGGGGTCACAACATCACTACTAGCAGAGCTGTCTCCATCCACAAAGCTGGGGTCCAGATAATGGCAGACTGTTTCTGCGTCAGTAGGTGGTTTTTCTGCTGACGACAGGAAAAGCTTAGGATCTGGAAATACACACTTTCATACCGTGGAGACGTTATGTTGTGTATTCCCTTTTCAGTAATTTTTAATGCAGGAAGGAATGTAGCATTAAAAATTAACTTTATTTTTTTCCAATTAAAATAGTAGTGTAGTTTATTGTAGGAAGTTAGAAGTACAGATATGTGGACAGAAAGAAAAACATGCGTGGTTCTTATCCAACAAATAAGTAATGTTCCTCTGTATTTACAGTCAGGCTTTTTTCTATTTACAAGATTTATTTATTTAACATAATTGGGTTTTCTAATGTTATATTAAAATCGCTTCATAAATATTGTTTTCAAGGATTTAATTAGGTAAATACACAACAGTTTATATAACCATTTATTTATCTTGGGTCATTAATTTATATTTAGTTTTTTGTTATTATAAATAATGCCCCTATTAATTTCACTGTTATACATTTTTCTATGTTTTCTTTTATTTAATTAGGACAGATTCACAGAATTGGAATCACTAGGTCAGAGAGAAGAAATACTTACAATAAATTATATAATATACTGCCAAATTGCTACCCCCCCCAAAATACAAGGAAATGATGATTTCCCATGAACTGTTATGGGTTTTATTTTTTAAATATTTGCTAGTTGTTTAAAAACACTTATTAATATAGGATCTATATCTATATAGATATAAGCATATATAGTTATTTTATTTTGCATTTCTTTCTTTCTTTCTTTTTTTTACATTTTAAAGTCAACAAATGGTAAATGAGATTTATGGTTTATGTTAGAGGAAAAACATGAACAGCTCTCTGTATGTTGCTAATAATATATTTGTATATTCCTCATATGTAAGGCAAGTCACTTTTTCAACTTGCATATACAATGATATTTTGTCATTTATAAATGAATTTATTTAACAACATCTGCCTAATCTGTATAGACCACTGTTGAATTCAATATACGAAAAACAAAATATGGACTTTGCCCTAAGAATCCTTGGTCTAATAATTCCGATCTAATGATTGCTTTATAGTTATATTATTACAATATTTGTGGATTAACTGTATCTTCATTATGGTGTCAAAAAAAAAAAAGAATAACATGGCTATTTCTGGTTATTTTGCATTTTCTTAAATGATATGCCAGTTTGAAAAATCTACCGAGTTAACATTTATCTATTTATTTATTTATTTATTTAAGATTTTATTTATTTATTTGTGAGAGAGACTCAGTGAAAGAGGGAAAACAAGCAGGGGGAGGGGGAGAGGGAGAAGCAGGCTTCCTGCTGAGCAGGGAGCCCGATGCGGGGCTCGAATCCAGGATCCTGGGATCATGACCTGAGCCGAAGGCAGACACTTAACAACTGAGCCACCCAGGTGCCCCCTGAGTTTAGTTTTACTGCTTAATTTTTAATCACCTCTTTATGCCAATTGCCAATTCATCTAACATTTTTATCATTGGTTTGCAGGCAAGTTTTTTTTTTTTTTTTAAAGATTTTATTTATTTATTTGACAGAGAGAGATCACAAGTAGACAGAGAGGCAGGCAGAGAGAGAGAGAGAGGGAAGCAGGCTTCCTGCTGAGCAGAGAGCCCGATGCTGGACTCGATCCCAGGACCCTGAGATCATGACCTGAGCCGAAGGCAGCGGCCTAACCCACTGAGCCATCCAGGCACCCCTGCAGGAGAGTTTTTAATATTAAAGATATTAGGCATATAGACTTCTTAATATATTGCAGCATTTATATTTGGGAACCAGTGGCTGGATTTGCTCTTCTTTGCTCACTTCCGACTGACTAGACGGCTTTTTGGGCTCTCTTACATGCTTTTCATAAAAGAAGTTTCCACTGACCGTACTAAAAACCTCCCTCTGGGGTGGCCTCTCAAACTTAGTAGTAGCCAGTTTCCCCTGAAGGTAGGCCTCAGGCCGACTTTTCAACTTTTGGCAAATAGAGTTAATATCTACTTTTTTTTTTTTTTGAAGATTTTATTTATTTATTTGACAGACAGAGATCACAAGTAGGCAGAGAGGCAGGCAGAGAGAGAGAGAGGAGGATGGAGGCTCCCCGCTGAGCAGAGAGCCCGATGTGGGGCTCGATCCCAGGACCCTGAGATCATGACCTGAGCTGAAGGCAGAGATCGGA